>NW_008240023.1:1172031-1192152 GCF_000691975.1 Corvus brachyrhynchos | reverse complement strand
ATTGGGGCTGTAGGCAAGGTTGCAGATGGGTCCAAGGGGTCACCTGCTTTCTAGACCAGGCCAGGACTGGGTGCCAGGCATGGAGCTGGAAGGGACCCTCTGGACAGGACTGCAGGTAGAGGCTGCTCAGGACAGGTAGGTGCCATCGGGGTGCTGGTTCTTGTGGCTCTGTGCTCAGCCAGCCTCCTGCTTCCAGCTCCATCTTCACCGACTTTTCCATGTGCTGATACTACTGGAATGTTTGCTGCTCCCCCTGCGCTTGTAAGAATGGGGGAGTGTTTTCACAGATAAATGTTGAACAGGCAGTGAATCCACGTTTCTGACTTCCCACATTCAAGCAGTGTTCCCAGTATCACTGGGAAAAGCAAGGACAAACACAACAGCAGCTTTTCCTGTGGCTTACGTAGGTCAGCCCCCCAGTTTAATGAAGCAGGAGATGAGTCTGAGCTTAGCTGTGTTTTGACAGTCTTGAGGGCAAAACTCCTGAGCTGAAGACGCTGCCGAGTTGTTTATCTGCTGAAGAGAACTGTTACAGAAATAAATCCAGGTTTACCAAAGGAACTGTACTGTGGAACTTGGCATCTGTCAGCTGAGTCCTGGGCCAAAGTCACTTCCTTGGCTTCCTTCTCACATCCTTAGCTGGTCTCATAACTGGATTAAGCAGCTAGAATACACAAAATAGAGCTGGGACCAGATTCCAGCCTGATGATGGATCACAGGAGCCTCTTCTCACACACTGGTCATTCCCTGTGCATCTTCTGCCAGTTTTGTTAGGCTGGGGACTTGTGACACTTTCCCCTGTGCTGCACAGCTCCATGCCTGGAGATGAGACACCTCAAAAGCAGCCGTAAGCTTTCTCAGAACTCAGCTGGGCTTTGTGCTCATGAATAAAATATCTCCCTCCTTGGGTTACTTCAGGGTTTTGTGTGCTGACACGAGCGGTGACAAAAAATCAGGAAGCTGTTAGGTGAAATAAAAACAGGGTTTATTTATGTGGCTGTCAGATGTTTGGTGTCCACGCTGGGCTGAAATGATCCACCCCTTGTAGCAGAAAATCTCTGTTGCACACGGGGCTCTGCCAGCTGTGGGATGAAATCCTGTTGCCTTATATATCTTGACCAGTTCAAGTCAAGCTTCAGAGGTTTCCAGTCTCACTGGGATTGAGTTTTCTGCTGCCACTGGAGTTGTCTTTTCTGTCCTTTCTTGCCTCCAGGAAAACACAGAGAAGCCCCTGGGATCTTACAGCCAGGCAGGGGTGAGAAGATTCTTGCATGGATAGGGACATCGCCACTCCCCACTAAGGAAAACACCCTCACTGGAGGGGAATTGGGTGGTTAGGGAGCACTTAAACTGGAAATACATAGATCCTTGTGACTTGATGGGATGGGATGCAGCCAGGAGTGCTGTGGGAGCTGGCTGGTGTCATTGCAAGGCCACCTTTTGGGAGGTCATGGTGACTTGGTGGGGTTCCCAAGGACTGGAAGAGGATAATCATCACTCCTGTCTTCAGGAAGGAGGATCTGGGCTGATCAGCTTCACTTCAGTCATTGGGAAGGTGGTGAAATGAATTCTGCAAACCATTTCTAGGCACAAGAAGAACAGCAGAGTGATTAATGACAGTCTGCCTGTGTTTAGGGAGGCAGAATTGTGTTCAACCAACCTGGCAGCTTTCCATGATGCCATGGCTCCGTGGGGTATGGGGGAGGAGCAGTGGGGAGTGTCTACCTCAGCTTTTAGGAAAACCACCCTTTGATACTGTCTCCCACACCATCCTTACACAGGGGCTGATAAAGGGCAGGTCAAGGAAGTGGCCAGTGGGGCATACTGAACACTGGCCAAACGCCCAGAGGGTGCTGAACAGTGGCACAAAGCCCAGCTGCAGAGTAGTTGCTGTTAACGTGCGCTGAGGATTGATTATATCGATTGTCATTAATTACCTGGCTGATGGCACACAGCATATCGTCCCCCTAGGGTCACAGACTGCTTTGGGTTGGAAGGGACCTGAAAGCCCATCTCTTTCCACCCCCTGCCATGGGCAGGGATACCTTCCACCAGACCAGATTGTTCAGAGCCTCATCCAACCTGGCCCTGAACACCTCCAAGGATGGGGTTGCCCTTGGTGGTGTTGCCAGCACCTCAGGGCAAGGGGAATTGGGGATCCCTTAGCTGCCCTTAAAGCGACCCAGACCCTCTGTGCTGCACACCAGTACTGGGGAGGCACTGAGGGAGCCCAGGGGTGATAGGGTTGCTAGGAAGCACTCAAAGGCACATGGAGGGGTCTGGGGTACATGAGAACTCGCTGTGGCTGATGGGTGGAGCTGGGACTTGGAGGGGCAACAAAGGCAACAAAAGTGAAGGACTGATGAAGAGTTAGAGTAAGGCATGAGGAGGGTAAAGGAGCTGGGAAAGGGGCTCAGCCTGGAGCAAAGGAGGCTCAGTTCATGGTGTAAAGCTGACTCGTTGTTGCAGGGGGGACTTAAATTCTTGTCTTTTTCTGACTTGCTTCATGAGCTGTGTATTAGAAGTTGAATGGATGGAGTTCAACAGGTGCTTAGGTAGTTCTTCCATCAAAGCTGGACTTGGAGGAATGTCTGCATGGAAAGGGTGGTCAGGCCTTGGAGTGGAGTCCCCATCCCTGGAGGTGTCCCAGGAAGGCCTGGAGGTGGCACTGGGTGCTCTGGGCTGGTGACAAGGTGGGGACCAGGCACAGCTTGGAGTCGATGGCCTGGGAGGTCTTTTCAAACCGTAATGATTCTGTAACTCTACAACTGCATGGACCCTTTGTGTCTCCCCACAAACCTCCTACTGACTGTACAGGAGGGGTTCCCAGTGCTCTGACCTTGATTTTCTTGTTCCTTTTGCTCTTTCATGTATTTGATGAGTGTAACACCTGAAGTGTTACCGGAAGAAGGAGGCTCCACCTCCTTCAGAGTGACAAAATTCGGCACAGAACCATCTCATATGGTCAGAAGCAACCCTGATGCAGGCAGTGTTTTAAAAGATAAAACATTCAAAATGTCTCTTCCTTCTCCCCAGATTTTTGAGGAAAGTGAAAAGGGGCTGGTGCCTTGCAGGGAATGAGGTGCAGGATAAGCAGCAGCGCAGGGTTTCCCTTTGCAGGGTTTCTCCTTCCCATTCACAGTGCAGCAAGAAGTTCTCATATGACTATTTTCTTCTGGCTGACTGTAGAAACAAGGAATAGTGGTTTCCTTATAAGAAAATCTTACTTTACCTCAAATGACTCGAATGGAACAGTATCTTGTTATGGATGGGGTCTACTCAGCATTGACCACATGGCTTGGTTTGATGCTCCACCACCTGCAGTTCCCAGCATCTGAAGGGACATCAAATTATCTATACTATTTTCTCCTAAGAGTGTTAGCTCTAATATGTAGTTTTTTCAATGATAGTTTTTTGCTCTGATGTTTATTTTAATGCTGAAATAAACATCAAAAAAACCTGCTCCCATGGGGTGGTACTTTCACTGCAATGCTTCCCTGCTAGAATTGCTTTATATTTAAAACTTAGAGAACTAAGGCATAGAAACAACCTGAATATGGGATTAACATCTAATATTATACCATCAAAATTACTGTTTAATGAATATATCAACCCAGCAAGAGTCTTTAGTTGTATTTACACATTTGGGAAAGCTTTTGCTGAGTTGAGTAATAGGCTGAGTTCAAAGCAGCTCATATGAAAATCTAAATTACAATTACCTCACAGTGCTCCCATCTGGATTCTCCTCTTACTTGTGGGACATCTAGTGGCAGAAAGGAGACTGGATCTTGGGAGACAAGATGGTATTTAAAAATGGGATTCTTCCTTTCAAAAAGGACACTGAGACCTTTTTCTTCGTGATGGCTGGAGGCTGAAAGAATTGTGTGGGTTTTTAATATCGATGTTTGAAAACAGTTTTGGCTTTTAGTCAACAAAAGCAGTTTGTGTGGGAGCAGCAGGGACAAACTGCAACTTGCTTTTCTTAGTGCTGCTCTGTTGAGAAATAGCTACAAGAGAAGTTTTCCCTGGTCAAGACTGATCGCTGTTCCAGCCTCCCTGAGTGTCATTTATGACACCCAACTGCTCCTTTGACAGGCTGTTTGTACCTTTTATTTCCCCTTGATGGTTTCTCTGTCTGGTATATCCTGCTGTTGGCCCTGAGCTTCTCAGGCCAGGTGTGGGGCTCCTCAGCAGATGGAGCTGATGGCTCAGCCTGGCTGTGAGAATTTGGAAATAACAGGTGAATAGTGAGGTGGGTGGCAGGAAAAAAAAAGTGTTGTGCTCAAACCTTGCTATTCAATGTATTGTGCTAGAAATATTTTGCAGAAAGAAGCTCAGGCTTTTAATGGGTATGGCCTGGGATGGGACAACTCCCTTTTCCCCTTCTGTGTTCCTCTTTCTAGGCCAGGGAGAGGTGCAGCACAGTCCAAATAATGGATGCAAGAGGAGTTTTCTAACAGACAGCAGCCCTGGGCTCAGGGTGGCAGTGAGCTTGCGCAGCAGGAGGTTTCCTGGGCATTGTTCTGCTGTCCCACTCCACTGGCTCTGTAAGAATAATTGTGGAAACAGTGGAGTGTTCTTCCTTTTTCTCTTTTATTTTTGAACTTTCCACTCTTCTTGGCAAAGCCCATGCAAACATTCTTTCTTGATGGAGCTGGAAGAACTATTGTGAACTTCTGTAACAGCCTTGGATATTTCATAGCAGAATCAGATCAGGTAGAATATGTACCTGCCTTTAAATCTCTGCTTTAATGGTGTGGGGTTTATCACCTTTCTAGTACTTGACCTGCTTGAGGGTTTTTTGGTTTTTTCCCCATTACTATCTGTAGCCTTAAGGGCACAGAATCCACTCAGAAAGCAAATTGATAACTCCTCTGACCCTTGCTTTTGGGAGTGTGTGTAGCAGGGCCCTAATGGAATTATTAGCCAAACTTTCTGAGCTCTGTCAGTACATTTCTGCACTTGACAGTTTGAAGAAGATCATGGCTCTGCCCTTTGCAGTCAGCCAGGTAACATCTGAGCTTTTGGATGTTGGGTGACGTCTTCAGAGCCCAGTGATGCTCTCCCATGGCATAGCCCCACACGGCCCCACACTCGCTCCCTGTCCCCCTCAGTAGAATGGGGAACAAAATAAAGACCCAAAGTTTCCCTTTCTTTTTCTTGGCTGAGCACGGGTGCTACACGGTGTGGGCTATCCCTTTGGTCAGCTGTACTGGTTCTGAGGTGATCCAGCCACTCCAGGTCGAGGTGGTCCAAGGCCCACTACTAGCACTGGTTGCTAAAGTATGCAGGAACAAGGTGGAGCTGTGCCAGGCGGGCTGTCTGTGTGTGGAGCTGTCTCCACTGATATTCAAGGCTATTTGCCTCCCAAAAGAAGCTGGAGCAGCAATTAAGTCCATTCTTGTGACTCTTTTCCAGTTCTGTAAGAGGGGATGCTGAAAAAGCAACTGCAGGACATGAGCAGAAGTTGTCTGAGGTGGAAGAGAGGGAATGGCACTTGGAAAAGAGACGTGCCTGCAGGCAGCAGGCTTGGAGGAGCAGGAGTGGGTGACACCACCTCCTCAGGTGTCTCCCTGGTGCCTGCAGAGTTTGCTCCATGCTCAGCTGGGAAAGTGCATCAGGAATGGCAGCTTTTTTCATCGTGGTGGGAAAACGTTGCCTTGCAGTCGCTGTGAGTGGTGGTGGTGGGAAGGTGTGGCTGTGACATTTTTGCCTCTGGTGCAGCAGAACTGTTTGCTCCCAGCCTGGCTGCTGGGAGGTTGAAATAGAAGCTCCAAACTATGGTGGTGCATCCTAGGAATCAGCTGCTGTTATTTCCACAGGGTCTGAGGTCCTACAGACCACCCTTGAGAGGTGAAGGAGCAGGGGATTTTTTGGGGTGTTGTTTTGAACCTTTGCAGTCCCTTACCAGAACAGCTGGACTCAAAATCATATTTGTCATGTACAAGTGGAACCAAGGTATTTAGGAATTTTTTCATTTAGCAGCTCTGGGCTTTCCTGGTGTCCTGCATTTTCGGTGGTACATACTAAAGAGCCAGGCAACTCGTCTTGGATGCAGTTGCTTCACATTGCTTAAGTGTGTGTGTGTGTGTGAGCTGGTGTTTCCCTTCCCAGCTCATCTCCTGCTGCCTCCAGGGTGTATTCCCAGCTGCGATGGAGTCACCGAGTGTGTTTGCATGTTTCCTGCATGTTTGGTGGCTGTGTCCTGTGCTGCCTTCGGACACCAGGGAGCATGCTGTCCTCTCCCAGCCCCTGGAGAGAGGGGTGTGGCTCTCTGGGATAGTATCACCCGAGGAGCTCCCAGAGCAGGCATACACGGAGCCGGAAGGCTTCAGGAGTGAAGTCTGGTGGCTTTAAAGGCACCCATCTAGGCCTCCAACACTACAAGACATTTTGGAGAGACTCAGAACTCTGTGGAACCTGTTATCACTAGGAATGCCACAGTTGGAGAGGTGGGACCCTCCACTGCGGGTCAGGAGAGAGACTTCTCTGCAAACTCTCTTTGTATTCCCATTTTCCCTGCCTCCCTCATTGATCAGGTAGCACTTGCAGATCACACTTGGATAAGATCTAAGTTTTCTCTCTGAAAATCTCTTCGGATGTTTTGGATTAATTCCATTTTTAAACCAAAGAACAGTGCAGGCAGCACCACCATGGATCTCTAGCTTAATTCTTTCACATCCAAAGTTAGGGCCCCTGACCTCACCCAGGTTCAGCCACGCTGTCACAGGTTTTACACAACCGAGCATTCTTGGGCTCCAGTCTGTGTGTGGCATAAACACTGGATTTTGAGAGAAATCTTGGAATTCCAGTAGCTTATTCCATAGCTGGAATCAAGGGTGGTGAATAAGGTACGTTGTTTTTACACAACTCTGGCAGCTGGTGGAGACAAAAGGAAAGGCTGAGAGAATTGGGATTGTTCAATCTGGACAAGGCTCCAGGGTGACAAAACTGACCCATCCAGGTCCTGAAGGGAGCCTACAGGAAAGATGGAGAGAGACGGGAGACAAGGGGCTGGAGTGACAGGACAGGGGGGAATGGCTTCCCACTGCCACAGGACAGGTTAGATGGGATATTGGGAAGAAATTCCTCATTGTGATGGGATGTGATGCCCTGGCACAGGGTGCCCAGAGAAGCTGGGGCTCCCCCTGGCTCCCTGGCAGTATCCAAGGCCAGGCTGGACATTGGGGCTTGGAGCAGCCTGGGATAATGGAAGGTGTCGCTGCCCATGGCAGGGGGTGGGAATGAGATGGGCTTTTAGCTCCCTTCCAACCCAAACCACTCTGGGATTCTGTGATCTACTCTGAGGCTGATGCATGCACCAGCCTGCTGAGCACAAGGAATCTCTGGGATAGGGAACGGCAGGATTTACTGCAATAGCATTTGTTTGTTTTGGTGTGGCAGTGGTGCTGCTGGGAGTCCGGTCAGTCTTACAGGTCTGATGATGGCACAAGTCATGAGCAGCCTTTGGGCTCAGGGAGGGGAGGGTCTGGTCTTTCTGGCCCTGGAAATACAAACTGCTGTGAAGTGAAATGCCTGCCTCTCCCACTTTTCTTCTGTTTGGGGTGTTTCTTTCCACAGAATCATTGAGGTTGGAAAAGACCTCTGAGATGGAGTCCATTTCCTGCATTCCTTTTTTTTATTGAGCCACATGCATAGGTACACCCGCTCCTGGTTTTCTTCCATTACCCCAAAAGTTGTGACAATGGGATACATTAGAAAGGGAATTTCCAGGTCTGGCAGTGGGTAGCGCAGTAAGGTGAGTAAGAGGATGCTCAGCTGACTGCTGGGAAGGGAGCAGAGTCACAAGTACAGTGTGGATTTGGGTAACAAAAGGTCATCAGAGCTCCTGCTGTGCCGAAAATTTGCTTTAGAGATGGAATTGATTTGCAGATACTGAGTTAAACTCGCCTCCCGTGTGATGGAAAATTACTGCCCTCACATTCTCTCTTTGTCCTGTTGTAATCCTAAATATTTGGAGAGATGTTTATCCATGCTGTTAATGTGTAGTAATGGGATTGCTATTTTAAAAATCGATACAAATCTCACACTAAAAAAGAAAGGCTTATAGATTAGTCTGTCAAGAGCTGTCTTAATAGATCTGTCTGACATTTGAGACACTTTCCCCAAAAGTACTCTTCCAGTTTCAAATTACTTCTTAAATGTTGCTGCCTGCAGATTCCAGGCCAGCTAATACAAGTTGTCAGAGTGAAAACCTTTCTCTGCAGCTTCAGAGAAGCTGGAATTCATAAATGTTTTCATTATTTTTTCAATTGATCAAGAATGTGTTCCCTCCTAAATTAGGGAGCGGCGGTTTCAAACACATTCTTTACTTTACTTTTGTGGTTTCAGCCATCTGGTGGGCTGGAGAAGCTGGAGATTTGGGGATGATGGGGAAGTTCAGAACGGATCTTTCTAATACTGCCACTTGGAGTGTGAAAAGCTGAATGGTGCTGACTCGATTGAGACTCCTTTTGAGATGCAAAAGATTGCTAGCAGATGGTATATGCATTTGTAATCTAGGTAATTGAAGCTGGCTTTAATATCCTCCTCATATTTTAGCAGTATTCCATACCCTTCCCGTTTCCTTCCACAGCTCTGTGTGCAATGTCTCTGGTCCCCCTCTGTCAGTGTACTCACAGCCTTTCTTGTTTTGGCTCTTGAAGGCCTGTTAATTAGCAATAATTGCAGTCATTCATCAAGCTCAGGGCCATGTCTTTGTGGGGTCTGTGTTCTGGTGAGAGCCTGAGACCAAAAAACGTTCCCAGTGCCATCCATAACTTGCAGGCTTGGAAATCTTTGGAGAGTTATTGCTGCTGTTGCTCTCTCCAAGACTGAGCCCTGCCAGGTACAAGACCTCAGTTCAGGGCCATGTTTGACTTCTCTTCATCTCAACATCTACTGCACCTTCCACTCTGCAACGGGGAGGAGCAAGGAGCTGGTACAATTACTGCACTCCCTGTGGCAAGCAGGGAGATAAATGGAGGATATAAAGAGGTCCCAGACATCCGCTGCTGCAGCTGAGGGTGCTTCTTTACTCCTTCAGAGGCTCTTTCTGAGACTGGGCAGGATTTCCTGCAATGTGTCGTGGTGCTTTGTCCTTAATTCAGCATTTTGTGGAGAGTGGCTATGAAGCTTTGCTTGCTGTAGGATCTGCCTGGAACGGCTGCCTGATCTAGGCTTTCCCAAATAATCTATAAGCAATTATTTTCTTTAAAGTCTTCACAGCACACAGCTCTTGCCATAAACTAAAGATCCCACAACCTCTTTGAGGTCCTCAAACTCTAATCAACATAGAACTGGATGTACCAAACCTGTGTAGTGATGGTGAGAATCCCAAATCTGGGTGCTGGGTGGGAAGTGCAGTGAAACATCAAAGAGGAGGTTTGGCTTCAGATGTCCGCAGGGAAGCAAGGGAGAAACCTTGGAAAATTTGGCCATCTTTGAAAGATTTGCAGTTGTAAAGAAAGGCCTGTTGTATTACCATTACTCTTATTCAGAAATAGTTGTCTAAAATGAGTCTAGAACTGGTAATTGTCTCTCTCCTCCCAGGTGACAAGTGGCAGGACCAGAGAAAATGGCCTCAGGTTGCCCCAGGGAAGGTTCAGGTTGGATATTAGGAAAGATTTCTTCCTGAAAGGATGGTCAGGCATTGGAACAGGCTGCTTAGGGAAGTGGTGGAGTCACCATCCCCAGCAGCATTGCTCAAAACAATGGAGTCTTGGTGCTTAAAGGCACTGTTTAGTGCTGGGTTTATGGTTGGACTTGGTGTTCTTAGAGGGCTTTTTCAGTCTCAGCAAACACCCCATTTAAAATCTCTCTGTGGCTTAAAAAGCCCAGACAGCTTCAGCCTTGCCTTATCAACATTTTAAAGCGTTTTTTGAGTTCACAAACTTGATGTAGGGTTTGACATCCTGGAAGGTAACTTTAAATCTTTATTTATGGATGGGCCAAATCTGCCATGGGCAGATCTAGGCCAAGCCTAAAGGCCTTAATGCTTGGTATTTCAAGTAGGGAGGTTAATCCTGGCAAAATTCTGCCGGTTTTGTAGGGTTTATTTACAGTCTCTTCCTCTCCACCACTTTTCCAAGGCTCCTCATTCCCATTAGTCTCCCCCAGTAGCTGGTTTTTTGGGACACATACCATTCCTGCCTCATGCTGATGCCGCTGGAAGTGGTGCCTGTGGTTTCTGAGCAGCCCATCCATTAGTGGGACTGGCGAGGTTTGTTCCTTGTCAGTGTCTCCATGGTGGTTTTGTCAGGTCTGTGACTATATTTTTTCCTGGTTTCTCCCTTTTTTCCCTTGGAATTCCCAACTGACAGAGTCCCCAATCAGATAACATTGCTGGAGTAAATGCTCTCACACTCTAACCTGCTCTCATCAATTGATGTGACTGTGGGGATGAAGATATTGGCATTTTTTTCAGCCCCCATCTTGGTCACATTTCCCAGCTGATACCTTTTTCCACTGCTTTTTTCAGGCTGTGCTTCCAGCTGGCACCAAGGCTGGTGGCAGCACAGAACCCAGGGAGCTGCTCCAGCCTCACTGCAGGCCACTGATGGACCAGGACAGCTACAGCACAGAATAAATAAAGTACACTCGAACATCCTTGCTGTCCTTAGGAGGAAACTTCTGCTCCTGGGATTTTGAGTGGTCTTTAACCTTGTGAACAAAATGTCTTGGGGAAAGAATGAGTGTATGGTTTGCATTGGTCCTGTGCTAAGAATGTACTGGAAAAAAGGCAAGCAGAGGATCAAAACGTGACAGACTTTCTCTGGAGAAAGTCCAAGCCTTACAGAAATGGATATTCTGGAAGCAGTACTAAAGGTTCTAGAGACATTCATTAACTGAGCTGGTGGTACCTGTTTGGGCAGGGAGAGTGAGGCAGGTGTTTGTGGTCTCCTTTGTGCAGCTGGCTGTGACTCTGGGGAGACACTCTCTGGTTTGGGTGAAAGCGACGCTCTGTATCCTCCACTTCTGCATCTGGAACCTGGGGGGTGTCTCAGAAGCAGCAGCAGCTCTCCAGAAGTGAAACTCCAGACAAATCAGGCACTTCCCCTTCATGCCTGACCTTGGGCTTGTGCTGTTCTTACTCTCAAAGCCGATCAAAGCCACCCACCTCCCCAGACACCAAGCTCCTCGTGGGCTCGGGAAAGCAATGAAATGTATAAGTGAGTGGATCAAATTCATGGTTTACTCTAAATCACTTATCTTTCATTATACTGCTGTGTGATGGACATAAAATCAAGCTGATAAACTACCCCTTAGAAAGAACGCACTGCTCGGTGTTTTTCAGCACATAGGCTTGACAGCAGGAGTTGATTAATAATTAATTAAAATAATGGTCAGGGGAAGAAATATACCTTTGCCAATCTATAATTACTTGGAAGCTTCTTCATACATTTTCCATGAGAGTCTTTTCCTTGTAAGGCTCTGAAAAAGTATATTTAGTGTTTGTTTGCTTTCAGCTATGGTTTTCAGCGGATATTGACTGAAACAGTATCTTAATCAGTCTGACCTCAGCCTCCAGGGGATTTTTTTCCATTGACTCTCTACCTCTTCCTCCTCGCCTCTCCCTGTGTGCTGAAATTCTTGTCAGAGCTGCTAACTCTGTTGCCTTTAGTGCTTCCATTTTTGAGACTCTTTTTAGCCCAAAACTTTTTCTGAACGTTCCCATCTTGGGGTGGGGGGGGATGACAGCCAGTTCTTGATGACTCTGACCCGAGGTAAGTTTCTTGGAAGTGGTTTCCTCCCATCCTCCTACTTTTCTCAAACTGATTTTCCAGCAGCAGCAGTGCTGAGAACAAATTATTAAGTAATGCAAAGCATTTTAGAGCCTTCAAGGAGTTGGGTCTTCTGTATGAACACCATTCAAAATGGATCATTCAGCTGGGTTTTCCTACCTCAAACCCTGGAGCGTGGCTGTTTTATTTTTTGCCTTGTGAATTTGGCAAGGGTTCTTGTGTTCTGTTTGTCATCTCTGAATTCCCTGACAGTTACTTTTTCATTGCTTCCTATTGCAGCAAGTTCAACTGAATCCAGCTTTTTCATTTCAAAACTCCAAGGTGTCCTTGGCCTCCCATCACTGTGTTGTTTTTAGAAAGCAAATTGTTCAGAGTGATCTGGGGTAAATGTCACAGATCATTTGATTCCCAACCACACTTTTCAGCTGAACATTTCTCCTGGCACTGTCTTAATATTATCTCCATGGGATTGATGATTCATGTTTTCTGTCCCTGTTTCTTCTGTGGCAGCAGGAAAGCAGAAAGCAACAGGACTTGGACCAGTTATCTGTCAGCCTGGTCAGGGATTGGGAATAGGCAGCATATTCCTAAAAGCTGGTGGGTTTTTTTCCATGTCTTAGCTAGAGGTTTGTAACTGCCTGACTGCATGTTTTTGGTCCCCTCCCAGGTAAATCCTGTCCTAGGTTAGTAAAAATGTCCTGGGATCTTCCTGCTTGGAAAAGAACCTTAAATATCATCTAGTTCCAACCCCAGTGCACAAGGAGAGCTTGAGATGGAAATGTGCTGTGGGATCTTTGCGGTATCTGCAACTTCCTGACATGGGAATATGGAGAGAAAATGGATCCAGGCTTGTCAGAGGTGTGCAGGAGTGGGGCACTGGACACAAGCTGGAACAAAGGAGTGAGTAGGAGAGCAGCCTGGTCTAGTGGAAGGTGGTGTCACTGCCTATGGGCTGAGATGGGCTCTAGGGTCCCTCCCAACCCAAATCACTCTGGGATTTTCTGACAGTGGGGGAAAAAATGCACCTGAGGATGTTCATGATGTTCTTTGAGCTCTTGAGTCACGTGTAGTTTAGTTCTGACTTACTTGGACCTCTAGAGGTACCTTGCTGCTTACATGGCTCTGATTTCCGTGGATTAAAGGCATTTTATCCGAGATATATTTGGATCTCTGATTAAGTGTAGCTTTTTGGGGGGGATAATCTACTGCCTGCTGCTGACACACCATTATCCACAGAGTGGTGTGAGATTGGAATAGATGTGCAAGGTTTGCATGTTACACCCAGCTCCCAGAGAATGGAGACCAAAATAGTCCCAAGCATATGTTAATTTTCACTGAATATTAGATGAATATGAGAGCGTGTTTTAGTCATATGGCTTTGTGGAAACAGATGTACTTCCTCACTGGAGGAGTTTCTTTGGATTAAATGAACATTTGAGAGCTTTTCCTTTGGTGTTACCACTTGTCTTGGTGCTGTATGGCTTTGATTTATGTATATGATCTCAGTTCGTGCAAAATAGGCACAGGAAATTATGCATAAACGCTTCAAACAGAAAAATGACATTGTTTGGCTGAGTGCTGAACTTCACAACAGTGAGTGTACCAGTTAGCACTAAGGATAATACTCTGAATCTTGTAACAGTATTACCATGAGCCTCCAAAAAGTAATGAAGCTGATATTTTCCTTAAATATTCCAGCTATATTCAGATATACTTGATTATTGAAACGTGTCCTTCCTTTTCCTGAAGGTGGTTTTCATGAGGTTCTGATGCAAAAGCGAAAAGAATTTATTCGTTACTTTAAATACTAAGGGATTTTTTTAGTTTTGAAAGTTTTGATTACCAAGCCCATATCTTGTGTTAATGTTGTAGCCTGCCCTGTGATTGTCATCAGTTGGGTTAGTCTGGATTAATGCACATTTTTATTTCGATCCTAGCTAAATTCCAAGAAATCCATGGAGCTGTAGCTGTGAGCCTACTGCACTGAAACAGGTGGGAGTGAGTCTCCAGTTGACTACTGTGTTGATTACAGCCTTCTTGTTCCTTTTTGTTTGGGTTTGGGGGGTTTTTTTTTAGCTAATCTCAAGCATTCATCTCCTCTCCTCACCTCTCCTCATTTTTAAAGCTTGATGAACACTTTCTCAGAACATTTCCATCAAATTAAGTGCATAAAAACCTGAGGTGCACAGTTTTCTAGTCACTCAACGCTGATAAACTGAAAATTACATAATTTTTTGGTTTTTTTTTTTTTATTTTTAGGGCTTTTACAGAAAGAATCTGCCAGTGTTCTGTTCCTACCTATTAATATTTCACACCAAAATGCACTTTTAAAGCTTTCTGGGCTGACATGCACATCGGAATGATTTCATTGTTCTTCAAATGCAATGCACTCTCACACTGAAAGGAAATACAAGTGTCTGCATTTAGGAATGTAAATTGTTAAAAAGGGTTTTAAATGCTTGTGGACAGCAGGATGGGTGATGAGGGAGGGTAGGACCACAGCTCCCTGCTTTGTTGTATCCCAGCTTTTCAAGCATTAGGTCTTTGTCTCTGCAGGGTCACACTTAAATTTTCCAGACTTTTCTCTTTCAGCAAGGCTAGTTTGACAGACTAGTCAGAAGTGCTTCTAATAGATTTAAATTCCATTAAAAAAATCCCCTTTTTGAACAGTTCCAACATCAGTAATTGCCAAAATATTGCCATTTTGCACCAGGTTGTCTTCTCTTCGGTGTGTCCTTTAGTGCATCATTGTGGGCTTGATAGAATAGTCTCTTACATCCTTAGGTAAATGGCTAAAAACTGCTTTCAGTAATTAATATTAAATTTAAAATCCCTGGGACTCGAGCAGCCAGGTGGAAATCTGCCATTCTTCAACATCTTCCATTCAAAATGAGTAAGAATCGCTGGAGCTGCTATGAAACTTTGTTTGTCTCCAGCAGGCCTTGCTGAATGCAGGAAGAAGCGAGGAACCAGAAAGCGTTGCCTGCACACAGAACCTGAGCAGTTGTCACCACAGGAAAGTGCTCTTCAGGCTTTCCCAAGATTTCTGAAGACCCAGACCCCAGAGAAGTTGTGCTGTCTGTGCTTTTGTTGCCAAACTTGTATGTAACAGGACTTACCCCACCTGTGCTTCAGGGAGGACTCGGGTGTAGTTGGAGTAGTACCATTGACCCTTCTTGCAGTGAAGAAGAGCACCTGTGGCTCCTCATTTTACTGTGCCTTAATGCAACCCGAAATTAAGCCAACAAGTTGCCTGTATTACTATGGCAGATAATTCTCTGTGTTCCTCCCCAGGTTTGTTGTGCTTGTGCTTGTTTATGTTCGAGGCGCTTCTGAGGATGAGAAGTGCTCAGGCGTTACCTTGCAGCTCCCATTGAGGTTTTGAATCCAAAATCCCAGCACAGAAAGGCTGAGGAGCCACACAGAAGCTGTTACCCCTGTTCAAGGTGGGTTTCTGCAGCTTGGATAGAAAGGGGAGAAGTGGGCTTTTATACAGGCAGTAAAGGGGTACAGAAGGCAGCTCATGCACAGCAGATGAAATTCGGTGTGCAACTGCATCAGTGCCTGTTTCCTGCTCAGAAATGGGAGCAGTGTTACCAGCTTGCAGCCAAAGCAAGAGAAATCCAGAGGGATTTTGGGGACAGAAATGTTCTTGAATCTCCATGTAACTCTCTGCTGGAGCTGCTGTAATTAGTAAGTACCTGTCTGTTCTGCGACAGTGTTTGACATTTTGTTCTCTCTGGCAATCCGTGGGGAGAGTTGACAGGAGGGAATGGTGGTGATTAGCACTCAACAGGGTAAGTATTTGAGGTTTCTTGCCTATTTGATCCATCATACTTTTAACTATGGGATTCGGTGAAGCCTAAGCTTTGAAACCCCACGTTCAAATCTCCAGTAAGACATTGCCTTGAAACAGTGGGATAATAATGGTAGAATCCCAGAATGGTTTGAGTTGGAAGGGACCTTAAAGTTCATCTTGTTCCACCCTCTGCCATGGGCAGGGACACCTTCCACTATCCCAGGTTGTTCCAATGTGTGCTCAAAGCTTAGCAAAGTAACCTTGCTCCTGAAAAGGATTTCATTCCTTTTAATGGTGATCTCAATGCTGCCAGCCCACGACAGTCTCCTTGGCATTAAAAATGTTGCTTGGTGTGGTGAACTGAGACTAACTTAGTTTTAGAAAGACACACAAAACCCCCCCACAAAATAAACTCTACAGGAAAGTTAATATATATTACACAGGGAGATAGTGATAGGGCAAGGTGAAGTGGTTTTAAACTGAAACAAGAAAAATTTAGAAGGGATATTGGGAAGGAATTATTCCCTGTGAGGGTGGGCAGGCCCTGGCACAGGGTGCCCAGAGCAGCTGGGGCTGCCCCTGGATCCCTGGCAGTGCCCAAGGCCAGGTTGGACATTGGGGCTTGGAGCAGCCTGGGACAGTGGGAGGTGTCCCTGCCCATGGCAGGGGTGGAATGGGATGGGCTTTTGGTTCCCTTTCAACCCAAACCATTCTGGAATTCTGTGATACTGCTTGATGTCGCAGGTGCATTGTCAATTCTCCTTCACCCTTAAGAAGCCCCTCTCAAGCTTTCACAGGTTCTGGGATAGAAAGTGATTTTCTGCCAACCACTGCATCAAATCCCATTGTACCTTTTCTTTTGCACAGTGGGGGCTGCAGGGCTCAAATCCCTGTAGCTCTTTCCTTAAAAGGTGCCTTAAAAGGTACCACTTTCCTTAAATCTGCTCTCTGGCTTTATGCTTCTTTTAAAACAATCATAAGGCTTTTTCAGATGCCAAAGAATCTTTTTTCTTTACAGTCTCTCCACTGCTCTCAATACAATGGAAAATATTTTTGTATCTGTGTGAAATTCTGCTTCTTAATAACACAAGTGCATGCTGCATTTTGACTCCTGCATAGATAAGAAGGATTCAGATCCCGAGGATGTCAGCTTTTACTTCATTTACCAGAAAGACAGGGAGGAGCTCTTTGGCCAGGATCCATAACAACACCTTTTTTGATTGTTCACAAATAGCTCTGTCTAGTCCAAAAGCACAGTTACATACCTTCTGTGAATTAGGAGAGACAGGACGTGCTGTGCAGTTTGGCAAGTGTTTAGTGAAATCTCTCTGCTGGAGTCAGCCCTGATTTTGCTGGAATACAGTAAATATTAACATATCTGGGAAGTGTGAATTATTGCCCGTGGAGGTGCTCTTGTCTTTGGAAAATATTGATCATCCTTACCCTAAAAACTTTCAGAGAGCATCTTTGACTTAGGTTTGGGATGCCAAATTTCTTACTTGAGAACCATGAAGTGGCTCCAAAAATCTGTCTCTTTTCCAAGTTTGCTCTACCTAAGAGGATCAGACAGAAGGGCTTGTTCCCCAACTCTGCAGCTGAATTTTTAAAAGGAATAGTTGAGCTCCCCATTTATGTACTGGGTGGTTATTTTTCTTGAGAGTTACCAGCCAGGCAGGTTTCACAGGGCAGTGGTTAAGGGACTATCCGCAGGTCTAAACCACGCTAAAGATTCATGTTCAGTACTTCAGGAATGTTGTTGCTGCATGACCGTAGTGCTGCTGTCCATGAAAACTGTGGTTTAGGGAAATGGGGTGACAGAAAATGCACAGGAGCCATTTAGCTCCTTCTCAGGTTTAGCTGCAAGTCCTTGAGACCTGTTTTCTTTGTGTTCCTTAGGAGCAGCGGATCACTGGATGTGTTCTGCCTTTGTGCTATGCAGACGTGTATATGCCAAGGTAATGTGAGATTTAAAACAATAAACCTGCCTTCCATCACAGAAGGAAAGATGACTCTGAGACTTAAAATCCTGGAATGATTTCGATTTGAAGGGACCTCAAAGCTCAACTTTTCCACCCCCTTCCATGGCTTCCATGGGCAGGGACCCTTCCACTAGACCAGGTTGCTCCAAGCCCCATCCAACCTGGCCTAAAGTGGGCCCAAATTGGGTGATGAAGAGGCTGCAGAAGGTTCTCCAGCAGCAAATGGGGATAGCACTGCTTTCTGCAAGGAAGGTGGCCTGGGGCCAATCCATCTCTCCAAGGAGTCACTGACTATCACAGCAATAGAAATTGCTTTTACCTGAGCGAGAAGCTTTAAGTTAAAGGCTGGAGAAAAACAGGAAAACAAAAAACTAAGGAACAGTCTGATTTTTGTTGAGTAAAAACACTTGTAAAATCTTCTATTGCACTCAACAGTGCTTCAACAACCTTGTAGCAAATTAGATTAATAGGTGTTGATTTTACAACTTCGTCTCATTATCTTCTGCTACATTAAAATCTAATTATTTATTCCCACAATCGTTTTCTTTTACTTCTGGCTTTTTACTGGTACTGTTGGTGACACAGACGAGCTGCGGTGTTGTCTATTCCTGCAGTCCGTGGGCAGCAGGTGGGACAGCATCTCTCACAAATAACCTGCAGCTGCTATTCCCTGCACCCTGCTGCAATTAAGCCTTCATTAGTAACTGGTGAATAACTCTGCTGTTCCTTGCTCCTGGCCGTGATCCCTCCCTCCCTTAAAAGGAAGGCATGACACAGATAAAGGTGGGGCTTTGCCAGCTCGAGTATTTCAAAGCCTTCCTCTCTTGGAGTCATGATTGCAGAAGCAGTCCTGAGGCATATTCTGGAGACTTTGGTAAGTCTGTGCTACTGATCAAATGTTGATTTTTTCTGTCCTTAAGAGAAAATACTTTGATTTTGCTGAAATTGTGGGAGCGGCTGCAGCTGAAGTTCGGCGACATCCTCTGCTGTTGGAGAGGTTTCTTATAAAGCCAATTTCGGGAATTGTCAATGCAAATAGTGGTTATGTTTATCTGGAAACTTCCTGAGAATTAAGCTGGTGTTGCTTTTCCGGTTGCAGGCAAGTTTTTAAAAGCCTCTTCATTTGTCTCTTTAGAACTAGATTTTAATTTTTTTTTTTAAAGTCATCTCAAGCCGAAGTTTTCCTTGGAATATGCTCCTTGAATTGCCGTGGAAGTTACAGTCTTACACTTTAGAGGATTATTTTGGAGTTTATCTAATGGTTATTTTCCCCAGTATGTGCTGTTTTAAGAAAGTTATGCTTCAGTGCCTTAAAGATTTTCTATATTTAATTTAATGGGTTGGAAATGTGATAGAAAAAGAACTGTTTGCCTGTTTCTTGGACTGCAGCTGTGTCACATCTTTTAAAATCTGTATAGTTGCTGTGTTATCTCCAACACTCACGGCATTGCTCACTGGTATCAGCTAAACACTGTGCTATCAATGAGGCTTTTCAGAATTTAAAATTAAAATCCCAGGTTTTCAGGGGGTTTCTTTCACTCTCGCTAACTGTTTTAGTTTGTTTGCTGCATGTTTGCTCTTATCAATTATTTACAAAGGCAGCAAGGCAAACTTGAAATCCTGTAGCGTTTGGAATTAATAATTTAATGCCCTTGTTTCCTTTTAATCTTCTCTCTCTACAGTTATGTCCATAGTCACTTTTCTGGTGTTAAACTTTATTAAACAAATCAACAATGCAAGTAAAACGGTCGATAAATAAGTTGCGTCGATCCAGACCTAAACATAATTTCCCTCCATGGGGCTTTTATCTTGAATTACAGCTTTAAAACCATCTTTATACTGAACATTATTATATGAAACATTAAGAATTGCTTTCTGGGTTGTTAGGAAACTAAGAAATACATCTCCCAGTGCAGAGTTGCTAGTGTCCTTAAACCTCAGGTTTCCACCTGTAACAGCTGCCAAGTCCCAGTTTCATGGAGTTTCTTGCTGCCTGTGACTGTCAAGGTGTTTTTTCATGTCTCTGTGATGTTTGCCAGTTTTGAGCTTCTCTGTATTTTGTGTACAGCTTCCCTCTTCTCCTTAGTATCCTATTTGACAAGCCTGCCCTGTCAGAGACAACCTTTTTGGAATAAACATTCCTGCATTCCTCGTACCCTTATCGATTACTGGCGCTGACCAGGTTTGGGTCCCTTATTCTCTGTCAGTCAGGTTTTCCTCCTCGGTCACTTTTGGATCAGTGCTGAAGGGATCACACAACAGAGGGGTTCAGAGGAAAGGGGGTGGTGGTTGTTGTTCCTCTGGGAATCCCGAGTACCTGTGGTGGGGCTCTGTGGAAGGTGACTCCACCACTGCCCTGGGCAGCCCCTTCATTCTGATGCCTGACAACCCTTTCAGTGACTAAATTTTCCCTAATAACGTATTTAAGCCTTCCCTAGCATAACTTGAGGCTGTTCCCTCTCCTCCTGTCCCTGTTCCTGGCAGCAGAGCCCGATTTCCCCCCCGGCTGCCCCCTCCTGTCAGGGACTTGTGCAGAGCCACAAGGTCCCCCCTGAGCCTCCTTTGCTCCAGGCTGAGCCCCTTTCCAGCTCCCTCAGCC
>NW_008240023.1:1165533-1171982 GCF_000691975.1 Corvus brachyrhynchos | reverse complement strand
GCCCGCCCCGGGGCCCCCAGCCCCTCCCCAGCTCCGTCCCCTGCCCTGGCCCCGCTCCAGCCCCTCAGGGTCCCTCTGGCCGGAGGGCCCCGAGCTGGACACGGCCCCGAGGGGCCTCAGCAGGGCCGGGCAGGGGACGGGCCCTGCCCTGGGGCTGTGGCCACACCGTGGCTGGCACAGCCCAGCGGCCATCGCCCTCTCGCCCACCTGGGCTCGTGTTCAGCCCTGTCCCCAGCACTCCCAGGGCCTTTTCCAGCTGCTCTTGCCCCAGCCTGGAGTGTTGCACGGGGTTGTTGTGCCCCAAGGACAGGAGCGGGCCCTTGGCCTTGCTGAGCCCACGGATCCCGGCTGTGCAGATCCCTGGAGCAGATCCACAGCCCAGCAGCTTGGGGTCTGCAGCTTCCCCAGGGTGCCCTCGATCCCCTCATCCACATCACTGATAAAAATAAAATATGGAGCAGGACTGGGCCCAGTACTGAGCCCTGGGGAGCAGCACTGGTGACAGGCCACCAGCTGGATGTAATTCTGTTCCCCCCTTCTCTGGGCCCAGCCTTCCAGCCGTTCACTTTCCAACCTGGTATTTTTGCCTTTTCTTGGGTTGAAATTACTCCTGTTCCGTGCAGAAGCTGGGAAGGAGGAAGAGGGCTTTTCCTGTGCTCTTCCATCACTTACCAGTGATAGAGCGACACAGATCCTGGGCATGCTGCAGAATTTGGGGGAAGTAGCTGAGGGCTTCTGCCATGCACAGTAAACAACACCGAGTCAATCATGCACCCCCTCAACACAAAATGTTTTAAAAAGGATTTTTGCAATAACGATAACACATAAATACACATGTTTTTGTGGAAACTTGGCTTTTCATACTGCTTTGGGGGCTTGCTCACATCACATTTCATCATTCTGTTTACAGCTGCTGCTTCCCCCTGCCTGTGCCATTCCTACTGTGTTGAGTGCCCCAAGGAAATGTTCACACTTGCTGGTTCTTGGCTCTCAGGAGTTCTGTGTTTACAGGGTGATGCTTCAATGTTGCTGTGCCCGGGAGGGATGTTCTGTGTGCCGTGCAGTGGCAGTGTCACCCCGCAGGCAAACCCAAAACACACAGCCAGGGAAAAGGCAGGAGAGAAAACAGTGGTGGAAGCACAAGTAGGCTCTGAGCTCCCCGTGTTAGCTGGCTGACAGCTTTTCTTTCAGGAAAAGGCCTTTTCCAGTATTATTTACAGAGTAACACGAAGGGAGTTGAAATATTTTTGTTAGAATAAATATGATTTTGTTCTGTGCTTTGCTGCAAGTGCAGTAATGCTCCTTCAAAGATAGTGATTTCAACACAGGGATCTGCTTTAGAGGGTAGTTGAAATGTTTGCTTCCACAGATCACTTCCTGGCTTTTGTATCCAATATCCTTTAAATCCACCGACTGTTCAGCTTGCACGTGTTGGCTGTGCTTGTTCCAGGAGTGGAATCAGAGATGGGTGCTGCTCCTCTAGGCTCCTGGGTTCAACTGCTTTAGCACTGCAGTTTTTCCTCTGTGCCTGAAATGTTTCTTCTTAGTATCCCCTTTAATTTGTAAATACATTGGATTAAGGACTGTTCATGTATATAAGCACAGAATAGTCACATCCTGAGCTTGCTCATCAGAGACAAAAAAGTTAAGATACAGGAATGAATTGAATGGGATGGCATAAAAGGTCTGTTCCTTTCTCAAAGCATGTTGACTTGGAGCTCTTTTGGAGAGGGGAAAGAAAAAAAAGTCTCTTTGTGGTATGAAATAACAGAAAAGATTTTTTTTTTTCTGAATTTTTGTTTCACATTTTAGGACTAATACCCTTCCTAATTCTTTATGTTGGGTTCAAATAACCTCTTCCTTGCCTTCCTAGGACGCAAGGTGTCCTTGCTGTTGCCTAGTGCTCCTCCATCTCCCCCTCTGCCATGCTTTTCCAGGTTTCCATGGGCAGCATGAGACACCGAAGAAATGGCAATTTTGAGAGTTCCAGGCTCCTGTATTCCAGCATGTCTCGCAGCATAGACGTGGCTTGCAGCGATGCTGTGAGTACCTGGTACATGCTGGTGTCTCGGGAGGGGCCGCAGTGGTGGCGAATTCGGTCAAATCGGGAGCAGGATGACGGATTTGTCACTTTTCCCTTTATGGAGAAGTTTCCATAGCCAGTGACCCTCAAGCAGCAGCTGACATGGTGAAACTTCAGCGGTGTGTTGTGTTCATTTTGCACCCTGTAGTTCTTTATTGTGCTTTCTTTGTCACTTCTGGTTTGAAATCCTTTTTCATGTCAAGAGACAGATTTGTCTGCATAAAGAACCACCCCAAGCTCTTCTCGCAGCTTGATGGCCAAGGCAGACAGCATATAGTTGTGTTAAACATCCTTCCATGCCTGAAGGATTTGCTGATCCCAGCAATTGCCTGGCAGATTCCCTGCCCCTGATGGGCTTGCAGAAGACCTGATGGCCGATTTTAGGACTTCAGCAAGTGCTTCAACCTCCTTTTATTCTATTTTTTTTTTTGGTCGTGCACGGTTGTGACTTCTACTGGTTGAATGCATTCCCTTCCATTTTCCTTGTTTTGGATATAATGCTTGTTATGTTTTTCCTACTTGGAATAACTTCTTTTATCAATGGGTAAGCTAAGCTGTAGCTGCTTGTCTTCCCTTTGTGTCCCGAGTGAAGTCTTGCCCCGCAAATCCAAGCTGTGCTTGAAAGCAAACAAAAAACTCCCCAACCCTTTATCAGCAAGTGAGAATTTCTAGTTGCTTTCTTAGCTCAGGAGGCACATTAGGGATGAATTTGCATTCCCCTGGTGTGAAAGCTTCGGGGAGTTTCAAGGTTAATTCAAGAGTTAATGGTTAAACAAGCTGGAGAGACTTCCCTTCTGCTGAGCTCCCTTAAAAGAGGACTTGAAGTTGTTCTGGGGTCTTTGTGTGTTGAATTAAAACAGCCCCTACCCTGAAGCACGTTACTGTCTTCTCTTGTTTTATCTTTATTTTTCTTTATCATTGGGAAGACTGTTTGCTGTAGTGTTTTAAGCAGTGTCTTTGTGTTCAAACTGACTGTGCTGTTACTGAGGTCTCTTCTGTTTCGTGACTTATCAGAAATAAACTTTAAAAAATTGTTTTCCAGGATTTGGTCAACTTCATCCAAGAAAACTTTAAGAAGAGAGAATGTGTTTTTTTCACAAAGGACACCAAGTCAATGTAAGGAGATACTTTTCTCTTGTTTCTCAAGAATGGGGGGCTGGAAGATGAGGCTCTTTCTGTCTGCAAAGGCAAGGAGTAAAGTTCTGGGGTTTTTTTTGTTCAGAGCCTGGATCTAGCAGTGCAATCTCACCTTGGTCCCCTTGTTTGAGTTACTCCACAAGTAACTTGATGTGAAACTAGGGATCTGATCTTGTAGCAGCTCTGTCACAGGGTTTAATACCAATTCCCCTATTTGAAGCACAACTGTTGCAATATATAGGTGCTTTTAAGGATGCAGCTCTGGTGTTGGTGTATGACAAGGTGTGTATGTATCAGAGGTTTGCATGATTTAAATTTTCCTTTTAAACCCAAATCACAAATTTCATGCACAAGCCTTTACACAGACACTAGGTTTAGCTCAGGCTGATGGTCTCAGAAGGATGCAACTTCCTGAGGGTGCTCATCTGCCTCCTCTAAATGGCTGATACTTAACACCACTGCAGGTTGCTTGAGGCAGTCAGAGTAAAGGAGGAAAATCCATTTTCAGGCACAGGTACCTGTACAGTGCTTGTTTGAGGACCATAATATTGCTTTGGGTTTTTGGGGTTTTTTTTTTTGGTCTCAGGAGAAAAGTGATCAAACTAACACAGCTGCAGAAATCCTAATATTGAGCTCTCTGACCTCGCTCTTCTCTGAAGCTGGGAGGAAAAATGCCTCAGAGAGAGGGAGGGAAATTAGTCTCATTTCAGAAAGTCTCCCTTAGGGTCCTCCTCTGCCACCAAAAATGGGATGTCTGGCAAAGCACCAACGAAGGATGGAGCAGCTGGTTCTCATCAGCTTCTCTTCCTGCAGGCCCACTGGGAAAGGATTGCAGAACTTGCTGGGTTATTTTTGTCTAGATATTTTTAAGGTAAGCTGGCTTGATTTACAAGTTACAGCAGAGTAGGAAAAACCTCTGTAAAGGAGACAAGCAATTACCCCTCCTCCTTGTTCCTCAGAGGAAGCAGGAATATGAACTATGGAAAGCACTTCATGGATAGTGCTGCAGCTTTTCCTAGGAAAAGAATTCTCCTAACCTTCCCAACTACTCGTGCTGCACAACCCAAGTGCAGATTGTTCCTGCCCTGCTGCAGTTTGTGTTGGTGAGGAGAGCACTGGCAGTGCCTGCACACCTTGCCATGCACCAGCCGTGTGCTGGGCTGGGAACAGAGCAAACGGCCTGGAAAACCTGCTCAGAGACCTGAGGCCCTTCCTTCTTGATGTGAATGAGTGTCTTGGGTGTGCTTAGATAGCAGCCAGACCCCGAGCTGGAGGGAAAACAATTGCACGTAGCAATTAGAGGATCAGAGATTTGTTAATGTTGGAGAGGACCTTTAAAATCAGGTCAGCCCAGCACCATCACTGAACCCTGTCCTCAAGTACCACATCCACGTGGTTTTGGAACATTTCCTGGGTTGGTGACTCCACCACAACCCTGGGCAGGCTGTACCAATACCTGACAACCCTTTCCATGAAATTTTCTTTTTTCCTGCTATCCAATCTGAACCTCCCCAGCCACAACTTGAGGCCTTTTCCTCTTGTCCTGTCACTTGTTACCTGGGAGAGGAGATGCAGTGAACTCATCCTGTGTGGTTAAGAGCACAAAAAGGGAAAGAAACCCCTCATACACCTTGGGTTAGCAGCAGGTGAGGTCACTGGTGCCACGTTCTGGTTTGATTTCTTCATTTCAGTGCTGAGTTGTAGAGTGTAGCATTACACTGCTGGTGACCCTTGGTTTGGCACTTAGGTAAGGCCCATCCAGCAGTGCCAGCTCATCCCTCAGCACAGCCTGGTTCCCGAGCTGCATTCCTCTTCCCACTGCTGGGCAGAAGCAGGTTATGGGGGAGGAGGCAGGATTAGGTGCTGCTCTGCTTTGTCAGGTGGCAAATCCCAGTAGAGTCCCAGACACAACTGCTTCTACAGCTCCACCTGCTGCTTTCCTTGCTGTCAGAGCTCACTTTCCCATGCTCAGAATTCCTCAGGGGTCTCATGTCTATTCACTCTTCTTTCAGGGGCAACTTATGTAAGTGTGGATACCCTGAAAATCAGCACATAGAGGGCACTCAGGTTAACACCACTGAAAAATGGAACTACAAGAAGCACACGAGGGAGCTTCCTACCGATGCCTTTGGGGACATTCAGTTTGAAAACCTGGGAAAAAGAGGAAAGGTAAGTGGATATATTAAGGAAATTCACGAGGCCCCTGTTGGGTACCAGTGGGAACTCCTCAAAAGCAAGGAAGGCAAAAGGTATTTTATTCTAATGGCAGGCAGGAGTTGAGCTACAAGGGACACGAGCTCGTTTCTCAAGCTCTGAAGATAGGTAACAAAGGTTAATTTCTTCTCGTGTTATTTGCTGGTTAGGCTGGTGATGGGACTGAAAAGAGGTGGTTGTGTTTCCAGGCATGGCAGGAGAATGGGTGAATGAGGGTGATATTCAAGTAGTATTTTATATCCACATGGACCAGCTTGCTCAGGCCTATAGCCAGTTGAATATTGAGTATTCCCCAGGGTGCAGATGAGACAGTGACAAGTTCTGGAGGGATGTAAGATAGCTGTGGAACTTCCAAAGTTTTAGTCCATTTGTTGTTTTGTTTTCCTCGTGCTTTTGCTTGGAGTGGGGACAGCGGAGGTGTGGGAAGAAGAAAATAGCTGCTCTTGGTGTTTTTGATGATGTATACTGATGCTTGTGAGGAGTCACATGTGGCTGAGCTCATCTGCCTCCTCTAAATGGCTGATATTTAACACCAGTGCAGGTTGCTTGAGACAAGCAAAATAAATGAGGAAAATCAGAGCCTGCTATGTAAATTAATTTGGTTTGTTTTATGCAAAGTAGCAGAAGTAAGGCATTTCAGTGGGAAATGAGACTGGAAGTTTCAAATCACACTTAAACAGATCCACGTAGTTCACATATTTCTTGATATGCACAGTTTAGCTTTGTACTACTTTGTTGTAAGCTGCTGTGTGACTTCACGGGAACGAGAAGTGCTTTGCTCTCTTGTAATATTTCAGACTTCTCAAAGGTTCGATGTTCTTTCCTTAGGCTTTGTCTTCCCCACTTCCAGCTTTGGAATTCAGTTCATGTGCCCATAGTTGTTTCATGAGGACTCTCAAGGCCGCTTTGCGTATTTCAGAGCATATATGTTTGTTCAAACACTGCATATAGGTCTCCCTGTCCTTCCCATGAGCATGTTGGCTGGAATCACATCTATTCCCTGTTCTCATTCCCT
>NW_008240023.1:1161115-1165512 GCF_000691975.1 Corvus brachyrhynchos | reverse complement strand
ACAGCAAGGCACCTGCTGCTCCTTGAAGATTGCCAAGTGTTTTCTGTTGATTGATGTGCAACACGGAGGGCTTCAAACTCAGGGTGACCTAAGAATTGCTGTCAATTACCAGTGAGGGATGGGAAGTTTTATACCTTGTGCTTTTTTTAGGACAGATGAGTTTTTAAAAGTTCTGAGCAGAAATGGGATGTGAACAGACCCATAAAGAGGTTTGAGGGACAGGCAGGGAGAGCTGGTGGTGCTTAACCCTGGAGAAGAGATGGTTCCAGGGAGACCTTAGAGCCCCTTGCAGAGCCTAAAGGGGCTCCAGGAGAGCTGCAGAGGGACTGGGGCCAGGGTCTGGAGTGACAAGACAAGGGGAAGTGGCTTCCCAGTGCCAGAGGGCAGGGATGGATGGGATATTGGGCAGGAATTGTTCCCTGTGAGGGTGGGCAGGCCCTGGCACAGGGTGCCCAGAGCAGCTGGGGCTGCCCCTGGATCCCTGGCAGTGCCCAAGGCCAGGCTGGACATTGGGGCTGGGAGCAGCCTGGGACAGTGGGAGGTGTCCCTGCCCATGGCAGGGGTGGAATGGGATGAGCTTCAGGGTCCCTTCCAACCCGAACTGCTCTGGGATTCTATAAAATCTCACCCTCTGTAAGTCCAGCTTTGGAGCTCTGTGTTTCTGCTGTGCTGCTCAGACCCTCTAACACCCACGAGCATCGCAGTCGCTGTGTTTTATGTTCTGTGAGCCCAAACCCCAATAGGGCGTCTCTGAATCACAGCCATGGTGTGGGAGCAGCACCCAGCTGCACCAGGAGATGGCAGCGTTGTACTTCGGAGGAGGGAGGCGGCTGAGCCGAGGCGTTCAGCCGCTGGAGTGGAGCTGGCGGGGTTTGCTGTGGGCAGGGCTCACCAGGTAATTTTCCTGGTAGCCTCCCTCTCATATGGGATCCTTTCCTGAAAAACAGAAGCTTCTTAGGGCAGAAGCTGTGGGAGTCCCTTAGCTCTCCTGTATAGCTGCTGGAGCCTGCTCAGCATCCTCTGTGATGCCCTAAATGCCTTAGCTTCTCCTGGGAGCCTGTCCTGGAACACACAAAGATTTTCATTCAAGTTCTGTGTCTCTCAAGATGGGGACGCTTGTTCCTTAAACCAATCCTTCTATTTTGCTCTCCTGCAAATACTGGACAATCGATACAAAATCCTCTGTGACTCAGGTCCAAGCTACTCCTTTTCATCCCCTCATTTGGGTTGTGCAGCCATCCTAAAGTACCTCACGCCAGTGATGAAACTGCGAAGAGGTTTTTGAATAGCAAAGCAAGATAAGGCCAGAGAGTCTTTCATGTAAATGGGAGACCTATTGGGTCCACCTGAAGCCAGATTATCTCTCTCATGTGCTTTCTGGCACGAGTAAGCTTTACTACATATTTGATGTATTTGTTTTGTGTTAGGATTGAAGCCCTGGAGTGGATGTGTGTTGTGAAACAGGGACACCACGCACATGGAGCCTGGGGTTTGTTTGAATAGTATAATCAAAATAAGCTGTCATTATTAGTAGTTCACTGCAATGATGCTGCCACTGATTCATAATCTAAGCTTTAAGTCGTGCTGTTAGAGTTTAAGTTGTTACAGTGGTGGTGTGTTCATCCTTGCAGAGTTCCTCTGAAGCCCATGGTCACTGCTCTTGCCTCCTCTAGAGGAAGGTGGGTTGGGTACCTGGTGTAGGGGAAGGATGAAGGTGCTTCAGAGGAAGAGACAAGAATTTCATTATCACCTTGCCTTTTACCTGCTGGCTCTTGAAAGGAGGGTGTGCAGCAGAGAAGAAAATGCAATCCCTGCGTTGTTCCCAGCCACCTCCATTTATCTCCTGCTGTATTTGTTCTCCCGTTTTCTCTCCCCCAAGTACATCCGCCTGTCGTGTGACACAGACTCAGAAACGCTCTACGATCTCATGACCCAGCACTGGCACCTGAAAACCCCAAACCTCGTCATCTCCGTCACCGGCGGCGCCAAGAACTTCGCACTCAAGCCCCGCATGCGCAAGATATTCAGCAGGCTGATCTACATCGCCCAGTCCAAGGGTAAACAGCTGCTTCTGTGCCTCTGTTTCTTTATTGCTGCAGAACAGGGGTGCAGAGGTAGCAGCTCAAAGGGTCAGTGAGGAAGCAGAGTGGTCAGTTTGCTTCTGCTCAGCTGCTGCACTTAGGACACGTGTGGCATGAATGGTTTGGAATTGATGGGATTGAGAGTTAGTCAGGGGATGCACGTGGTGTAACATAAGGTGAGTTGTGTAGCATCTCTTTGTGTTTAACTGAAGAATAAACTCCTCTTCCAAGGTCACAAAAGGGGTGTGGGTTATGTGTTCAGAGCCTTGGCAGGGTGGGTGTTTGGCTGTGTTCCCCCAGGTGATTGGGTGTTGTTCCAGGAGCCTGGATTTTCACCGGGGGCACGCACTACGGGCTGATGAAGTACATTGGGGAGGTGGTCAGAGACAACACCATCAGTCGCAGCTCCGAGGAGAACGTGGTGGCCATCGGCATCGCGGCCTGGGGCATGATCTCCAACCGGGAAACGCTCGTCCGCACGGCCGACAGTGATGTAAGGATCACGGGATCGTTAAGGTTGGGAGAACGTTAATGGGGTTAATGGTAAGGCTGAAAAACTTGGGCCTCTGAGATCATCAAGTCCAGCTGTCAGCCCAGCACTGCCACCACATTCACCATTAAACCATGTCTTCAAGTGCCACGTGGATGGGTTGGTGGGGAAAGAAAGAGGAGGCTTGGCCTCAAAACATCAGGAGCTCTTCCCAGAACAGGAGGAAAGTAAGATGTTCTCACGCCCAAGGTAGTCACACATCAGGCCTGGTGAGGAGGATTTCAGCTGTGCCAGATTTTGGTGCATCTGTGTGGGAGTTCAGCTGCCCTGAACCTGTCTGGCATTACTTTAGGGAATAACCACTGCTCCCATGGTTGTTCTAGCTCTGAAATCCCCACACACTCCCCCACAGTAGGGATTCCCATGAGCTAAGACACATTGTACCTGCTGCTGCTGCTGTGGAGGATCTTCATTGATACTGCTATCCTACCTGTCAGACACACTGGGGTAGCTCCCCTTGTCTCTTGTCCCCTAAACATGATAGAATATGTCTAAAAAATGATCTCACCACATAAATGATGTGGGTGTGTCCTTGAATCTCTGTCCAAGGCTGTGCTTGTGCTCCTAGGGGAACTACTTGGCCCACTACATCATGGATGACCTGAAGAGAGACCCCCTGTACTGCCTGGATAACAACCACACCCATCTCCTGCTGGTTGATAATGGCACCCACGGGCACCCCACGATAGAGGCCAAAGTGCGCACCCAGCTGGAGAAGTACATCTCGGAGCTGGTTATCCCAGGTATCCTCCTCCTCCTGTCTCTGCATGCTTTGGGGCTGATGCACACAGATTTTCTTGGAATAAAAAAGTAGATGCGGCATCCCGTGGCTGCTGAGCTGGAGGGGGTCTGTGTGTTTACTGCATTGCAGCTGGAGCTCTTTCAGGAGCAACACTTCCCCTCGTCTTCCTTTCTGTACATCCTTTGTGTCCCAGCAAATGCTTCACTTCAGTCACACAGCCCTTCCCTCCCTTCTTCTTGGAAGCTGACCCTTCTATGTATACATCCCACCTGCATTCCAGGTAGCTGAAGCACAACTATGCAGGAGCTGAAATTAGGCTTTTCCTGAAGTGTTTATGAGGGTGACTGAACCGTCTGCCAACCTGCTGCTAAATAATTTCTCTTTCACCTACTTCTTTACCAAAGTGAAAAAAAAAAAAACCCAAACAAACCAAATTTAAAGGCCTTAGCAGGAAATTCTTAAAAAGCTTTAGGGGGTGGTGTTGTTTGTGCTAGGGGTTTTTTTGGAATGTCTCTGAAACACTAGCTTCTAGAATTACAGGATTCTTACCTTTCTTTTACAATTGAAAGTGTGAGCTCAGAGGTTCTATGTCTTGAAATTGTGATAAGAACTTTTTGCTGAGACTTCAAATGGTAAAAGCAGTGGATAAATGCAATAGAATTACACTGTAAGGACTTTATAGATAGCAAAAATTAGGATTTCCAGAAGGGAAAAGCTTCTGTTGGAGAAGGCTGTCTGAAGTCAGCTGTGCAAAATGTTGAGCAAAATTGAGTTTTCATTAAAAACAGCTATTAGTAACTCTGGCAAAAAACCCAGCAAAGTAGTATCTGCATGAATGGCTTGGAAATTCCTTCATTGTACTCAGGAAAAATAAGTTGTTCAAACTGCATTAATTGATTTAATCTTCTTCCTTCTGTGTGTGGTGTTTTTTTTTGTTTTTTTGGTTTTTTTTTTTTTTTTTTCATATTTCACAGAATCTAATTACGGTGGGAAGATCCCAATTGTGTGTTTTGCCCAAGGTGGA
>NW_008240023.1:1137944-1161093 GCF_000691975.1 Corvus brachyrhynchos | reverse complement strand
TGAAAGTAAGTCTGTTTCTTTCATTTATTTCCAGGAATGACTGTAGGGACATTGCTCTAATACTGAAGGCTGATTACTCAACAAGAAACTTCATGAAGTTGACAGTGCTGTTATTTACTGAAGCTTGACCAGCACTTGGTACACAAGGACCTTATTTGCAATTTAAGCTGAGGAAGTTTGTTTCAGTTAAAATTACTGTGCAAAATTTCTGCCTTGGGCTGACATCCTGGAAAACTGTTGGCTAGGATAGTTCAGCTGTCTTAGTTCTTCCACATCCCAGAACGTGAAGGGACCTTGAAGACCACCCAGTTCCACACCTGCCACAGGCAGGGACACCTTCCACCATCCCAGGCTGCTCCAAGCCCTGTCCAATCTGGCCTTGGGCACTGCCAGGGATCCAGGGGCAGCCCCAGCTGCTCTGGGCACCCTGTGCCAGGGCCTGCCCACCCTCATAGTCAATCATTTCTTCCTAATGTGAATACAGATCTCTCCTCTTGTGATTTAAAACCCTCCCCTCTTTGCCCATCACCGTCTGCCCGTGTGAAAGGCTGCTCTCCTGGTCTCTTAAGTACTGAAAGGCCCCATTTTAAATCTAGTTTAGATGTGGACCTAGTTGAAATGTTGGCAGCTGAGCAGGGCAGGAGGGCTCTGCTGACTCTGACCCTTCCAAGCCTCTTTGGGGAAGGAGCAGGCATCATCTTCAAACAGATGACAGGTAGGAGGAGGATGAGCAGAACAAAGAGGTTTCTTGAAACAGGATGTGAAAGGGACACTTAGGGAAGGGGGAAAGGGAGGGAGATGGCTTCTAAATCTGTCTCAGTGTTAAAAACGAGGGTTGCTGCTTCTCCATCCACCTTGCCAGAGTGAAGATGAGTGGCCTGAGGGAGCAAAGGGACCTCACTCCAGGGATTTCAAAATTGAGGGGATGTGGAGTCAGGCTGTGGTGAGGAGGAAACAGTAACAGTGAGGACGAGCTCTGACCAACTCAAGGAAGAGCTGATTTATTTTAGCCTGTACTAAAGGCCTGGGGAAGGGGCTGGATTTTGCAAGAGAGTAGGATGCAGCAAAAATAAAGTTGAAAACAGCATGATATTCATGCTTATTTTGTTTGTGGATGTTACCTTGGTACTTCCTGTTCTGGCCGGAGCTGTGCTGTTCCTGTCAAGGTTAATCAAACTGTTTTGCTTGTCAGGAGGATGAACAATGTGAATTCAAAGCAGGGTCTCTGCTACCACTTCATTGCTAGTGTTAATCAGTGGGTCTGAACCACTGTGTGAAATTCCAGATCACTATCCCAGCTCCCTGGGAGTTTTGTTCCATTTGTGTGACAAATTTTATCTTTGCCTGTAGGTAAATTGTAGGTGAATACAGGTGCAGTGTTAACCAGAGATCCTGAGATGAAATGAAGCATCCATTCAGCTTTTGGGATAAAGCTGTGCTCAGAGGGTTGTGTTGACTATGTCCATCTCCTTTTAGCTCCAAATTGCTGACGTTTGAGAAAGGATTTGGCCAGCACTGAAGGAGCTGACTCCTGCCAAGTGCTGTAGCTGGGCAGACTTAGGATTACACATTTTTTGGAGAGACCTCAAACCCACTGTTAAGCAGTGATACATAACACAGGTTTAGTGGCCGCCTAATCAGAATGAGTAAAAGCCTTGTTAAATCAAATGCATAATTGCTGGCAAGAGGTTCCTCTGGGAAGTACCTGGATGATGGTTCAATTAAGGGTTCATGCTGCTCTCTTGGCTATTTTGTAGCATCACAGTTAACACTGAGGTTGGAAAAGACTTCTAAGATCACAAGGTCCCATAGTCAGTGTAGCACCATCATCATGTTCACCGCTGAACCATGTCCTCAGGTGCTACGTCCACACATTTTTTTGAACACTTCAGGGATGGTGACTTCCTTAAGCATCTTGTTCCAGTCCTTGGCAACCCTTTCTGTGGAGAATTTTAAGTGATCTCCAACCTAAACCTTCCCTGGTGCAACTTAAGGCTGTTTTGTGCTGAGTTTTTATTTCTCAGTGTTGTAAGTGCACTGAGATATTCGTGCCTGCCCTCTTGCTCCTTTGTAAGTGAAGCCATTTTTGCAAGGAGTAAATTGAGTCTCTGACCAGCCCAAATGACACAGCAGACTCCATGCTGTGCACGTCTGTCCTTGCCATGCCTTGGTCGGAGCAGTGCTGGCCAGGAAAGGCTCCCTCTTTCTCAGCCTCTGTGAGTGGTGCATGATGACAAGAATCAGCTTTAGCAGAGGAGAAGTAAAACTGTGCCAAGCTTCTGTTTTAAATTCCCTGTGGTGTAAAACATGCACTTTAGCTGAACCCTTCTTTAGAAGACCACTTTCATCTAGCTGATAAGAAAAACCTCCTTTTGTCACAGACCTGCTCTCCAGCTGACAGAAGGAATGTGCACACGGTTTTGATGACTCCAAGTTGATTTTTTTTTTTTTTTGTTTGTTCTCCAGAAATTCTCTTAACTAAGAGATGTTCTTGATGATAACTTGCATCAACTCCCTTTGTACAATTTGCTGGCACTTTATGTTCCTGTGACTCTGTTCTCAGTATAGTGATGCAAATGAGATCAGTGTTTCCTGTTGTGGTCTTTGCACCAGGAGGGCTAATGGTCCTTCCAGCATGATTTCAGTGATTTTTTGTCTTGCTGTTAATCCGTGTACGATGTTGCTGTGTGAGAAATGATGTAAGTGGATACTTGGAGGCTTTCAGTAACCAAGTTTGATGTTCTTGTGATGCTACAGAAGTGATCTCTCTGTAAAATACTGCTGCTTCTGCCTCCAGCAAATAAATCCAGAGCCTTTGGTCTTGGCTGAGCAGTGCTGTGCCATAAACCAGCAGTGACTGTAGCACTGCTGTGTGACCCGAGTGCCATTTCCACTTGGCTGTTGTCCTGATCTGCTGATCCACTCTAACACTGAGCAGCCTGGTCTGGTAGAAGGTGTCCCTGCCCGTGGCAGGGGGTGGGACAGGATGAGCTTCAAGGTCCCTCCTGACACAAGCTGTTGTGTGATTCCATGAAAATTTGGCATATGGTGATTTCTGACCCCCAGTCTCTGTGGGGCTCTCCACAGCCCTCTCTCACTAGGTGGATGATGCTTTAAAGGGTTGTCACTGGTAATGGATCAGTGGATAATAATAAAACTCCTTGTTGTGGACCCTGGGTTTCTGTTGTTCTCTAGGCTTCCTTACTCAGTAACAGGCTCTAATAACAGTCATGCTTCAAGTGATGTGCTCTCCCTCTCTGCCTCCCTAGTCTATCAACGTGGCCATCAAGAGCAAGATTCCCTGTGTGGTGGTGGAGGGCTCTGGCCGCATTGCTGATGTCATTGCGAGCCTGATGGAGGCAGAAGGCACTCTTGCCTCATCCTGTGTCAAGGAGAGCCTCCTCAGGTTCCTGCCTCGCACCATTTCCAGGCTCTCAGAAGAGGAGACTGAGAGCTGGATCAAGTGGGTGAGTGTGGGGTGCTGTGGGAGCTGAAAGTGGGAGGAGGGTGGGGAGGGAGCAGCTGGTGACTTCCAAGTCCGGGCTGTTGCTATCTGGTGATACCTACGGGGTGTGCAGGGCCCCTTGCCATGTTAGACCTGTGCAGATTGAAAGAAGGGAAATTCTGAATCTACAGGGATTGGAACAAAAGCGGTGGGGGGTGGGGGCTGCAATCAAGTCAGCCCATGGCTGGTCACAGGAAAGCTAAGAAGGTTCCAGAAGGATCTTTTCCATGTGGAGTGTGGAGCTGCTGAAGGCAGTGTTCCCTGTCTGGCCATGCTTTGGAGTGTACCTCCCTCCTGCATCAGAAATGGCTAAGATTATTTGTCTTCTATGTGCTACAATGAAACTAACTTTATCAAACTTCATAATGTGAGGAATTAGCTCTATTTTTGATAAAGCTCAAGGAGACAGAGACTGTTCTCTAACAAACTGCGTGGCATAAGTTGAGACTTATGCTGTCACAATCTTTTCTACTTTAGGAGTAGCTTCTAATTACTGAGATTATATCTTTTTGTTAATGATGATCTACATAGGGGAATCACAGTTATTTGCTGTATGTTCAGAGGATAATTAATATTGTCCTTTGGTGACTTTAAAATCAAGCTCATTATCTGCTTCTATTTGGGCTTGTTTAAATTTGTTAAAAACCAGGACTGATGAGAAGCAGCTTTGCTACGATGTGGTGGCAAATTTCTTTTTAAAAGGCTCTAGGAGAAGTGCTGCTAAACAGCCTTGATTACTTTGAAATGGAACTTTTCCTTTTTGTAGATCAAAGAAGTCCTTGAGAGCCCTCATTTACTGACAGTGATCAAAATAGAAGAAGCAGGAGATGAAATTGTGAGCAATGCCATTTCCTTTGCCCTGTACAAAGGCAAGTAATTGTTTTTCTGGGTTCGTTTGGGGATTTAAGAGTAAGTAGAAAAAGGATGGCTGTTTGTTTTCTAGAACAGCTTTCCTTAGAGTAGTGCTGTCTTTCTAGAGGTAAGCTCCTGCCACAGTGTGGAGCTTGTCTTTCTCTGAAGGGGTGTGGGCAGGCTACAGCAGCAGTATGGGATCCCTCAGTGTGGGCAAGATCCAAACCACATGATTGGGAAGGCATTTTTGAGAGCCTTGGGGATGCTGGTAGGGCCCCAATGGGAATCCTGCAGAATCTCTTCAGTGTAGAGGGTGCAGGACACTGAGGAGCCTGGAGGAAGCACTGTGCTGATCTTGGTTATGAGGTGCTCTTAGCAGCTCCTTTGTGGCCTGTCTTGGACCATAAATATGTCCCTGAGCCTCCAGCATCCTCCAACCCCCAGTCAGGAGGATGTGCATGAGTTTGGGGAAAGACACTTAGTAGGAGTCTTGCCCTGGTAGTGTGAGAGGCAGAGATGATAAATGTGCCTGGTCTTTACCAGAGGTTGTTCCTCCTCTGCAGCTTTCAGCACCAATGAGCATGACAGGGATAACTGGAATGGGCAGCTGAAGCTGCTGCTGGAGTGGAACCAGCTGGACCTGGCCAGCGATGAGATCTTCACCAATGACCGAAACTGGGAGGTACAGCCCCCTTCTGTGTGAGTGCAGGGAGCTGTGGGGAGGGACACATCCCAGCAGGAAGCACTGTCTCAGCACCTCAGGCTCTGTAAGAGAGTGTCTGTTCCTCCTGTCACATTCCATTCAACCTGGAGAAGAGCAGGTCATTCCTCATTGGGAGCTGCTGCTTCCTCCTCTTGTCTCTGCTGTGGCCAGGGACAGCACCCCAGGGAACGGCTGGAGCTGTGCCAGGGCAGGGTTAGGTTGGGTATCAGGGAAAGGCTCTTCCCCCAGAGGCTGCTGGGCACTGCCCAGGCTCCCCAGGGAATGGGCACGGCCCCGAGGCTGCCAGAGCCCAAGGAGCACTGGGCCAACTCTCTCAGGGATGCCCAGGGTGGGGTTGGTGGGGTGTCTGTGCAGGGCCAGGAGTTGGGCTCCATGATCCTTGTGGGTCCTTTCCTACCTCGGGTTACTCCATGAAGCCATGATTCATTGTTCCATGACGATCTATTCTAGGATCACTGGTTGCAAAGGTGATCTGCCCATGCCAGAAATGCTCTGGGCCATCCAGCAAAGGCAATTGCTTGCAGAAAAAACCTGATTCTGATGAAAGTGTGACAGGTACCATGTGTCAGGCCTTAGGTAGAATGAGGTGCTTCCTAACACTTTTTCATTTCTTCCTAGTCTGCTGACCTACAGGACGTGATGTTCACAGCCTTGGTGAAAGACAGGCCCAAATTTGTCCGACTCTTCCTGGAAAACGGCTTGAATCTGCGGAAGTTCCTCACCACAGAGGTCCTGAGGGAGCTGTACACCAACAACTTCAGCAGCCTGGTGTTCAAGAACCTGCAGATTGCCAAGAACTCCTACAACGATGCCCTCCTCACCTTCGTGTGGAAGATGGTGGAGGACTTCCGGAGAGGTCTCAAGAGAGACTACAAAAACAGCAAGGATGAGATGGAGATACAGCTTGCAGTGAGTGCTGAGCAATTTGATCCTGCTGTCAGTGAGGTGATCTAGACTGCAGTGGTTAAAGCAGGAAATGCCTTTGACCCAAATATCCTTTAATGCCAGCTTCAGGAGAAACAGGGAGGCTGATTCTTCCTTGTCAGATGCAAACCTTTCGTATAAATATCAAATATAACTTCACTCACGGTAGTGTGTGACAACTGGCAGAGAGCTGAGAGAAGGGGTTGGTGGGGTGGCTGTGAAAGGAAGAAAATACGAAAGCAGGAGAATCCAGGCTCAGATTTGTTCCAGTTGGAAAACATTTGCTGAGCTTAGGTCTGAGTTCCTGCTCTCTTTTTCAGGAGGAGTGTCCTATCACAAGGCACCCGTTGCAAGCTCTGTTTATTTGGTCAGTTCTTCAGAACAAGAAGGAGCTGTCCAAAGTCATTTGGGAGCAAGTAAGTTGAGTTCTCCTTTATTCCTCCTTGCAGGCAGTGCAGTGGGGTTGTGTGTCTTTGGTTTGTAGGTGTTTGAAGGCTCCACATCCAACTGCAAACACAGCCCCACAAGAGGAGGTGATTGCTGGATGACACTGGTTGGATGGTTCTGGTTCCGAGTGTTTGACTGAAATCCAATTTCTAACTTGGATTAGACAGTCATTTAATGATTGTAGAATCAAATAGATGATTCTGGACTGGGAACTGAGAAGCTGCAAAATGGAGAATAATCTTTAAAGGATTCCACCTGGTATAGTGGAAGGTGTCCCTGCATGGCAGGGGGTTGGGATGAGATGGTCTTTAAAGTCCTTTCCAACCCAAATCATTGTGATTTTAGGATTCTCTGATCATGTTCCCTTCACAGAGGGATTTGCATGACTTCACTCTCTCCCCACAGACCAGAGGCTGCACTTTGGCAGCCCTGGGGGCCAGTAAGCTCCTGAAAAGCATGGCCAAGGTGAAGAACGATATAAATGCTGCTGGTGAGTCTGAGGAACTCGCTAACGAGTATGAGACAAGAGCAGTAGGTAAGTGCCTGCTCTGTGAGTCCTTTAGGAATTCAGTAGGAAGGGCCAGAGACCAGGGAATTAAAAACTACAGATATGTAACATGAAATAAAATTTTTCTTTAATGTCAGCATGCGTTTTTACTGCTTGGAAATTTCTTCCACACCATTTGTTCCCAGTAGTAATTTTGTGTCCTGTCTTAAAAGCTTGGCTTCAAAAGATGGGTGTTCTGAGGTGTTTATTTTGGGGTAGAGAACTTCTTTCATGGGGAAGAAAAGCTCTACTGGCAAGGCTGAAGAAGGGTGCCAACAAACAGGAAGGAGAATATGGAAAAAGGGAAACTTTCCATATTGAGTACTTGTAAAATGCAGGTTGGGAAAATCCACCCTTCAGATTTGTGGGTGTGCTTTTGGGGAATTGAGAACAAGTTGCATGTAAAAAGTAGATTGAATTCCTGAGTTTTGAACAGCAAAATCATAGGCCTTACTTACAATAAGATGACAAGATCCTGTGGTGCAGGATGGTGGCGTCTTAATTTGGAGGGAGATGCAACACAGTGGTACCTTGGGGACTTTTTCAGGGGTTATGTCTTGCCTGTGCTGAAAACCTCCCCAAGTCAGAGCAGGTGACAGCTAAAGGGTAATTGGAAACAGCTGAATAGGAAACCATAGGAGTGCTGCTGGAAAGGGCTTCTGGAAGTGTCCAGTCCAATCTTCTCACTGAGGTGATGTCACCACAGGACCAAACCAGTTCTGTCCTGGCCTCATTTAGCCATGTCTGGAAAATCCCCATGGGTGGGCCTTGGTTTTTGGCACTTGGGGAATGGCTTTGGTGGTGGACCTAACAGTGCTGACTTAATGGTTGGACTTGACCTTAGAGGTCTTTTCCAACCTAAATGATTCTGTGACTTTATAAGGAGCAGTACAAGGCCACACTGGAAGTATCTTGCTTGTTTCCAGAGAGTATCTCCTACTCCACAGAGCAAAAACTGCTTAGATAGACTTTTTAAAAAGTATCTACATCCCTCAGGCCTGATGATATAGCAAGTCACTAAGGAGTGAACAGTGCATTTCCCAGTGAAAAGGCATCAGATTCGGACTTTTCCAACCCAGATGTTAATATGGGTCTGACTGTAATTGATTAGGTCAGTGCCAGATGGAATTTAAGAAAAGAGGGCAAAATAAGTAGATTTACTGAGTCATTTAAGGAGAAATTAATGTTTTTTACTCAATCTTTTCATGCAGAACTAAGTGCTCTCTGTGTCCATTTAGTGTTCTGGTTTCCATCCAGACATGAGTTCTGTATGGAAGTTTAAGATGTGCAGTGGGGTTGTAAAGCGATGCACAGTCGTTCTGCAGTGCTGAAAACATGAGAAGCGTTCTTGTGTCTGCATGCTTTGATGTTACAAATATTACCCTGAAGATGTTTGCACCCGGGCTGGTGGGAAATTGAAGTTGGAGCTCAGTGTGGAGCTGCTTCTTTCTTCCAGAGCTGTTCACTGAGTGCTACAGCAACGATGAAGACCTGGCTGAGCAGCTGCTGACTTACTCCTGTGAAGCCTGGGGAGTGAGCAACTGTCTGGAGCTAGCCGTGGAAGCCAAGGACCAGCAGTTTATTGCCCAGCCAGGTGTGCAGGTAATGGCAGTGTAGAAAAGGTGTACTGTACCTCTTGTGATCTAACAGGGGGTGTGGCTCCCCCTCTGGAAACAGGGGGTGGCTGATTTACCCACAGATGTAAATCATGAGGGAAAAACCTTTACTTCAGGCTATAAATCGTAATGAGCTGGGTAATAAAGGCTGCCTGAAGTGATTTCTGCTCTGGCACAGCTCTGGGTGTGCACAGTGTGGGTGTAACAGCCAGCATGGATGAGCATTGCATATATTGCAATGGTTTATAAGTGTTTCATCAATCAGGTCAGGTCCTGCTCAGCCTCATTTTAAACTCCTCATCATGTAGATGGAGGATGGCTGCACTAAGGAGCCAGCATGCTGTTGCTGATGCAGAAAGCTTTCTGTGTTGTTGAAACAGGAATCTCAAGTATTTTGATTGAAATCTGAAAGTTTAGGGTTTATTTTTCCCAAATCAAACGTTCTCTAATAGCATTCCTAGGTTATTTTGTTGCTGTTAGAACAAATGAGGGTGTTTCCTTCTTCCTTGCAGAATTTCCTTTCTAAGCAGTGGTATGGAGAGATTTCAAGAGACACTAAGAACTGGAAGATCATACTGTGCCTGTTCTTTTTCCCTTTAATAGGCTGTGGTTTCATCTCCTTCAGGTAATAACTGGTTTTTCATTAATGGGAAATTTTTTCAGAGGGAGAGGAAGTCAGTTAGTTGTAGAATCTTAGGGTAAGTCGGGCTGGGTGATGATCTTCCAGCTAACAGGATCAGCTGGAGCAGGTTGCCCATGACTGTGTCCAGTTTTGGATATCTCCAAGGGTGGAGACTCCACAGCCACTCTGGGGGACGTGTCCTAGTGTTCAGTCAGTCTTAAATAAAGGTAGTGAAAAGCTGAACGAGCTTCTGACAGTATTTCACTCTGATCTTGGATTTGAGATCATAGAATCACAGGACGGTTTGGGTTGGAAGGGACCTTGAAGCTTACCTTGTTTCAGCCCCTGCCATGAGCAGGGACCCCTTCCACTAGCCCAGGTCTCTCCAAGCCCTATCCAAGCTGGAAGATGTACCAGTTCACTGGAGAGTGCCTGAGGGCAGTGGATGTGGGATGTCCTTACCTCTAAAGTAACACCCTGAGCTGGACTTTGCACCTTTCTCACTTTGACCTTGAAGAACACAAATGTTTCCAGGCATAAAAGCTATGCTTTGAGACCTTTTCCCTCTTTTAATTCCTCAGGAAAAAGCCTGTGGAGAAGAGTAAGAAACTCTTCTTGTATTATGTGTCTTTCTTCACTTCTCCCTTTGTGGTCTTCTCCTGGAACGTCATCTTCTACATTGCTTTCCTGTTGCTCTTCGCCTACGTGTTGCTTATGGATTTCCAGAAGGAACCCACAGCCCTGGAGATCATCCTTTACGTGCTGGTCTTCATTCTGCTTTGTGATGAAGTGAGACAAGTAGGCAGCGCTTGCAACCCCAAAAAGTTTAGTGTTAGAGCCAAAGCCGGGTGGTTTTTCCCCTCCAAGGCAGTGCTGGGTGGTGCTCAGGGACAGGGGAACCACTTCCTAGGAGAGATGTTCAGGCAGTTCAGGGCTCAACGAGGGATTTTTTTCCTCTGATGTTTAATTCCTGCTTGTGGCCCTGTAGCTGCAGTGTCTGTGCACCAAGAGGATAAGCTGATGCCAGTGCAGCTATTTCCCAGGAATGCTGGGCTTGCCAAAGCAGTTGATAATAAAGGGTCAGATTTAGCACATTTGTCTGGGTGCATACCTTTAGATTAGGTCATTCCTGCCTCTCTTCTCTACATCCCACCCCTTTTATTTTTTTATTTTGCTGATAAGCCACATATCTTTATGCATTTCTGTTAGCTTTTAATCATCTGTACAGTTTCTGCTGGTTTAGTGTGGACTCAGGGACCAGCTTTGGATTACTTGTGGTGTGGGAACACCATGTGGGAGTGCCTTTATGGCCAGCCACGTAGCTGGTATCTTCTCCTCACTTCCCATGGAATCTGTTGGGTTTTGGGCAAGCTGGTCTCTGCCAGGCTGTGGTCAGAGCAGTGGGAGGATGCTGGGGGAGTCAGAAGAGCAGTGGGTGTGTGGGTTTGGTGCAGTGCTGCTTTCTGGCTCTCCTGTAAGGCCTGAGTGGCCTCACAAGTGTTTGTGGGTGATCTGTGGGATCATCCCACCCTGCAGTAATGTTTTTTACGTGAGCTCAGATGATGTTTGTGCTGCTGATGTTCCTGTGGTCTTTTCCCCTTTTAATAGTCAAGGTGGAACCCTGTTTATGGCAACTTTACTTGCTAAGAAAATGGGGGGGAAAGTAAAATATTTCTTTGCAATGAGAACACTAATGGAGTGTTTGTTTCTGCTGATTTAGGTTCTGGTGTCTCTGGACCTGTCCTTGCACGTCCTGTGTATACCCAGCAAAAGTCCTGGGGGAAAGCCTTAGGGATAGAAACCTTATTTTGCTCACAATGTCCCTTTTTCTCACTACCCTGAGCGGATAGAGCTGCTGCAATTCCCATTAGTAACTGGTGGCCAGACTCTACCAGTTTGACAGTGGAGGCAGCTAAAACAGAGACTTCATTGAAGATTTAAAGTTCTGTAGCCAGTGTTGTGGCTGCAAAGCTGTTGTCCTGGGGAGGAGAAACGGAGCAGAATGCAGAGCAGCGTCCCAATCCTCTAAACTTCTCAGGGAATTTCCTCCCTGGCATCCCCTGAGATAGACCATATATGCCTTGGTCTAACTCTGCATCAAAATTGTATCTGTGTCCTTTATATTTAAAGGAAAAAAGAAGAGAGGGGTATCTCAGGTTTTGTTTTCACATCCAAGGCTAAGTAAGAGTAGCGTGCCTGGGGTTCCACTGTAGCTGCTGCAGTTGAATAACCAGTTTTGGGGAGAAAGCAGCCCTTGGTCTGGGGCAATCTCTGACCTGTAAGCCATGGGCTCAGCCCTGATTTCAGCTCTGATGGTCCCAGGGAGTTGTAAGTAGCTGGAGCTGCTCTCAGTCTCATTTAGAGCTGTCGTGGCCATAGTGAAATCGGAGGGGCCTTTTCCCTGCTGTCTCCTTAGCCACATGGAGGTAGCCTCCAGCCAGGTGAGTGGGTAGACTGGTGGGGTGTGAAGGAAAGCCCTGTTCTCTCCAGTGGAGAAGGAATCTGGGCACAACCTCTGTGCACTTTAACCCTGAGTGTTTGATTTAGGGAGCTACTGGGCAGAGACAGCACCTAGGAGAAAACTCCCCTTGATTTCTGTTTCCTGTAGAAATACTAAGGGCAGAATTACCTTCCTTGGATATGCCAGTTAAGAGAGTCACTGGGCAGTACTCCCTGCAGCTTTGATTATTCCAATGAAAACTGAAATTAAAAATAATAATGGCTGGGGACACAGTTTATTTCTCCAGGCCTGGCAGAGGTTTCTCCTGATTAAGCTTCTTGTTCTTACAAGTCACCTCTGAATTGACTCCAGAAGTTGGTTCTTGCACAGGCTTTGGATCCAGGCTGCTGCGCCAGTCAATCTGGGAATGAGCAGAGATTCTCACTAGGCTTGCAATTCAGAAATGGGAGCTGCATAATTAAAAGAATAAATTAAATCTGCATCTTGGATCCAAAGCATGTGCCTGTAGCCGGGGACAGGTTAGGGAATGAGCTCTGTGAAGGAAGAGCAGCCAGGATACATCAGCTACCCTTAGACTGTGACCTCTATTTCCCCACAGTGCTTCATGGGTCACACCAAGACCCCAGAAGAGAGGTTACCAGTAACTTGTGCCATTGCTGGATACATTACACCCCTCTTTTTGGGGAAATTGAAAGCCATCTGAACTCTGGTGTACCTGTTGTGTGACAAAAAGTGAATTGGGCAAGGAAACTGTGCTGTGTGGGGGTTACTTTCTGTTCTCTTCCCTTCCCAGTGGTACATGAACGGCAGCAAGTATTTCTCAGACCTGTGGAATGTTATGGATACTCTTGCAATCTTCTACTTCATAGCAGGGATTGTGTTCAGGTGAGTCGTACCTTTTCTTGCGTCCATGGTATGGCTTTGCTTCCTTGCTGGGTTTTGACTACAACCTGTAATGAAATTTTGGGGAAGCAATGTGTTCATGAAATTCCCTGTCCTTTCTGAAGGCCCCAAGCATTGCCAAGTATTGACTTATAAAAAGGTCAGGAGATCTTTAGGATTTTCTCTGGCTCCTGTTACTGACTATTTAGTATGACTGTCTGGGCTCTGTGTTGTATTTAAGGGGATTGTGATTGCCCCTACAGCAGCCTAACAGTGTCATTATCTCCCAGAAGCTGTTTTACATGATGGGGTGAGTTAAAAACCATGGCAGTGAAATGATGGAAACACATTGTCCGAAGCAATTGTTCAGTCAGCTGTAACTTGGTCCATGTTGCCTCAGTGCAGTGTGGTGCTTGTGGGGGGCCATGGCAGTAGCTCCAGGTACAAATTCCTTTGCTGTTAATAGCTTTAAGGGTAAGACAAAATGCAGGGATGATGCATGTAAGGAGGAAAGGGTGTAAACAAGGTGTGCATTAACCATTTCTGTCACCTGTCGTTAGATGGGAGGGGGTGGGGGCCCAGGATAGCTGTGCTCTGCTTTCCAGTTACTCATTTTGCCCTCCCCATTTCAATGTTTCAGTGTGTTTTCTTCTGATTTCTGCATGATTCACCCAAGGCTTCTCTTTGTTTTCTTTTACTGTCTCCATCAGGCTTCACTCTGATGAAAGCTCTTGGTATTCTGGGAGAGTCATTTTCTGTTTGGACTACATAGTTTTTACCCTGAGGCTCATCCATATTTTCACAGTTAGCAGGAATCTAGGACCCAAAATTATTATGCTGCAGAGGATGGTAAGATTCTGGCAGCTATTCAAGAGTGTCTAAATAAATGATGTGACACTTTTTTTTTTTTCCCCTCTTTCCTTAAGAGTGAAATCAGCACATTCTGATGATGGCAGCAAGTTAAATCTGCTAAACAGGATGAATTAAGATTTAAATGGGAGCTGATTAAGAGCAGGGCATTTTTCTGTGCCAAGGGAAAGAATAAGGGTCAGGCTGAAGAACAGAAGAGGAAAATTGCTTCCTAGTAGCTTTTGTCTTCCATGTCTCAAACGTTTCAGTGGTATTTCTGTTGCTCACATGAGTGTTCCCCTAACAAGACAGGGATGGTAGATGGTACAAGAGAAGGATTTTGGTCCTCCCCTGCATCCATCACACAAGTACCTGAGGAAGAGGGTGCTGAGGAGCCTCTCATACAGGGCTAGAAATTCATGAAACTATTGGCCAGAGTGTCTGGGCTGTAAATGCTGGTTGGAAGCCATCCGGAGTGGCATTTCCAGAAGCTTTCACCTCATAGCTGGCTGCAGGGGCTGCAGCCACAGTCCTTGTATGTGGTTCTGGCTTTTGTGGAGCCTGTCTGATGCCAGGGGGGTATCCTGTGTTCCAGAGCATGCCTGGCTTTTATGGTTGCATAAACACTGTTGAAGTTCCCCGCATGGGAGCGGTCAGTTATCACCGTGTGCGTTGGTGAAGGTGGGAGCAAAAAGCCACACGTGGCTCGCAACAGACCTGCAGGGGGGCACTGATGCCTGTTGTCCTTTTTCAGATGATAGATGTCTTCTTCTTCCTCTTCCTCTTCGCTGTGTGGATGGTGGCCTTTGGTGTGGCCAGGCAAGGCATCCTGAGGAAGAACGAGCACCGCTGGGAGTGGATCTTCCGGTCGGTCATCTACGAGCCCTACCTGGCCATGTTTGGCCAGTACCCTGATGATATTGATGGTATTTATCTTCTGGGAGGGTGGAAGGCTCTGTCCTAGAGGTTGTCCAGCCCTGTGCTGACCCCTTGCCTCCAAGTCTGATGGGGAGGCCACAGGGATGAGGGCAGGACCTGGGGCTGGGCCCAGCAGAATGAGGAGTTCACTGTTTGCTCTCCCCTCTCGCCCTCTGAGGTACCACCTACAACTTTGACCACTGCACTTTCTCTGGGAACGAGTCCAAGCCCTTGTGCGTGGAGCTGGATGCCAACAACCAGCCCCGCTTCCCGGAGTGGATCACCATTCCCCTCGTGTGCATCTACATGCTCTCCACCAACATCCTTCTTGTGAACCTGCTCGTGGCCATGTTCGGGTACGTAACGACGCAGCGGTGGCTTCCCGGCCAGCTCTCTGCTGACACATCTCTGGGAAAGGGAGTGGAGTGCTGGGAAACAGCAGGGAGCCAGCCCTTGCCTCTGCATCTCTGACAGCAGCTTGGTGGAAGCTGGTGCAGGGTCCTGGGGAGGGATTGCTGCCTGTCCTTTGACTCCATCTCTAAGCATCCTCTGCACGGTGGGCTTGGTGTGACCCCCCGTGGGCCACACTGGGTCAGGGCCTTTCCAGGTGGGAGTTGCTGCCCAAGTGACCTTGCTGGAGTGAATAAATGAGTTGTTATCATTGTCTCTTCAGGGCACTGTGGTTTTATTAACCTGAACTGCCCTGTGCTGAGGATGGGTCTGTTACTGCTTTGATGGACCTGCCATTTATTGTTCTGACTTGCACCACAGGCGATGGACCACATCCCCTTGGGACACAGAAAAGGACTTTGTCTTGCAAAGTGCCATCATCTCTAGACCAGCAAGAGTAGGGAAAATCTTCCTCAGCTTCTTCCAGAAATCTTTGTTGTTTCCACTGCAAGCTCTGGCAGAGAGTTGAGTTAATCATGGGAAGTCTTTCATATCAGACTTTAGAGGGGTGTGTTGCCCTCCTGTCTCACTTGGGAATGCAGTTGCATTAGTGCTGTGGCTCTGTTCCCATTCCTAGCCCTGCTCCTTTTCTGCTTTACACTCACTCACAACATAACAAGAGTACTCAAAACCTCTGGCCACCCTTCTTGAGGACCACTAGGTTTATTTTTGTGTTTTGATGGTACCTTGGCAGGTGCTTGCTTTGGCAACAGGAGTATTGACAGGACTCTTGGTGCTCCTCAAGAGGATCTCCCATCTGAAGGACACTGCCGGTGTTTCCTGGCTTGATATGTTTGCATGTGATAGGGCTGAGAACGCCTCAGATGTAGGATCTGCTCTCCCCTCAGCTCTGAACCTTTGTCCCCAGGCTGACCTGGACTCTAAAGACAGTCAGAAATGTGATTTTTGGCAAGGCAGCCAGGACTGGCGCAGCACATCTGTGTTTTCCTGACCTGCAAGGACCTGGGGACAGACAATCATGCTCATACTCCCTAGGAAGGGTGCGAGTACCTCACAATAATGAAGGAAGGTGTAGCAATAAGCCAGATCTACCCTAAAAACCTTTAGTATTTGCTAGAACACTTACTTATACAGCACCCAATGGTAAATGCTCTAATTTATGCTGGTTTGCCAGTAAAAAAAATCCCTAGTTTTTACCAGTTGTGTTTATCTTTTAAACAAAAAGACAATTTCCACCAGGTGAAGGTTTTCATTTATCTCATGTAAAGGTCCATTAGGCTCCCAGCAGAGGCATTTTGGGAGCATCCATCTGCCATTTAAAGGCCAGGCAGCCTTTCACTGTTCACTCCTGTGGGTTGTTGCTTTGCTGGGTTCATACACTGCTTAGTGCCGTGGGTTTGATCCGTGCTTGGAGTGTCCTTAATACCTCTACTGAAAATCTCAGGAGCTTTTCAAGTTATTTGTAAGTGTTTTAGTTTTAGGTTTGGGTTTTATTCCTAAGAAAGAAGTTATCTGGTGAATTAAAAAGATGCAATATCTTGTGAAGAAGCATCCTGTTTTCGTGTGTCTAGGCTAGAAGAAGATTGCCTAGGACTGAGGTAGTAAAAGTACATGGAGTATTTTCTCCCTATTCAGATTTTTTCTGGTTGATTTGTAACTTCAAGGGGTTTTTTTTCCTGCTTAGTTCCTCCTATTTGCACATTACTCTCTAAGGAGGAGAACAAACCAAATAACCTCCTACTCAATAAAAATTACCACCTTCGGAATGACTGGGGCCCCTAACATCAGAAGGCCACAGAGCTGCTGGAGCGAGTCCAGCGGGGATGCTCCAAGGGCCGGAGCCCCTCTGGAGCCAGGCTGGGAGAGCTGGGGGTGCTCACCTGGAGAAGGGAAGGCTCCAGGGAGAGCTCAGAGCTCCTTGCAGAGCCTAAAGGGGCTCCAGGAGAGCTGCAGAGGGACTGGGGACAAGGCATGGAGGGACAGGACACAGGGAATGGCTTCCCAGTGCCAGAGGGCAGGGCTGGATGGGAGATTGGGCAGAAATTGTTCCCTGTGAGGGTGGGCAGGCCCTGGCACAGGGTGCCCAGAGCAGCTGGGGCTGCCCCTGGATCCCTGGCAGTGCCCAAGGCCAGGCTGGACATTGGGGCTGGGAGCAGCCTGGGACAGTGGGAGGTGTCCCTGCCCATGGAAGGGGTGGAATGGGATGGGCTTTAGGGTCACTCCCAACCCAAACCGCTGTGGGATCCTGTGACTATCAAACCATGCCCTGGTACAGTGGAGGAATGCTCTCTGTGTTCCTTGGCTCTGGTGCAGCTCTTGGGTGAACAGCTAACCCTGGGTGTGTTCTCTCTTCCCCCTAGTTACACTGTTGGATCTGTGCAGGAGAACAACGACCAGGTGTGGAAGTTCCAGCGTTACTTCCTGGTCCAGGAGTACTGCAGCCGCTTGACCATCCCCTTCCCCTTTGTCATCTTTGCCTACATATTCATGGTGCTGAGGAAATGCTTCAAGTGCTGCTGTAATAAGGAGAGCAAAGAGCCATCGATCTGTTGTGAGTTGGATGTTTTTCCTTGGTGCCCCAAAGTCAGCTCTGCAGCAGGTGCATTGCAGTTCCTCCCTGGCATCCTGTGCTCATTCCAAGCATTTTGTGCCGTGCTGGGAAATTTCCAGGGGCAGTGTAGAGCTCTGTCATGCAAATCCTCTGTGCTGCTGGAAATCTCTGCAGTAAGATTCAAGTTTTCAAGTGAGATTTATGCAATGCTTTCTTGTCCGAGCCATTTTGAGGTAGAATTGCCTCGTGTATGTAAATCAATTAAGACTTCAAATTAATCCTAACTCTTAAGGGCTGCCTGTGCTGTTTCCCAGTTTTGCAAGGTTGTGGGTTTGGCTTCTTTGTAATTCATTCTGCTTGCTAGGGAGCAACTGAAAGAGAATAAACAGTTTCCTGGCCCTCTGGATGTAGCTAAATGAGCAAACCACCTCAAAAACATGGCAAGTCAGTTCTCTAGCTGTTTCTCCTTTGATTTCTCTGTCAGAGGACACAGATAGGAATTGTTTTAACAAGCTTTCCCCCCAACAAATGTACTGTTTTCTCAGCTGGGAGAGGATAAGTTGAGTTAATTGACAGGCTCATTCCCATCCATCAGCAACCTGCCTGTTGCCCTGCAGCACAGGCTGGATTTGTTACTAGTTTAGGAGGAAGAGCCTGCTTTGGGGTATAAAATTGCTTAGCACTAAATCATTTTGGCTGTCCAGATCTGGCTGTGTGGATTCCTTGCTGGGGAAGCTGTTTGATGGCAGATATTCCTGCTCAAATGATGCAAGTTGATGTTGCAGCTCTGAAAGAACGGGAGAATTAATTAGAGCTAGAAAATGATTGTGGTTTTGCTGATGATAGAACCGAGAACTGCGTGGAGGAAGCACACTGATGTATTGACTGTTGTAAAATCCTGCCTTCCCCATTTAACTCCTCTGGAAATGGTTGGGATTTGGGTGCTTAAATGGAATGTGGGAGAACAGTTGAGGGCTGTGAGAGGTCCGAGGAGCTCTGGGTGGAAGAAACAGATCTTCAGCCATTTGCCAGCTCCGGGCTTCTTTTGTCTCAGTTATTTTTTTTTTTTTTATTTAAACCCATGTGGTTTGTGCTGTCCTCTTGGAACAGGATAAAATGCTGAAGTACTACCCTGGAGGACTTTCATGCCTCAGAGTGGGCTGCTATGTATCACTCCTGAATTTACAGCATCACTACAAAATGCTTTTTAGAGAAGACAATTCTTCATCGTTCTGGAGTGTTTCAATTCAATGAAAAATCATGCTTCTTAACATGTGTTACTCTTAATGGTCCAGTAGGGGATAACGTAGAAACAAATGGAAAGCTCAAACCTAGATGGGAACTTGCTGGAATATCCTGTGCTTGTTGAAGCAGAGGCACCTGTGTTAACCAAGACTCAGAAAAATCCAGAAAGATTTTTGGAGCTTGTAAGGTTGGGGGTTTTTAAGGTGTTGTTTGTTTGTTTGTGTGGGGGTTTTTGGGTTTTATGTTTGCTCGTAGTTTGTATTTTTAAGTGCCTCTGGTTGCCAGGAGCATTTGATGAAAGGCATTGGTGTCACCTCTGTCAGAGCTGTGTCCTGGGTGGGCAGTGGGGCTGCGAGTGCTCAGGATGTGGAGAAGGGAACATTAACCTCTGAATGCACACAACGACCCAGCCTTTTTGCATCTTGGCTTTGGAAAGACAAATTAACTATTTTTTTTCTTCAAATACATTTCCCAGGCTCAAGAAATGAGGACAATGAAATCCTGGCATGGGAAGCTGTCATGAAGGAAAATTACCTTGTCAAAATCAATACAAAAGCAAATGATTCATCAGAAGAGTAAGTCTACCCTTCTTTGTTCTCATCCTCTTCATTTTCTCTTGAACACTTCTAGTGAAGGCGAGTTTTTAGCAGCTCTAAATGTTTACAAACTAAGGAGTAAATCAATAAACTCGGCATAAATGTGCTTTTTAGTTCTGAAGCAACACGGTGGCGCTTTTAAGTCTGCTGCAGAGAAGAAAATGTCTTCCCGTGGTGTCTTGAGATCTCATCCTGGGAAGCACTGCTACAGCTGACTCTTCTGTAGCATTAGTTGAGGCTGGATATCAGGAAAAAGTTCTTTATGGAAAGGGTTGTCCAGCCCTGGAACAGGCTGCCCAAGGCAGTGGTGGAACCCCCATCTCGGGGCGGGGATTTAAAAGCCGCGTGGATGTGACACCTGGGGACACGAGTTAGTGGTGGAATTGGCAGTGCTGGGGGAATGGTTGGACCCAATCTTTTCCAACCTAAAGAATTCTGTGATTATACAGCTAGCAGAGAATGTTTACCATTAGGCTTGGAATATCAGACATTCCCACAGCAGTAATCCAGATGGAGATCTGTACTTAGTAGCATGAGTAGGGAAGACCTCAGAGGAGGGGAGAAGGCTCTTTGGAATCTTGGTATTTGAAGCTGGGAGACTTAGACTTTGATGTTTCTTCGACTGCCAGCTCATGAAAACATTATCTTTGGGATCTGTCTCAGTGTTTTCAGAGTAATAATAGAAGAGAAAAAAGAAACAGAAAGAAAGTAAGGAAACAGAACACTGCTACAGAACCTGCTCTGTGTGATTCCTGAACTTTGCTAACTTCCAGCAGCTTGAGTATTTCCCTTAATCAAAGAGAGAGAGCTGATAGGAATGGGCAAGAAAAACCACGCCCTTCCATGTCTGTGGGCATGAACATTGCTGTCCACAAATAAGTGCTGAGGTTAAGACTACCCAGAGACACGTAGCATTGGCTAAGAAGCCAAACAAATACCAAAAACGTCTCTTTGGTACTGGAAGCAAAAGTACCTTGAGAAGAAAAATGGGAGAGCATCCTACTATTAGTAATTAATGGTGTTAGTTCATTTACTTGTAATAAAAATGATGCCAGTCACGTGCAGCCCTGCCTCTGGGGGAGGATGGGACAGTGGGGGGAGTTGGGGCACGGTAGTTCGCCAAGTTTTCCTTGGTATCCAGACTGATCCCTTTGCTCCGTGTTCTCCTTCTGCTTTTAGGATGGTGCATCGATTTAGACAACTGGATGCAAAGGTACTTCTGTCTCAGATTGCTCTGGGGAACGTGATTCTCTGCTAAAGCAGGGGGTGTGCCATGGCAAGGAAAATGAGCCTCCCAGAGCCATGTGCAGTCTTTGTTATTGTCACGAGGACCCAGTTTAATTGGGATTTTTTATCGTGCTGCTTCGATTCCGTGGTAGGAATGTGTAGGGCACGTAGGGATTAGGACAAGAGGGAATGGTTTTGAATTTTGAGAGCAGGTTTAGATGAGATATTGGGAAGAAATTCTTGGCTTTGAGGGTGGCGAGGCCCTGGCACAGGTTGCCCAGGGAAAGCTGTGGCTGCCCCTGGATTCTTGGAAGTGTCCAAGGCCAGGCTGGACAGGGCTTGGAGCAGCCTGTGTCCCTGCCCACAGCAGGGGTGGGACACAGTGAGCTGTAAGATCCCTTCCAAGCCACGAGAGCTTCATACTGTGCTGGAAAATGAAGCAGAAAGACACTTGCTTAGCACTGGAGGAGTGTTTCTCAGTATTGACTGTGGAATGGAACAGAATAAAAGCAATTTCCATCTTAGAGTAAAACTGCATCATTAGGCTGTGTAACAGGCCCATGAAAACACCGATGGGAAGAAGGGGTGTCACACACTGGAAAGGTCCCCTTCCCAAAGGTGTCTGTCAAGTTTAGCTTCTGGTGCTGTAGGCATGGGGTAATTAGGCAATATAAAGCTACCAATCTACCAGAGAGTATGTTCTCAGAATTGTCATACAAATACTCTTTTTATGACTGTGATGCTGAAAAGACATTCACAATGGGTGTTTTTCTGAGGCTTGATTGAATCATACATATTTGGCCTCTGAAGTGGGGAGTGGCTTTGATATGGAGAACAGACTTTTGAGAAGCTCACAGGTGAAAAGACCCACACATGCTTCCAAGTGTTTTGACTGCTGTCAAATAATTTAGATTGCAAAATATAGCTTGCTTCCCAGACTGAAAGGGAAATGGCGAGTGAGTCTGCGGCTCTTGAAACTGAAAGGAGATCTGCTAACCTTGATTCTCTCCTGAAAATAAATACCCATCTCTTGCTTCTCTCTTCTGGTAACTGCTGGTTAACTCACTAAAATACAGAGGCATCAGGGCTTGCTGCATTAATTACCCTGATGAACATGCTAATTGGGAGTGTCCTTTTGAGCACTCCTGTATTTGGTGTGATATTTGGAGAGGCAATTACTCGTTACTTATGTTACTCATTAGCATTGCTTTCCTTCAGCTAGATGGACTTCACAAAAATAATAACCTCCTTCTTCTTTTTTTTAAGCTCTCTGATTTGAAAGGCCTTCTGAAAGAGATTTCCAGTAAAATTAAATGAGTGCAGCTGAAATCCAAGAGCAGCTACCAGAGCAGGGTAAGCCCTCTTTAAATCCCTTCTCAGCCCTGAAAAAAGTTTACCAGCATTTGTGGTGTTAAATTGGTGTGGCTTTGGAGGAAGAGTTAGTATTAATTGTTGATGCTTGTATTTGTATTGTCTGATACTGGGAAGGAAGGAGACCCAAAGCCTATTCCTCGTTTGTGTTTCTCTTCCTGAAAAGTACCATTTTCCATTTGGGGTTTCTATCAGTTTTTGGCACAGTTTAAAATACCTTATTTTGCTTCTTTGCCTTTCAAAAACTGTGACTAACCCAAGGTTATTTTAGTTGTCTTTGTGCTGGAGGCCCTCTACAAAATGAGGGACTGCTGTGCTGGGTCTTTTGCCCTTGGTACCCTTTTAACTCTAAAGAACAGGCAACCCAAATAGAAAAGACAGAAGTGAGGGCAGGAATAAGGTTTATTTTCCCACTACCCAAGTGGGCCGTTAGGCTGGATTGCTGTAGCCTTCCCGTGTCCTGTACAACACGCTGCAGTGTGCTGGAGGCCCTCTACAAAATGAGGGACTGCTGTGCTGGGTCTTTTGCCCTTGGTACCCTTTTAACTCTAAAGAACAGGCAACCCAAATAGAAAAGACAGAAGTGAGGGCAGGAATAAGGTTTATTTTCCCACTACCCAAGTGGGCCGTTAGGCTGGATTGCTGTAGCCTTCCCGTGTCCTGTACAATAAGCTGCAATGTGAATAGCTGATCCAAAGTTTCTGGTCCAGTTGAGTGTCTGGTCATGAGCTTTGTGTCCTTTTGCCTCCAGTTGTGTGGAAGAACTGGCTTGGAGCCAAAGGTACTGGTGGGATGTGAAAGGCAAACAGAATACAGACGGATGCAGAGAACACAGTCACCCTTAGAGACAGCAGGTTAAGAAGTGTAACTGTTGAGCAAGATAACCTGGAACAACTTGATCAGCCTGGACATTGGGGCCTGGCTCCTTCTTCCACAAAGAGGTTTTGTCCAACAGAACTTAAACCTGTGCCAAGCATTCCCCAGTCAGCTGTCTCACCATTTCCCTGGGAGAATTGAATACTCACTTGACCTGAGTTCCATTTAGTCATGAATGACTTGCAACCACCTAATAAAATCTACAAAGATCACCAGTTCCTGGGCTGGTTCTAGGATGCCCTGCACTCCAAGTTCCGTAGACTGTAGAATAGTGGAATTCTGGAGGCCATTTAGTCCAATGTTGCTCTAAGAGTGCCAGCTCAGGTCAAAGGGAGCTGCAGTGAGGCTGGAAAAGTGGTTGTAATTAGATACAGTGGCGTAGCCTGGGAAAGGGGACATTGGTTTATAATGGAGCTTGTGGAAAAGACCTCTCATTATAGATAATAGTGCTGTCAAAAGAATCCTAAAATCCCAGAATGGTTTGGGTTGGAAGGGACCTTAAAGCTCACCTAGTTCCACTCTCTG
>NW_008240023.1:1135793-1137920 GCF_000691975.1 Corvus brachyrhynchos | reverse complement strand
AGGTTCATCCAGTTTGCCCTTGGACACTTGCAGGGATCCAGGGGCAGCCACAGCTGCTCTGGGCAGCCTGTGCCAGGGCCTCAGCACCCTCTCAGGGAAGATGGCCCTTACAGGTGCTTTTCATGCAGGTGTTTCTTTTGCTTTTGCTTCTGATGGTGTCTCTGCTCCTCCAGCAAAATGCTGTGTGCTGGATCAGTGCTGCAAAGAGCTCCTGGAGCCCAAGAGTTGCAACAAGGCATCCAGTCACCTGAGCTCATGTTGTGAGGATGAAAGCAAAGCCTTGAGGTGGGCTGGGAGCTCTCTATTCTCCAATTCTTTCTGTTGCTCACACAGGTACCAATTCATGAAGAAAATTGCTCGGAGCTGGCAGTAACCCCCAAGCAGACGGTAACGGAGGCACCAGTGTGTCAGTAGCAGGAATCAGCAAGCTTTGCTTGCTACTTTGATTTTTGTTGATCAAACAGCCCTTTCTGCTTGTTGCAAGGTGGTGGTGAAACAGGAGATGACTGCTTATCTCCGGCAGGATTCCCACGTTACCCAAACTCTTCTTCTTTTCATCTGCCCTAATGTCCAGTGGCAGCAATTAGTCCCTGTAAGCTGCTGTTGCAAAGCACTCCTATTTCCAAGAGTTCTGCTGCTGTTGCCAAAATCCCTTTGCTTTTCCATTTCACTCAAAGGGGCCCATGCATGGGTTTCCTTCAGGCACTAATTGCTTGTCTGAGTGAATCCATCTCCCTCCCCATTCCGTCCTGTAGTAGCCAGATCGCGCTTGTTCCTTGCGTGGGCTGTCTGTCAGACCTGCTGAGGTCTGGAATGCTGGGGTGCCAGAATGCTGTGGATTTCGGAATCATTCCCCCGAGGAAAGCCCTTGATCCAACCCTGCATCCTTATTTCAGACTCTACATGACCACTGTGGACTTGTTGCCACTCTACCTGGAACCATGCAGCAGCTCAACTATTAACAGCCCTGCATGGGAGAGACTTGAATTCATCTAGGAAGTGTTGCCAAAGGCCTTGTGTGCAATCCTTGCTGGTTTCTTTAGTGATAATTTGTATCCTGGAAATGCTGAAATTCATTTGACTTTCCCAACATCTGTCTGCTGATGTGTTTGCATTTGGAAATGGAGAAGATATTGCTGGAAGCTTTAAATAGTGCAATGCTTGATATGGTGAGGTGACTCTTTGTGCTGTCTAAGGTAGCAGCTGAATTTTGTCACACTTTGTGTGGTATAACTTGAGGGCACAGCCAACTGAAGGCACTATAGATGTCATTTATTTACGTGGTAAAGCATTGTATCAGTCTTCGTTCCCAGTGTCTAGGAATCATGGAATCATACTCTCCAGAGCTGAAAGGACCCAGCTTGATATGGTGAGGTGACTCTTTGTGCTGTCTAAGGTAGCAGCTGAATTTTGTCACACTTTGTGTGGTATAACTTGAGGGCACAGCCAACTGAAGGCACTATAGATGTCATTTATTTACGTGGTAAAGCATTGTATCAGTCTTCGTTCCCAGTGTCTAGGAATCATGGAATCATACTCTCCAGAGCTGAAAGGACCCACACAAGGATCAACTCCAGGCCCTGCACAGACAATCCCACCCTGGGCATCCCTGGGAGTGTTGCCCAAATGCTCCTGGAGCTCTGGCAGCCTCGGGGCCGTGCCCATTCCCTGGGGAGCCTGGGAAGTGCCCAGCACCCTCTGGGGGCAGAGCCTTTCCCTGAGATTCAATCTCACCCTGCCCTGGCACAGCTCCAGCCGTTCCCTGGGTGCTGTCCCTGTCTCAGAGAGCAGAGATCGGAGCTGTCCCTCGGGAGGAAGATGCAGGCCATGATCAGGTCTCCTCTCTGTCTCATCCTCCTCCTCCTCCTCTCCAAGCTGAACAAGCACACTGACCTCAGCTGTTCCTCATACAGCTTCCCTTCTTGTCCCTTCATCATTTTCATGCTCTTCTTTGGATACTCTCTGCTAGCTTTAAATCCTTATGATAATATCAGAGAGGTTGCTGCTCTTTTCTCACTGCATGGCATGACCCAACTGTACTGTATGCTGTGCATGACATGATCCTGGGGGATCCAGCACTACCAATAGCAGTGGTAATAGTTTACAGGTGGAAGTATTTGTGTTTTC
>NW_008240023.1:1135399-1135776 GCF_000691975.1 Corvus brachyrhynchos | reverse complement strand
AAGGAAAGGAGCTGGGCTTTCATTGATTCACATGCCAGTTACCTTGCATCATAAATTCTTGAGATAAGTTTCCTTTACAGAAGTTATTTTCCCATATCACTCATAGGTATTTGATGTGAAAATTGTGCTTTTAGTTCACTCCTTCCCTATATAAAACCTGCTGTGTGATTGCCCATAGCTCTAGAGATCTGTTCTCTTGTAAATGTGTGAATGTAACTGTGAAACAATGTTCTGTAAGGACTAAATTCTGAAGTCAGTGCGTGTCCACTGCTGCACCCAGAGGTGCCAGCCTGTGCCCCACACGCTGCTCCCTTCCCGGGGCCGCACAGGCTCTTCCCCAGGTTCCTCTGGCCCCGAGCCGGGTGCCCATGGAGCCC
>NW_008240023.1:1133673-1134415 GCF_000691975.1 Corvus brachyrhynchos | reverse complement strand
GTCTGCACAGAGCCCAGAGAGCTTTCAGGGGCACGTGGGGGATTCGTGGCCAGCACCTTCGGGCTGATCCCGTTGGTCCCTCCTCCTGGCCATGGCAAGAGCGGGCTGGGATGGCCCTGGCAGGGCGCTCTCCTCGGGTCCCTGCAGATCTGGGATCTGACCACGGCTCTCTTCCTCTCTCTTCCAGCCCTTGAACATATGAGGAGAGACATGAGCCCTGCCATCAGAAGCCTGGCTCTGCAAACACTGTTTGCCCTTGGCATAGCGGACACCGGTCCATACCCCCTAGTCCAGAGGCTGCAAGATCAGCTCCACAGGGCATGGGAGACACGGCCTCGTCTGCCGGGCCTTGGTCTACTTCTTTCTTTCTCTAATATTTACCATCAAATAAAACCCATACTATTGTCACTGGCATATGGTCTCGTTTGCACCTTAATTTGGGCAGAGGCATTTCTAAGAACCTTAAAAAGGAATTGTAACAGTGTTCTAATACACAGACTCCCAGGAGCTTTCTTTTGGTGCCCAGTGTCTGCAGGGCACAGGGGAAGAGGGGAAAAAGGTTGCTTGTGCTCAGCAAGTCCCCCGGGAGTGCAGCGCGGAAGGGAAAATGGCCATAAGCCCTTTGGCCTTTGGTGGTTGTGCTGAAGCCTTAGCGCTGCCGACAGAGCGGGTGGGCAGGAGGGGCCAGAGCTGCAGGGGGATCCCTGCGAGGCTGGGGCCCGGGGATGGCCCCCAGCCCTGT
>NW_008240023.1:1121054-1132077 GCF_000691975.1 Corvus brachyrhynchos | reverse complement strand
CAGCTGCACGTGGCTTGGAAAAAGGCCCCAGCAGAATTGGCCACAATGGCTTCCTCTTGCCTTGCCAGCCTCACAGCGACACTTGGCAGCTTCAGCTGCAGCCTGTGCCCCGACTGACTTCAGTGGCCGTGCTTGAGGGCAGAATCGCCTTCCACAGTCAGGCGTCCTGAGACAGCGGGATCGGTGCCATCGTGAGAGAGAGACTCTGATGGGACACAAGCCCTGCGCTGCAGCTGTTGTCCCTCTCCTCCATGCAAGCACCTTACAGACACGTGCATGAGCTTCCAAACTAAATCCTGCACTTGCTTGCAACAAAGGAAGAAGCAGCAGGTGCTGAAGAAAAGCAGGGACTTCTGTGGCTCAGTTTTGCTCTCCACTTGGGTAATCACAGAATCCTTTGTGTTGGAAGGTATCTTCAAGATCATCCAGTTCTAACCACCCTGCCATGGGCACAGTGGGGTGCAGGCACACCTGTCACTAGAAATGGAAGAACATTTATCCATGTTTACCTTTCCCCGTCCTGGATTTCAAGCTAAGATGAAAAGATCAGCTGGTTAAAGCTGAATTTTGGAGCTCACGGAACTAGGAGCAGGAGTCTCCAATGGGACCTGGTATGTCTGTTCCACCTCTGTGAGATCACACGGTTGGAGCCAGGCACAGGCTCCAGGTTGGTCCCTTTCAGCATCCCCAAGTCTTTGTGGCTTCCTGTGCACCGCGAGACTTGTGAATCCATTCTTGAATTCCCAGTTAGTACTGTGCAGGATGTGAGAACACAGTGCTTGGAACAGCCTGTTTGGCTCATTCTTGGGTTTGCTGCTCCTGACTAAAGTCATGATCAGGAGTATATGCTGATGTAAAGGTCCAGCTGAGAACCAGTGACTTTTTATGCAGTGTCTAAAACATTGTGTGACTGTTCAGAGACTCTAAAATGCAGAGGTGAAAATGACAGCTTTGGTATTTAAGAATCCTAGAAATTTTGACATCTGATTTTTCTGCTCAAGGATTTGAATGCCAATGCGGAAATGACAAAAATATTAAAACTTGTTTTCATGGGCAATGCCTTTTAAATGGCATCAGTAAACTTACAGGGGACAGGGTATGACACTGGGGACAGACAGTACTTGGCAGTCCATGGCTTCAGATGTGGGAGATTAATGTTTTGCCTGGTTTCCCCCAGGAGTTCATGTTTTCCCAGGGCTTTGTTTTACTGGTCACTGCAGGTAACTTCCACTAAATGCAAAAGGATGTAGCAGCAGAACTTTTGGAGAATGTGCCTTAGGGATAGGGAGAAAACTTTGAGAATGATCAGCAGGGTCTGCAAAACTCAAAAAAAAAAAGAAAATTAAAATAGATCTAGCTCTGTGACTTTTCAGGCATGACTCTTTGGGTCTGGAGGTAATGTTTGCTTTGCATCAGCTACAAAGTTGTGCAATGACCCTGTAAGAACTGTTCCTGCTTACCCGGCAGGCACAGGAAGGCCTCTGAAACTTCAAATATTTGAAGTTTCAAAGGGTCAAAGTAATGAAGTGAGGCCTCTGAGATTCTGCTGCAGGCTGTGATGTTTCGCAGCACCCGTCTGGTCTGTGTTACTGTGGTTTTGGTTGCTGTAACCTGTGCTTTCTGTTGCTTCACTTCCAGCAACACCCGTAGGAGCTGCAGAGGGTGAGGTTGTGTCCATCGGACCTGCAGTGCCAAAGGGATCAGACACTGCACAGAATCACAGAATCATTTTGGTTGGAGAAGATCTCCAGGACCATCAAGTCCAACTTGTGGCTGATCCCTGCCTTGTCACCAGCCCAGAGCACTGAGTGCCACCTCCAGGTGTTCCTGGAACACCTCCAGGGATGGGGACTCCACTCCACCCTGGGCAGTTCCAATGCCTGACCACCGTTTCCCTGAAGAAATTCTTCCTGATGTCCAACCTGACCCTTCCCTGGCACAGCCTGAGGCCATTTCCTGTCATCCTCTCCCTGTTCCCTGGGAGCAGAGCTTGACCCCCCCCCCGGCTGCACCCTCCTGTCAGGGAGTTGTAGAAGTGAGAAGGTCCCCTCTGAGCCTCCTGTTCTCCAGGCTGAGCCCTCCCAGCTCCCTCAGCCTCTCCTTATATGACTTAAATGTGTGGCAGAGGGTACCAGCTTAGGACAGTGCATGAGCAATTAGAGAAAATGGAATCTCAAAAGCTTCTTCTCCTTCCCAGGGCGTCAATGGTTGGAGAACATTCAGCAGCCCACAGGCATGGGCTGTATGATTTTCTGCCCCTATCTCAAGGGACACAGCAGATGAGGTACGAAGAGAATTAAAGCTGAGTCTGTTGTGTCTGTGAATTATGGATCAGGTTGCAAACCCTCTGTAAGTCTGAGCAAAATTTAGAAGCCTTTCTCCTTCCTCTGTCAGCTGATGTCAATGTAAGTCTCCCGCAGGTGTGGTGAAGTTACTCAGAGAATCATAGAACACTTTGGGTTGGAAGGGATCTGAAAGCCCATCACATTCTGATCCCCCCTGCCATGGGCAGGGACACCTTCCACTAGCCCAGGTTGCTCCAAGCTTTGTCCAGCCTGGCCTGGAACTCTTCCAGGGATCCAGGGGCATCCCCAGCTTCTCAGGGCACCCTGTGCCAGGGCCTGCCCACCCTCACAGGGAAAGATTTCTTCCCAGTATCCCATCTAATGCTGCCCTCTGGCACTGGGAAGCCATTCCCCCTTGTTCTGTCACGTCATGCCCATGGTAAAGAACTTGTCAGGAAGCTTTTGATTTTGCTAATGGCACACCACAAAAGCTATGGGAAAACAGAGGAATGTACTGCTGTGAATTTACTTTTCTTTTGTCAGGAGGGACATCATTAACTTTCATCTGTCGTCTGAGTGTCCAGGAAACAAGGGATCAGGAATAGCTCCTCAGTGCCTGGAATGCTGTTGAAACTGTTTTCAGGATACAGGCACGTGGTGATGCTGGATGGTTTACATTTTAAAGGAAAACGAGTCTTGTAATTACCAAAATTTCACTCACAAAGAGGAGTTATTGTTCCAGTTGTCTGGGAACAGAGCTGACTTGACTGCTGGGAGTGAAAGGGGTCTGAAAATAGTCATCTAAGAGAGATGCTTTAATTTCCTCATTTCTTAATTAACACCTGTTTGCTGTGTAGATTAAATCGGATACAACTCCCTCCCTCTGCCCCAAGCTGCCTTGGCATCTGGAACTTGCTGGTGGTAGGCTCCAAATTAAGTCCTTAAACTGTCAGTTCTCCATCTCACCTTTCATTGCTTCTCTGTGTGCCATGGCACCACTCACCACCTGGTGCTTCCTAGCAGAGTCCTTATCAGCAAATGCTGGAGACTGGGCACAAAGAGAACGTGGTGAAAATCTCAGACCTCGCTGTAAACCCAGAACTTGGGGCACTCTGAGTCTGAAAATGTAAAATTGGTTCCACTGCTTAAGTTTACTGAAAGCAGAGATTCAGGGAGCTGGAATAGCAGACATCGCCGTTGTCCAAATGCTGTAAAGCCAGGGCTCTGCAGAGGAACGTCGGTTTCATTAAACAATTCCCAAGTCCCACTCAGCATTACTACAATCCTGCTGGCAGCATTTCCTAGGAGCTACTTGAAGAGGACAGTCTTTAAACTCTGCAGTTGGCTCAATATTTAAAATTACTCTTGGACTGCTACAACACTGTGCCTCGGTTGTTGGGAAGGAATTTTATATACTCAGCTTCCAGTGGAATATTAGCTGGTCCCAGCATACAAGAGGCAAATGGTTCCCTTTTTAGGGATGAAGTGGAAGGCTCAATGTTGTCCAGACCGCTGCAGCAAGGTGAAAAACAACAAGGATCTTGGGACTCTGAATGCCAAGTTCTTCCTGTTCAAATGGTCTGAGCGGTCTCATTCCACGTGTTTCATCACCACCTCTGACTGATCGCAGAGAAACCACGGCAGAAGCTGGTCAAAGAGCTCACCTGAAGGTTTTGCCTTGATCTGAGGCAGCCTGGTCTTGGCTCTGGCAGCAGGGAAGTTGGGCATGACTCCTGAGAGTCTCCAGCTCTGTTTAAATCCTTTGCATTGTGGTGCTCTGGCATGGCTGCAACCACAGCAGAACATTCCTGGCTACAGGTGAGGCTGTCCAAGAGCTGGGAGAGAACACCTGCAGCTGCACGGAGCAAGGAGAATGGATGTAGAGAGAGGCTCTGTCTTTTGATTGGGAAGAGTTTCAATTGGCAGACTGGACCCCGTTCCCAATGCTGAAATCCAGGCTGGCTGGTAAAAAGTGCCCACCCCTTTTTCTTTTTTGGCTTATGGACCTGCAGCCACCTCTCCCAAGGCAGTGCCTGGGTGGGATGGCACACATGTGGTGAGGTTCCTGTTTGGCACCGCCTCTGCTTGTCCCCCTGTGGTTCCTAGCGCAGTTTCCATGCTCGTAGCTCTACCAGCTACCAGCCCCAGGTTCCTTTTCCAGGATCCCACAGCAACAACAGGGCACGAATCCAGTGACCATCAAGTCTGTTGGCCTTTAGGGGTCTTTGCCCTAAAACACCTGTAGTGTTGAGTGACACCCAATTCCTTCTGTCGCTCGAGGAGTCGGATTCTCCCAGTGTCCAGCCTTGTGACCGGCTGCCACGCTGCAATCCGACAGCTTACAAGCAGGGGGAACTTCATGCTTTTTCTTATTAAATTTGAGCCTCCCACAAGTTCCCGTGATTTGGGAAGTTCTTAAAATGAGCCCATGCCACGGAATTCAAGTGGAACTGCAATTTGAAGGCTAATGGAGGAATGTCACTCATGGGATCTTCAGAACGGACATGGTTACACCCATCTCTGCCTTGTGAACAGGCAGCAACAGGTGAGCTTGCTTAAAGGCAGCAGTTTCCAACATCGTTTTCCAAAAATCCCATTAACTTCTGGGCTGAAACTGGGGGTCCTGGTGATCTGCCATGTGTCTCGGGTCTAGGAGGCTTCTCGTGGGTGCTTTGGTCTGCAGGGTAACGGTGGCAGTTCCACGTGGGTGAATTCCCCTCTGGTGCTGGGGAATCCTCAGGGAATGCCAGCTTCTAAGTGCTTCCAGTTGCTGCCAAGACGTGAAGGTCCTGGGTCCAGTGCTAAGGGAAGAGTTGACTCACCCCATGGAAAACAAATGGCTAAAAGTGAACAAAATAACTAGGTTCTGCCTTTGGCTATGGAGATATCAGGAATCCAGTGCTCCCTGAACTCTCCAGTGGGGAATTCAGTCCTGGGAAAAAGGCACTGCAGCCCATCGCTTATCAGAGAGCTACTGCTAGATGGAGAAAAGCGGACAACAAATATTTACCCTGGGATCAATTCTGTTTAAAGTGCAATGTTTGGAGCAGAGCTTGGACGTGGGGAGGTCAGGCGTAGGATCAAGGCTGCATTTATATAAAGACAGAGGGATATGCTCTGGGAATCCTTGCTTGGAAAGGGAAAAGACTGGAGGATTTTGAAAGACACGCTATGAAGATCTTAATTTTTGTCCTCACACTGAGCATTTTCTCCTGTTCAGGTGAGTTGGAGCCACGTCCTCCTTCTTAGGGTGGTTTTGGGGGTGAAAAGTACGAGCCTATGATGAACTTGTGATGGAACTGTGCCTCCCTCTCAGGGTTTCCAGCATATGACTATGAACTCCCAGTCACAGAAGAGGCTCTCAATGCTTCCATTGCACGGATCAATTCCCAGTTGTGGAGCAGAAACCTGTACGGTGTTGTCAGGAGCAGAGTCATGGGAGTAAGTGCACAGACAACGGAGATCCTTTACCTGAAATGTGCTTTGCTGGGATGGAAAACTCTTTTCCACCCAGTCCTGGGAACCCAGATGTAGTTGGAGTTTGCTGATGCTGCTTGGAAGAGGGTGGGTTTGAGCCATCATCTGAAGCTGTGGCTTTAGGAACCTAAATATCTTTTGTATGTAAGCTTCTAATTAAAATACTTTAGGAATTCAGATTTTTCAAGGCTAGAGTAGAAGTCCTCGAGGGTTGTCTCGCAGGATTTCTTTCAAAAGTGATGTTTTTGAATACCTCCAGCTAACTGCTTTGCTTTGGGCATCGAGCAACATGGTTCATCTGATGCTCTTTGCTGATTAAATGCCCCCACAGTTCAGGATTCTTTCTCTGATCTTTATGTCATCTATCTCTACGCACCAATTCTGGTTTAGATCTGCTAGAGTCTAAGTGCAAGCAGGAAACCCCTGTCTGTTTTAATTTGTGGTGCTAAGAATTGTCCTAGATGCCCCCCGAGTTAAGGAGTTAAAGCTTCTTAATCCAAAGTTATCATGTCCGTGCTCCTGAACACCCTCAGAACCTTTCTGTTTCTATAGGTGGCCTGTATCAAGTCTTCTGCAAGGATGAATGTCAAGATGACGTATGGATTTATATAGTTTGGATTAAAACCCCCAAATATTCGAAAGTAGTGGGAATTTGTTGCTTGTTGGGGTTTTTTTGGGGCATTGCTTTTTTTTCTTCTTTCTTGAGTCTCCCATCTCGAGCTAAAGCATTGACTAGACTACAAGAAAGAGAGAAGAATAATCAAAAAGCAACAAAACTGTCTAAAGCTTGGGGCAAAGCCCATCGAGGCAGCTTTTCTCACACACATCAATCTGCTCTAAACTGGGCACTGACCCCTAATGCCCTTGTGCCATCTTCTGCCTGACAAAGGAGCGAGATTGCCAGGGAGTGAGGGCAACAGAAGAGTGGCAAGGACTGATGATGTGTTGTGTTGACCCTCCTTTCACCAGGTGGACATGTGGGACAGCGATGCCTACAGGTTAGATCTGCAGTTCAGCATCCGTGAGACCGTCTGCACCAAAGCTTCGGGGAGAGACCCCTTCACCTGTGACTTCAAAACTGGGCCTTTCGTGGTAGGTGCCCCTGGTGGGAATGGGAACCCTCCCTGCCATGCAGGTTCTTCTCAGGACGGGTTGGAATGCTGCTGGTGCTGAAAAACGAGGAACGGCTGGCTGGCTGGCTTTCTGGAGCAACCTGCAGCATGGAGGGGGTGTTAGATGGGAAGGGTTCAGTGGTGGGAAACTCTTCTGCCTGGTCAGCGGGGAGGGCAGGGAGCTGGAAAGAGGATTTGTGTCTTGGAGCAGCGTGTAGTGAAGGCACGTGTGCTTTTGGGGCCAAATCCTAGAAGGAGTGGCTTGTTCCGTAGGATAAGAGGGTAGAAGAGCTGATGTTTCTCTTGCTTTTGCCTATCTGGGCGCCATATAAAGCGTTACCTTCCTGTGTAGGGCAGACCCCCCCTCTGTGCTGACAGTGCTGATCTCTTTCAGATTTTTAACTCCCAGCCTGAAATAAAAAAGCTCTTGACACAGCTCTTGCCCTGCTCTGAGTCTTAAATCACCAGCTTTGGTGGAAACACATTGTCTTTGAGTCTGGACTTCTCTGTGCAGAGGTACTTGGGCTGAATGACATCTCTTCTCTGGAGCTGAGCAGCTCACGTGTGCGTGTAGATGGCAGCACACAGAATTGTTGGTTGTTGCTTTGCTATTTATCTTTAAAAACACAAATGTTGGTGTTATCCCTTGTATCCTAAACTGACACCATCCCTCTCTTCTTCTCGGGGCAATACAGTAGTGGGAGGATGTGTTTTCCAAACCTGAGTGCAGGTTTTGCTGCAGTTTTTTGTCAAATTGCAGAGACAACACCTTTAAGGGTAGTTTAAACTTCCAGAGCTGGAGCTGCCGTTGGCATAGCCCTGCACAGTCCTTCTCTTTGTGCTTGGTGATGCCAGAGCTGTGAAAAGGATGTGGAGGTTTGCTCCTACCTTGAGCAGGCTCAGAGGTTTGTACAACAAACACGGAGTTGTGGAGCAGGAACCTGTGTGTAGTCGTGTATAATCTTTCTTGGGTTTCTTTCCCTCGGAATTTGTTTTTTAAATCCTTCTGCAGGTTCCCAGCCCCAATGAAACGCCCACGAGAGGGTTTGTATTGGGTGTTTGCTGTGTGAGATTGGCTCTGTTTTGTTCTGTTGCAGCCCACTGCTTCCTGCAGGAGTGTTGTGGAAGTCTCCGGGGAGCTGATTTCCAACATCACCGTGCGGTGCCATCGCAGCACATTCAGCTCTGAATCAATGAGCAGTGAGGAGGTAAGGAAGGGGAAAACCGATTTTTGCTGCCTGGGGGAGGGAAAATTCTGCCTACCCTCTTTTAAAGAGAAGTCAGGTGTCTCTGTGTGCTCCTGTTGCAGCTGGAGGTCTGGATCAGGAAAGTGGCTTCAGTTTGAAATCCAGCTGAGGGCTCTGACCTTGCCTGGGAGAGTGTGACTCTCTGTGGCAGTCTGGCACATCCATCAACTCCAACCCTTCCTTCACTGAGGATGTGCCTGGAGAACAGTGATTGGCACTTCTTGGACACACACAGAGATCCCTGTGGCTCTGGCTCTGTCACCAAACCCAGCTCTCAGCTGAGCGGGTCCTCACAGCGCAGCCCAAGGACATTTGGTCTGCTGAGATCTGTGCTCCCTTTCTGAGCTCTTTCTTGGTTTTTAGGGTGTTATCAATGCTGACCTAACCTGGAAAGTCCTGCTGGCTGTTTCCAAATCGTGCCAGTGTCTGCTTTATCCATGAACTGACTCTTGAACTTGTGTGTCTGCACTCGGAACACAGCTCTACAGTGGGTGTTGTGCTTGAGGGAGCAAAGTTTCATGAGCAAAGATACGGACAGCTTTTGTTTTTGGAAAATTCTGGGAACTAAATGAAGAAGTTGAATTGTAGAATCACTGAATGGTTTGGGTTGGAAGGGTCCGTAAAGCCTATCTTGTTCCACCCCTTGCCATGGGCAGGGACACTTTCCACTACCCCAGGTTGCTCCAACCTGGCTCTGGACACTTCCAGGGATCCAGGGGCAGCCCCAGCTGCTCTGGGCACCCTGTGCCAGGGCCTGCCCACCCTCACAGGGATGAATTCCTTCCCAAGATCCCACCTAACCCTGCTCTCCTTCAGCTTAAGGCCATTCTTCTTGTCCAGTCACTACAAGCCCTTGTGAAAAGTCCCTCTCCAGCCGCCTTGTAAGCAAATAGGATTCTTTGTTACTTTCCGTTGCCTTGAATTGCCAAATTAGCTCTTCATTTATACTTTCTTTTATTTTTTTCTCCTCAAAATCTCCATTCAGAGCTAGCTAGTGAGTGCACCCCAGGAAGCAGAGCATGTGTGAAGCACTGGGATGTGTAACACAGTCTGGGATGCTCCGTCAGTCCTCTGTGGGTTGACATAACTGTTGTTTAACAGGGCACTCAGCACCAACACTTGCTTTTACAAGCAGACATCTTCCCCCAAGCCTTCCTTAACCATCACTTAAAATTCAGCGCTGCTGCCAATATTCCTGGTGGGGAATATATTTCCTGCAATGTTAATAAGGACTAAATGCCAAAGGGAATTACTGCACTTGGAAAGGGAAGTGTTGCCCTCTGCAGAGGGCTGCAGCAAGTGCACTGTTAGCTCTTGCTGTGGAGCTGTGACTCGGCTCAGGGCATCTCAGCTTGGCTGAGGTGGTGTTGGTGTATCTGTGGTGGTATTTGGATGGGAGAAGGAAGTGTGATTGACTGAGGCTGGCATCACAGAATATCCTGAGTCTGACGGGATCATGGAGTCCAAGCCCTGGACTGCAGGAGTATCAGCCAGAACCTTGTTTTCAGTGAAATTAAGAATGAGGTTTGGAATTACTTTAGTGATCACCTAGTGCCAGAGGAAATGGAGAGGTGGGACTTCTTGCCAGGTGAGGTTTTTAAAGAAATGTCTTTGATTTCCAGATGATTCATGTGCCGATAACGACCCCTAACAGGCGAGGCAGCGCTCGCAGGGAAGGTAAGCCAGTTCTGCCACCCTGGAATGCCCTGACCTGTGCTTTCCTTTTGGGACATCTCAAGGTCATCTGTCTGAAGGAGAAGACAATGTGAAAAATCAGCTGTTTGCTCCTTGCACTGGACAACTGGCTTTTCCCTTGCAGAGGGGTGTCCAGTTGAGGGTGCAGGGAGGGCACTGTCCTGCCAAGCCAGGCCGTGCTGAGGTTTATGCATTTTCTGGGTTGCCAGATTTGTGCTCTCATAACCCATACTTGTGTGCAGAACGCTGAATGTTTTCTATTCTGGAATCACAGAGTGGTTTGTGTTGGAAGGGATCTGAAAGATCATCTTGTTCCACCCCCCTGCTTGTGGGCAGGGACACCTGCCACTATCCCAGGTTGTTCCAGGCCCTGTCCACCTGGACCTGGACACTTCCAGGGATCCAGGGGCAGCCACAGCTTCTCTGGGCAGCAGTCAACACATGCTTGAAAGCACCTCGTGCTCACAGATGTCTCTGTGTTCTTTTTTTAGATGATGCCTTTGCTCCTGAAGCCTTCCCTTCAAGGGGAAGAGGCAGCAGCCCTGGAGACTGGAACAAACCCACCTACTTGGGCACTGACAAGATGGAATAACCTGGTTTGGGTGAGTATGGGTTAGGGTTAGGGTTGAGAGAATCAGAGCCTACAGCTCCAGGAACATGGGGCCTGGAAAAGGCCGTCCCAGCAGGGCCTACGTCTTTGCTGCTCCTCCATCTTCCTGATCTGGACCACCCATAGTGATGGGGTTGGGTTAGGGTAGGCTTAGGGTTGGGCTTAGGGTTAGAGTTAGCTTTTATACACCCTGGGCCTGCAGGTTTTGTGGCAGGGTGCGGAAGTGACTGCTCAGGATGAAGAACTTCAAGCTGCTTCACTCCTCGGAAGACATCCCAGCCGCAGAGCTCGTGGCTGTCACTGACTTTTGAGTTGTCCATGCCATATCCTCCGGTGTACACCAGTGTCCTGGGGTACAGGTAGTGTGAAAAGTGTGCAGGAAAACCCATCTGTAAACTCAGAGTTTGAGTTTGGTGTAGGGTTCTAGCCTTTTGGCCTCAATTTTCCTCATAACAAGAGGGACACTGAGAGGCTGGAGCATGGCCAGGGCAGGGAACGGAGCTGGGGAGGGGCTGGAGCCCCAGGAGCGGCTGAGGGAGCTGGAAAGGGGCTCAGGCTGGAGCAAAGGAGGCTCAGGGGGGACCTTGTGGCTCTGCA
>NW_008240023.1:1105188-1120994 GCF_000691975.1 Corvus brachyrhynchos | reverse complement strand
AGGAGGAGAGGGAACGGCCTCAGGCTGGGCCAGGGGAGGTTTAGATCAGATATTAGGAATTTTTTTTCCACAGAAATGATTCTAAAGCTTTGGAACAGGCTGCCCAGGGAGGTGATGGAGTCACCATCCCCAGAAGCTTTCAAAAACTATGTGGATGTGGCACCTGAGGACTTGGTCTAGTGGTGCTGGCTTGATGGCCAGACTTGGTGATCTTAAAGGTCTCTTCCAACCTTAGCAACTCTGTGGTTCCTTTTCTCTTGGCCAGCAGAGCCACGTTTCTGTCTGATGCTCCGTGGATTCTCTGGGCCTCCTCCAGAGCAGTTTCCCTCAGCAGGGGTGTATCACGTGGCTGTGGGATCTGGAGCATGCTCTGGCAAAGAGACAGATGAGTTGTTGGGTGTCCTGGTGCTTCAGGAAGTCACCCACCATCCCTGTGCTGGTGGGTGAGCACCCTCCCACCCGTGGCTTGGTGTGTGTATCCTGCAGATTCTTCAAGGAATGGCCGTGTCTTTGTGCCCACTCAGGTGCCCCAGGGCCATGCAGCTCCTCCAACAAAAAACTGAAGGCATCTGGGAGAGCCACAGTGTAGTTTTCCCTGGAAAAGCACTTGGGAAATCTGTGAAGGAGATGTTCAGAGCCCAATTAATGGGAATGATAATGAAAGACACCCGTGATTATTGGAGCTGGCAGGGCCTATCCTACACGAAGCACCTTTGCTGACCTGCCTCTGCGGCTCTGTGTGGGAGCAGCTCTAATTGCTGCTGCTGCTGCTTTACCAGCCATCTTAAGGAGTTAATCTAAAGGGAAGTGGTTAGAAGGAGTTTCAGCAACACGGAATGAGCTCATTCTTTGGCATGCTGAACAGGTTTAAAGTAGTCGGGAGAGGAAGGGGAAATTACTTAGTGCTCTGTCCTTGTGATTAAAAAGGCTTCCAGCTCTTGGGTACATATCATTAGCAGGTCTCTGTCCCTGTGGAGTGCCAGAACTGAGTGCTCCCTGTGTGTGGAGCTCAGCTCCAGCCTGCTGTGTTGGAAACGAGACAGTTTTAGATGGAATTTAGCACCGGTGACTCACCAAAAGCTAACACATGTTACTCATAAGCACAGCCGTGGTAAACCTCGATGTGCTGAAGGAGACAAGCCTCCTGCTCTCCTGGAAAGGAGATATCAAAGGAAAACCCAGGCACCCTGCTCTGTTAGTAAGAATTATTTCATTAAACCCATATGCTGTTTTAGTTTATCCCCGAGCCACTAAAGCCTTTTTAACAGGCCTTTTTAATCCCTGCCTGTCTTCTTAGAGGAATCTCTAACTTTCTCTTGCATTTGGGAAGTGCCAGGTATCTTTCATTCTCCGGCTCTCAAGAAGAGCTATCCCCTTCAGGCAGCGCTCAGAAATGCTTTGTGTTCTTGTATCTAACGCCCAACAAATCTCCAAACCAGAAGCAAGATTGAAAATGTTCCTGAAAAAACCCCAAAACCCCGTGAAACCAACGGGGAGAAATTTATGGTTCTCGAAACCCAGAGCAGTTCAAACTTTGATACTTTCTGCTTGCTCTTGAAGCTGGGTTGCAAGTGTCATTTTATGGAGCTGTATTTCATGTAAGTGTCATTTATGGAGCTGTGTTTCCTACCAGTTTCCTGGGATTTGGACATCTCAGAGGCAGATACATCAGGAGATTTAAAGAGAATATCAACCCCATCCCCAAAGCCCCTTGTTTCTCTTGCTTTTATCAATTTGACTTATCAGTTGCAAAGTCTGGAGAGGAATCTTCCTGATTTCACTTGTATCCAGAATTAGAGGGTTTCATTTGAAGCCAAAAATTAAACAGATTTCATGGGTCTGAGGCCAGGAAAAGTTATTCCTGGCTGTTTTTCCTGGGTTTTGGCATGTGTGTGATCCTGGCTGGCATTATTGCAAGCCATGCAGTGTTTGGTGGGGCACGGGGAACGAGTGCTGAGTTTTGAAATGGCAGTAGCTCAACTGGCTTAGCTTAGCTGAGAATATGTCGGGGGAGGCTGGGGAAGTAGCAATTTAATAACAGAAGGCTTTCATCTCTTCCTGAAAGAACCTGGTGCTGACAGGCAATGCTAGGCAGGTTCAGGTAAGAAATGAAATGTGATTTTTTTTTTCTTTTACACACCAGAATGGGTAACTGACTGCTGCAAAAATTGCTCAGGCAAGTGGCTGACAGTTTTTCATGCTGGATTTTACATTTCTCTGAGCGAGGCCTTCTTATCTTTTTGGCTACAGGAATTATTTCAGGAGAATTCTGTGCCTGACTTTGTGCAAGAAGCCAGGCTAAACGAACTCGCTGGTGCTCTGTAGCTCTTTTTGTTTATTAGAATATTCAAGAGGAAAAAAATCAGTGCCATTGTTATATAAAGAACATTTTCAAGTCGGCAGTCTTCAGACCCACCAGTCTGCTGGTGCCTGCAGGAATTAGAAATTGCATATGAAAAACTCCATCAATGATTAATGAGCTTACTTCAGTGACAAGTCCTAATCAGATTTTCTGGATTTATTTCCTAGTCCATCTCCAGAACTGGGGAGATTGTGAAATTCCCGTGGCATGCTCTGGGGCCGGGTCTTTCCCACAAACAGCTCAGGGCCCATGGGGAGTGCCAGGAAGGGGGAAAGCTGCTGTACAAGAGCTGATCACCTGTTAACAACCCGAGCCTGCAACGAGGAGCTGGAATCTGCTTCATGGTGCTCATGGCTCTGAATTGCAACGAGGAGCCAAAAAATGGCTCGAACTTACCGACCACCTTGATCCTCGGGAAGCAAAAGGGCCCTGATGCTTTGCTCTTCCAAAATCACCTGCCTAAGGCAGTTTTTTCTTGTGCAGGGTGAAGCCTGACCCGTGAATTATATCTGGAGTCTCCCCAGCAATGCTTCATGTCCTTGAACAGGAAGATCAAGGAGCAAGTTCCTGCCTTTGCAAAATACGTGTAGATGGTGAATGCTGATTGTCTCTTGCTCATTGATCACGCAAGGAAAGTGTTTTGAAACAGGAAATCAACCTCCTTCAGCATCCAGCCGAGGGGCTGTGATTTCCTCCTCGAGTTCTCCGTATTTTCCTCACAATTGCTCTCTGACTGAGGTCTCTGTCACCTGGCACAGCTTGCTGCTGGCAGGAGGGTGGCGGTGGCAGTTCTGAGGAGCTGATGAGAAGCACTGCACGTGCAGAAGTGGATAGACTGGCATCCTTAAATCTTAGGGTGGGGTTTTTTCTTTCAGTGGAAGAGTAACAGGCAGCATTGGGCCTCTTTTCATACCTAAGAAATCCAGGATCAGACCTTCAGAGTGACATGGAAGCCTGTTTATCTGTCTCCTGTAACTATAATAACAGAGCAGGGTTCATGGCTCTGCTGGGGTATGAAAAAACGAGCTTTAATCCCCAGCGTCCTCATTAAGGAGCTGCTGGATTTTAGTTGCGGTTTTATATCCTCATGTCTTTGTTTTTGCCTCTCCTGTTCACCCGCCCACTTTCTACAGCGCTCGTAAAGCAGCTTATTGCTTTCTGTGGAGGAAAAAAAACCCCAAGTGAAGCACCAGAGGGAAGGAAAATCCCTGCAGAGTGGGATCTGTTGCAGAGTGCGTGAGCTCCGTGTCGGATGAGCTTTGGGAGCGAGAGCTGGAGCAGCTCGTGCCTTGGGGAAATGACAGGCTGCTGTTTGATGGCTCCTGCCACCGAGCCTGGCTGTGAGGGCCGAGTCCTTGGTGTCACCTGGCAGCTGGGATGTGCTGTGGCAGGGGACAGCACGCTTTCGTCTGTTCAGAGGCAAAGGGCTGGGAGTGAAGCAGAGCGAGGCAGGACCTTTCCCGCTGCTGAGGTCAGAGCGTGGCGCGGGGAAGGGGCAGAGGTGTTGCAGCAGAGAGGAGAATCACTGTGACAGTCTCCTGGTGCTGTGAAACAGCAGCAATTTTATTTTTTCCTTGCCCTTTGTCGCCCTCTTCTCCATCTGTTTTGAAGGATCAGACCCACAGCTGCATGGAGGAAATTGTTCCTGCTTAGGGAGGACGCAGAGCTTGGATGATCCCTTACACTGCACAAGCCCCTTCATCTAATTCCAGGGGAAAACCAATGGGGCTTCCTCCGCTGGAGGAATGGAAAGGGCTCTCCACTGCCCTCAGCCTATTGCTCAGTGCTGGATTTTGGAAATGAACTTGTCAAAGAAGCAGGCAGTTGGGAAGGACCTCTCAAAGCAGGGCTGTGGAGCTGAGGTTGGAATGCCATGGGATAGAGATCCCTCATCCTCTTTGGGCTCCAGACAGGAACCCTCCTGGGGGAAGACTTTCTCCTTAAACTGAGATGGAATTTCCTGTGTTCCCACTGGTTCCCTGTTTCTTCTCTTGCCCCTTGGTCCCCAGCAACGATTGCAGTGGCTGGGCCTGGCATCCCCCTTCTCCAGGGCTGGGCAGGATTCAGGGGCTCCTGGACAAGCTGTTCGTAGAGAGTCACTACATGTAATCCCTTCCACATGTGTGTGGACTTTCCTTTCTTGCCCGAATCTGTGTCTAAAATTTTACTAACAAAACTGTCTCACGGAAAAATTTCAGGTTGCCATGGTGACCAACTTGCTGAAGACACAGTGTAGGCTACGGAGTGCTGGGGAAGCTGTCACACGCTCCCTCCGAAAAACACCTCCCCGACTTCTTCTGAGTATTGTACTCTCAATTCAGATCCATTTCAGAGCAGACCATACATCAGCTTCTAGCCTCAACCACCTCTGCTTCTGAGACGTGACCGTGTGTGGTGATTTGTGTCCCGTGGGACTTATTTCACTGTTGTTAATTTTTCTAACAGTCTGCTTCTTCTCATTCCCTTTTTTTTTTAACCCTAATTAGCCATTGCCATGACATTTGAGCACATATGAAATGTTTGGCGTACGCAGGTTTCTTTTTGCAGATTCCACATGGTGGGAAGCAAATTAATAAGCAGCTTGTTGGAGCTGAATACACTTCTCCCCAGGATGTTTGGTTGGTTCTGTGACGTATGAGACAAACTCTCAGCTCTGACATTTCTCCTTCCTCCCTGTTTTTAAAGCAGATTGGAGAATGAGAACAATCAAGATTCAAAGATCCAGCATGGGAAGAAAGAACCTGGTGCCCTGGCCTTTCCTTTTTGGTGAAAAACTGTTCTGCAGTGGAGCGAGAGTCTTCCCCCAAACTCACTTTCTGCTCTGATGGCAATTGGAGGAGCTCATGAGATGCTAAATACACCCTTGTCCATCCATAGCCCTTCTGACGTGTTAGGTCTCCCTGGGAGGACTGGAATTTATCTGTGTCCAGGATATTTCCACCATCCCATAATGATGCTATTAAAAGCTCGTTATCCCATCTGTTTGTTCTGCCGTTGCTCCCTGCTTGCTCGTAATTTTCGGTGATGCTCGTGGCTAATTACTCATTATTCAGAGTGATCCACCCACACTTAATTCCTTTCTCCCCGGGCTGCGGACAGAGAAGCCTGCTTGCTCCAAATCCAGAGTTGTAGCCCACCAGGAATGTGGCTTTAATGGGTACTTGGGCGCCAATGTGGAGAGCTGAGGGCTGCTAATGACGGTGGTTGTCAGGTACTGGTGGCTTTTGGGAGAAGGCCGGGTTAGAGCAGAGCTCTGATGTGTTCCTCACCTGGGAAAGAAGGTCTTAGCAGTCTTGTCCTGTTCTCTCCACTCCCCGCACAGAGCCCACCCTTTGGCTCTTTGGGAAATGAAAGGTTACTGTGCAGCTTGGGGGGTTCTTGTTGGGTTCTTTTTTTAAGGCTTTGTCAGTGAAAATCAACTGATTTTTCTCTCTAAAGCCGCTCTCCCACCTAGTTTGACTCTCACTTTATTTTCCCTCCTGATTGCAGCTAGGTAGCCTGATTTGTAGGAATTTCCATCTCGAAAGCTTGAGAAAATGTAGTCAGAGCCCTCGATGCTCACCGGTAGCAGGGAGCAGAAGGTGCTGATAAGGTGTGGAGGTCTAAGGGAGAAAGGGATGTTTTCCTTTTCCATGCTGGTTTTGCTTTGCTTGGATGAACAGGATGGGAACATCACCCCTTCAAGGCCAGGTTGGATGGAGCTTGGAGCAGCCTGGGATAGTGGAAGGTGTCCCTGCCCATGGCAGGGGGGTGGAATGAGATGGGCTTTAAGGTCCTTTCCAGCCCAAACCAGTCTGGGATTCCACAATTCCTTTGCTCTGAACGCACAGTGCCGGAGTCCTTCATCATCCGTCTCTCTGCTGTAGCTGAGCAATTTTTGCTGAGCATCTTCTTTCCCAGTAGGGCTGATTTCACACCTCTGTGCTGGTTTTAGGTAGAACCAGGACTCTTCATTGGACAGGAACAACTCAGGTGCTTTCTGAAACCCCTGACCTCAAGTGATGGTGGCTTAGGCCTTCTCATGCAGGTCTTACTGGCCCAGGTGAGCAGAGGACCTTCCTGGCCTGTTCCTCCAAGACCTGCCTTTGTTTCCTGGAAGGGATGAGGTGGGTGGACACAGGAACCAGCTTCGGCTGGGCTTGTACCCTTCCCTGTTTCACTCTTGCTTTTCCCAGTTCCCAACAGGCAGTTCTCAGGGCCAGGAGTTGGACTCAACAATCCTTGTGGGCCCCTCCAACTCACGATATTCCACGACTCTGTATTTTGCTGATGTGTGATAATTAAATGTGCTCTTCTCTACACACACACACACAAAAAAAAAGGAAAAAAACCCACTTTTTTTGGTCATCCCCCCCCCAGCCAGAATGATTGCTTTAAGCTCCTTGCTGCACGCATGCAAATGCCTTCACACCTAGGAGCTGATGTGGCATCTGCTGTGCAGATGTTTATCTGGCATCAGGGAGCAATATTTCCTTTGTCCACATGACTTCCCTGAGCTTTTCCTGGTCTCAAATCGCTGACTCAAGCACTTGATGCTCCAACATACCAATGATCCTTGCTAGGGATGCTCCCTTCCAACTCCCCTGGCTGAGAGTTTGGTCTGTGTAAGCAAACCATGAGTTTTGTTGGTGGATTTTGCTTGGGGAGTGAAGATTTATGCAGCAGCAGGGACAGGGAGGGAGCTTTCCCCACACCCTTAGAGACACTACTTGCCCTGGAAGGAATGTGCAGAGTAGAAATTATCCTCTTGCAGACTTGGAGGCTCTTCAGAAACTCTGAGGCAGCAAAAAAAGGAAGGGAGACAGCAAAGCCGTCAGGGATGAGACCGGGGCTTGCTGCATGCAGGGACTTTGTTCAAGCATTGTTGCCTCACCAGAAGGTGAAACGTTGTCACCCTTCCAATGCAAAGCAGTTGTAGGATGAGGCAAGAAGTGAGGGTTTGGATTTGTGTGGTAATTTGGGGAATGAGCAGCAGCAACTGCAGCTGCCCGCAGCGGTGGGGGCACTGACCTCCAGCACTGCAGTCTGTCCCCAGGGAAGGGTGGAAACTGCTGACTTCTTGCTCTCTGAGAAAAGCAGTAAAACCTGCATCCATGGCAGAATCACTCCTTTCACATTCATTTTCTCTGGGTTTTTTTGTACACCCCAACACTTTTTATGCTGACAGTGTCTGGGCAGGAATTCCCGTGGTGTGGGATGGATGAGGGACACCACCACACAGTGATGATGTGGAAAAACTGGGCTCAGTTCCCTTCTCTGCCTTCAGTCAGCACTTGTGGAATTTGGGCTCCAGGGTGCCACAGCATCTCATTTCCCAGACCCTCTTTTTGGCATCATGGCACAGATGCTCAGTGATGGACACCCCACCCCTCGAAGCGTTCCAGGCCAGGCTGGACAGCGCTTGGAGCAACCTGGGCTAGTGGAAGGTGCCCTGAGGTGGTCTTTACAATCCCTTCCAGCCCAGTTTGTGGTTCTGTGATCATCACCAGGCACTGGTGTGGTTTGTGCCACCACGGGACTGGTACTGGTGCGTTGGTAGCCCTACGGCAAATTCTGTTCACATGGACTAGCTGGGAGTGGGTGGAACTACCAGCGATCAGGAGGGGTTCAGTCCTGCCTGGAACTAGCCTAAAAGAGTTCCCAAAGAGCAGAGATGATCAGCTGGATGGAGCCTAGCCCATGTTAGAGAGAAGGCTGTTGCTCATCCTGGAGGAATGCGGAGATTTCCGGGCATACGGTCTGCTGTCAGCAACCTCAGCTCGGGTTGCTCATCCAGACTGACCCCTGGATGATCTCCCTGAAATGAAGGAGAGGCCTTTCTTGCCAAAGCCGTGTCCTGATTCGGAGTGGGGAGCTGTTGGGAGCAGGAGCTGAGCGTTTTCCCATCGGCTCTGCCGTGGAGCGCGGGGTTGGCAGCGCCTCTGCGAGTTCAGCACGGACCCTTGGGAGGGTTCTGGGGCGACACAGCCGTGCTGAGGGTGGAGAACATCCTCTGTGGCACAAAAGGTCAGTAGCTCATTCCAGGGCTGTCGGTGAGCGTGGCTGGCCGCTCCTGCTCCTGCTTCCCAGTGGTGCTGATGCCCACTAGATGTCAGAATTGAATAAATGCAAAGGGAGGCAGCATCTCCGGTCTCAAATTATTCCCCTTTTTTCTTTTTCCCCTTCTGATTTCTGGCCAGCTGCGTGATAAAATGACCTTTGTGCAAGGAGGCTCGGTGTGCTTAAATGGTGAAGAGAACAGGGGATGTAGAGGAGAAGTGACTGAGACAAAAAATCCTGGCCGGGTTGGAGTGCTTGTTTTGCCTGTGGCAGCCCAGAGCTTAAATTCTGCTCCAGGCACAAAGACGGTTTTGCTTTTTACTCCGTGGGACAGTGGAATTTTCTTTCTCCTGCATGACAGACTTATCCTTTCTGATAAAACGGCTTTAAATCAAAATTCCCAGCCACCCCTTGCCTTGGCTGTGCAGTGCCTTTGGTAAGAGGAAAGCTAAGGGAATTAAATGCTGCTTGTGGAGAGGGCTTGATTTTAGAGTTGAAGTCTTCTACCTGCTCCCAGCTCCCACCTCTCCTCTTCCTCAGGAGCTCAGCTCATTCACTGCAGCTGCTTAACTTTAGCAAGAGCATCCTGATGGCTCTAAAGATTAGGTGTGCTAATTAATGCTTTCACAACCAGGAGGAAATTCGCTGCTGCCTGACATTCCCAGCTGCCACAGTGTTTGCTCCTTTCAAACCTCCCGCTGGCTTTAAAATCCCGATGTTTTCTCCCCCCGCTCTTTCTCCCAGGACAAATTGTTGCCTCTGTCTCATGGCACAGTGGGGATTCTCTGACGGAAATGGAGCGCCAGCACTTGGCAATCATCCCGTGGCGAAGGCTTCTGAGAGGGTGCTGGTGACGTGTCTGTGGGCACTGCTTGTCCTCTGTGACAAACAAGGAGTCCGGGCTGGAAAACCAGCGTTAGACCTGGCAAGGGGAGCTTAAAACACGAGTCTTAACTCTTCCAAGGAAGTAAAGCTCCTGAAAGTGATCTAGATGTTCGCTGGAGATTAAATCAGGGGGAGATTAAGCTGAGAGAAACGTAGCCCAAGAAGGAAATTGGGATTTCATGTTGGCCTCCAGAGACCAAACTGGTTTAGGGTATTATTTATCTGTGAGCCTTGAAGGAGGAGACCACCAGGAAAACCACAAAGCTTGGCAGGATCCCAGGGATTACAGGGCCTTGATTAATGAGAGTTTAAAAAGAATCTTATGTGCTTTTGGAGAAGGAATATTTTTTTCTGAGCAGTGGGAAGGTGATGCTGCTGGCTGAGCCTCCTGATGTGGAATGAATAATGGAGAGGGGAAAAAAAAACCCCAGCATCCCAAATGGAAGGCTGTGGATTTAAAGAGAAAATGAAACCCCATAATCTCATCAAGAAGAGGTCCCCTGCAGAAGAATGGGGGCCAGAAACATTTAAACCTAGGGCTCCATGACACCTGTGGGTTACTGGGATAGACTTGTCGAATCTTTCAGGTTGGAAAAGGCCTTTGAAATCATCGAGTCCAACTGCCAGCCTAAAGATGGGGCAGCAAAACCCCAGTAACTTTTTCTGTGCGTGCTTCAAAGGTCTTTCATTTCCTTTTGTGTTTGAATGCTGGAGGCAGCCTTGTTCAACAGTGAGAACTCTCCGTTAGGCAGGCTTGCCAGGGGCTTTGGGAGCAGGTAGGGTGGATAAAAAAGACAAACCAGAAAACCCTGGGATGGTCTCTGATGCAGGGGCTGCTAAGGCATATTTTTATACCTTTCCTGCTTAGTGGAATGGTCTTCCAGGGTGTTTTGAGGGGAAGAAGCACTGACTACAGGTAATGCTAGAACCGATTGCAAAAGCCTTCGAGTCGTTTGGTTTTCTAAGCTGATGTTTTATTAATTTCCAACTTCTTATCCTCTTGGAAAAAAAAGAAAAAAAATCACATGTCCATGCAAAGTTTTTTCCGGCTTCTTGAGCTCTTTTAAAGCATTCACAGGTCCTGCTGGTGAATTTTCTGGAACAGGCCCCACACCACCTTTCCTAGCAGAGAGAAAGAGACTCAAACACGTGAGGTTTATGCATCAAGAAAGACACCCCCCCCTTTTAAAGGGTTGGAGCAGCGGATCTGTGCATCTGCAATGTGTTCAGTGAACCAAAACACAGCTTTTTGTCCTAAAAGCTTATATGCTAAAGTTTGAAAACACACCTGTTGAAGTGGAGGTGTCTGAGGAAAGACCAAACGGGAGTGGTTGGGTGCTCTTTGGAAAGTGGCACAGATTTCAGTTCCTTCACTGAAAGAGGATGGAACCAAAGCCTGGAGCTGAAGTAACAGGCCTTGGTTTTCTGCCACGATCCTATGACTGTGTATCTGTCTTTAAAATGACTGCTCATTATGACTATTTCAGCACGAAATGACTCTTTGGTTGCTATCTGCTCTTGGGCAACAGGCCGTCTCCTGACACTTCTGCATTTCTCATCCCTCCCTGGCTGAAACAGCTCTGCAGAAAGTTGCCAGCAATCCAGTTCCCCTAAAAACCCCTGTTTTTAAAGAGAACTTACTATTTCTTGAAAACATTGCCCGCTCCCACGGTGAGCAAGAGCAGAGATCCTCAGCGTGGTGCTCGTGCCTGCCTTCGATTGGCATTTGCGGTGTTGGCTCTGCTGGAGACGAGCAGCTTGGAGCAGAGGGCTGGAATTCCATGGGGATGTGCTGGGAGGCTGGAGCCTGCCATGGGTTGAATGTGAGTGCTGCTGGTGCGGGAGACTCCCCGTGTTTTGTATTCCCAGCCATGCTCTGATACTGCAGGGCCCTTGGCCTCGCAGGGGATTCCAAAGCCCAGGAACCAGGAGCTGAGCGGGCTCTTTGGAATCTGCCCCTCTGAGCAACCAGAGGAACTGCAAGGATGAAGTCCAGGGTTTAAAACTCTCTCTTTTTCTTTACTTGATGCCAGGGCTGTTCATTTAGGGATGAGGCTTCTGTGGGACCTGGTGGGAGTGGTTTTTCCTTCCAACCCTAAGCATTCCCAGACCTGCCACCCTTTGCACAGCCTCGGTGGGTGCAGTGGTGGAAGGAACGGGGCTGGTTTCACCTCAAAGCTGCCAGAGCCAAGGGCCAGCTGGCCAAAGGCTTCTGGTGCTTGTGCCTCCCCTTTGCTCCTAGAGAGAAGGAGAAACAGAAGAGATCTGTGTTGACGTGGAAGAGACGCTTTTCAGCTCTCACCCAAGGGGATGCATTTTTGCCCATGTGTGCAATTTGCCAAGAGTGGTAAATTCACTCCTTAGCAGCCCAGGACACGTGGGCAGAGCTCAGGAGAGGCTCAGCTGAAAGTCTTGTGAGCACTTTGCCTTTGCCTTCCTCGGACGTCTCACCACTTCCCTGCTGGGAGAGCAGACAGGGATGACCCTGCTGTCCTGACAACACACCTCCCCAGCCCCTAAGGTGTTAATAAATATGGCAACAGCTTCGTTCCAGAGCTGGTAAAGGATGTTCTGAATGGCTGAGCCCAGCGTGGGCCAGAACTGCACGCCAGGTTCCCTTGCACTAATCCCAATTAACGTCACCACAGGACACGCTGCTGCACGGAGGCATGGAGCGCGAAGGTTTTGCCATGGTTAAGGGGCCTGCAGGTGCTTGCTAACGTGGAGTGCTGCCCACTTGGAGGTTACTTGCTCTTTTGAGTCCACTTCTAGCGGAGAATTAAACCAGCCAGCCACCATCTGGGTTCCAAGACACTGATTTTAGCAAACAAGCATCACAAAAAGTCTGTCTTCCCCTCATTTCCCTCTCCCCCTCACCCCCCGTCCTGCTCTTCGCTGATCAGGGACAGCCGGTCCAAGTGTGCAAGGGAAACACGAGCTGAGGACATGAAAGGCAGGGAGACAAGGCAGCTCTGAAACTAGGTTAGAGATGAAACGAGCCTGAAATTCGGCAGCTGCAGGCAAGGCTGGGTGGCCCAAGGGGAATGGCTCGAAATGATTGATGAGATAAATGATTAATGAAATGGTGTGATTAGCCCCGCGTGGGGCTGCGTTCCTGTTTGGATCCCAAAGACACAAACCCAGAGGAGCTGGGTGGGTGTGAGTGATGCAGAGGAACAAGGGCAAGGGCAGCATCTCCCACGAGGCAAGGAGATCACTCAAGTCAACCTCACGTCGGCTTTCTTGTCCCCCCACCCCACCCCGGGGTCTAAAATATGCCCCCCTGTTTGGAGGGTTGACTCATCATTTGGTACAGGATTTGCCATCTGCACAGCTCTCTCTCTCTGTTCAGGCAGCTCAAATAGAAAGAATTTAATTTGAATCTCATTTTACACACCGCTTTTGCTCTTACCTTCGCTGCCATCCACTGAACACCTGGGCTCTGCCCAGGTTTTTTTGTGCGTGTCAGGAATTTTGGGTCTCCTGGGCTTCCAGGGGCTGTTTGTATGGGGACAGTAGTGACCTGGGGGAGTTGTGGGGGGTGTTCCGGTCTCATTCTGCTTTTTCCTGGCAGATACTTCTTTCAGGAAAGCAGGACGTTCAAATAACAGCTAATCTGTCATGCTGATAGTTGTGTCAGTGGAGTCTAAATAAGAGATCGATCTGTGTTTACACCCCCCCCCCCCCCGAACTCCTCGGAAGGTTTTGGAAGGAGGGGAGTGCTTGTGGGAACTGGTTGCATGTGCTGTTAGATTAATAGAGTCAGCCTTTAGAATGACATAACCATGCCCTCGAGGGTTGGGGGTTCTTTGCCAGTTTAAAAGACAAACGCCTCGTTCTGTGATTCCGCCAGACCCCTGTTGCTCAGACCCAAATGTTTGCAGCACACAATAGTGCCAGTCCAGCCTGTCCATCGGGAGGTAGCTTGAAGAACCTGCCTCTTTGGAGCCATCAGGTGAACTTTCTTCTCTCCAGAGTGCAGACACAGGCGTTGGCTTCCCGTGGCTGGCGTGGCCACCTAACGCCTTTTTGGCGTGGCTACGCCCTCCGAAATAAACCACCAAGATTAGAACAAAAGCTGCACCCAGGAGATGCTGTCTCTCCCAGGATTTACAGCGTCTCCTGGTTACTTAATGCCAGCTGGCTGGGGTGGCTGGAGACTAAGTATGGATGTGCACGTATCCATGCGTGTGTACACAGAGATCTAAAAATTTCTTTAACAGCTACAGGATTTTCTTCTCCCCCTGCACTCTGCAGTCCTTCAGCTGTTGTTGATTAGGAGGACATTGATGTATAGAAGCCATACAATATAGAAATGCTATATTTCTTCACCTCTCCCTTTCCCCAAGTGACTGCTTCGAGAATCCGGGAAGCCGAGCTGATATTCTGAGTAACACCAGTCCGGGCTCTGTTCCTGCTTTTCCTGCTAAATAGAGTCAGCTGGCTTTGCAGGGAGCTGCACAGGGAAAACCAGCTCTGTATCAAGGTCGTTCATTTCCCCAAGGGCAATAAACTTCCGCAAAACTGATTGTCAGAGGACTGAAAGCTGGGTTTTGAAGCTGGCCTGAATTTAGCCCTGTAACTCTGCTGGTTACTCGCTGGGCTGGATGCAAGCTCTGGAATGACTTGGAGAAAGGTCAAGGGGAAAAAAACCCGATGTATTTCAGCATGTCTGTCCTTTTTCTCATTCTTTTCTTCTTCTTAGCAGCACTAAAACCGTGCTTTGGGGAGCCTGTGCTCTCTGGAAGGCTTGGGTGGCACCCTTGGGCTGGGTGCCACCACCCTTGACACGCTGAGGTGGCTTTCAGGTGCTTGGCAGTTCGGTGAGCACAAAGCCATGAGCCAGTGAGTTTGGCCAGCCTCCTGCAAGGCCTTGACATCAGGAGATAAGGAGCTCTTAGGAAAGCACAGGAGCCATCCTTTGCCTCACTCCTGCTGTCGGGTGGCTCCTCCTTGGGACTCCTGTGAACCATCACCCATCGCAATTTGGCTTTTCCGCGTGCCTGGGCTCTGTGAGGGTTAAATGCCAGCGTGGCACTGCAGCTGTGCCTCTTTTTGGCTGAACATCAAGAGGCAGGCATCCAAATGTCAGGGTTTGGGGTGTTTTTTCTTCCTTTCTATGCCATCCAAATCTTTTCTAAATGGAGGGGATTAAAACAAGGAGGCAGAAACAAGATCTGTGTGTAATCTGTGCTCTCCTTGAGGCTGCAGAGTTGTGGGACCCCAGGAAAACCAGACCTTGCAGCCTTTCCTTTGCTGCAAAGGTGTCTCTTGCTGAAATAAGCAAAGATTTGCCTCCAGCTGAAGTCTCCAGGGCATGGAACACTACCAAGGGTCATGTTGGCAAGACCAGCCCCTAATACTGGACTGCAGCTGAGTTGGATGGGAAGCCTTTGAAACCAAAGATCTCTAAGATCTCATCCTCATGAAATGGAGAAAAAAGAGCTGTACAAGAGCCAAGTGCACTGGTCACTTCTGGGATGGTACTGGTTAAGATTTTGTGGCACAAGGAATTAATTTTTCTTGTTCTCATAAGATCATAGAATGGCTTGGGTTGAGAGGGACCTTAAAGCTCCTCCTGTTCCAGCCCCTGCTGTGGGCAGGGACACCTCCCACTGTCCCAGGCTGCTCCCAGCCCCAGTGTCCAGCCTGGCCTTGGACACTGCCAGGGATCCAGGGGCAGCCCCAGCTGCTCTGGGCACCCTGTGCCAGGGCCTGCCCACCCTCCCAGGGAACAATTCCTTCCCAATACCCCATCCAGCCCTGCCCTCTGGCACTGGGAAGCCATTCCCTGTGTCCTGTCCCTCCATGCCTTGTCCCCAGTCCCTCTGCAGCTCTCCTGGAGCCCCTTTAGGTCCTGCCAGGGGCTCTGAGCTCTCCCTGGATTGTTCTCTTCCCTTCTCCAGGTGAGCACCCCCAGCTGTCCCAGCCTGGCTCCAGGGCAGAGCTGCTCCATCCCTCAGATCACGCTCTGGACTCACTCCAACAGCTCCACGTCCTTCCTGTGCTGGGAACCCCAGAGCTGGAGGCAACACTTGAGGCGGGGTCTCACCGCTTTCCTGTGAGGTCTTGGGAGCTGAGAAGCCTCAGAAGAAACGTCACAGCCCCATTCCTTGCTCCCAGACTCCTCTGCAACCTGTGAGGGCACCTCTTGCAGGCTCCCTGGGATGCTGGGAACACAGAGGGTAACGCTCAGCTGCTTGTCATGCTCTCTTCCCACCTGTCCTCCTTCCCTTCTGCTGGGTGTGACACACGCTTCTCAGGGTGTTGGGAATCCTGACAGTTGCTGGAGTCTGTTCCAGAAGCCAGGCTGTACTTGTGATTAGAGGTTTCTTTGAGCAAAGCGGGAGAGAAAAAAACCAAATCGTTTTTTTTTTAAAAAGATGGGCTATAAGAAGAAAACGGGGCAGAACAAAATGGAAGGTTGAAAGAGATTGACAGGGTGGTTTCAGCAGCTGCTGGCTCTCGCAGCATCTCATATTTTATCCAAAAAAAAAAAAAACACAAAAGCAATTTTCCA
>NW_008240023.1:1099711-1105102 GCF_000691975.1 Corvus brachyrhynchos | reverse complement strand
AGTTTGCTGCCGGCACTTTCCCAGGTGAAAGCATTGTGCAAATGTCAAGGGAGTGTCTCCAGCCTTGAAAAATCAGCTGTCATTGCTTTCACCTTAACCTGAAATGAGATCCCAGGGGTGGGGAGAGGATAGGACAGCCAAAAAACCGAACTCCAAGCCAAATTAGGCCTGCCTCTGAGAGCAGTTTTCTGTTCCAGAGGTCCCTTTCTCTCCACATGGGGGTGAGCTGGCCTTGGGCAGCTGCCAGGTGCCCTCCTGGCTGCTCTCTCACTGCTCCTCCTTGGCAGGACAGAGGGAAAAAATAAGGTGGAAAATCTCCTGGATCAGGATAAAGGCAGGGAGATCATTCATCAGTTACTGTCATGGGCAAAACTGACTTGCCTTAGGGAGAAATTAATTTAATTTATTGCTAAAATTTGTGCAGCCTGGAGAAGAGGAGGCTGAAGGGAGACCTGAGAGCAGAATTCAGCTTCCTCCCGAGGGGCAGCTCCAGTCTCAGCTCTCTGTGACCAGGGGAAGTTTAGGCTGGATTTTAGGAAAGGTTCTTGCCCCAGAGGCACTGCCCAGGCTCCCCAGGGAATGGGCACGGCCCCGAGGCTGCCAGAGCTCCAGGAGCGTTTGGACAGCGCTGCCAGGGATGCCCAGGGTGGGATTGGTGGGGGGTCTGTGCAGGGCCAGGGGTTGGATCCATGATCCTGTGTGTCCCTTCCAACCCAGGATATTCCATGATTCTCTGATTACTGATAGGATTATTACTGATAGGATTATTGCTGATAGGATTATTACTGATGTTATCAGCCACTGGCCAAGGCTGGCATGGTAAGAACCATTTTTTGGCAGCACTGGACCATTAAGCCCAGTTTGGTGGCAGACAACCAGTAAGGGCTGAGTTCAGGGACCATCAGCTGGGAAACCTTCACTGTGAATTTTCCCTGTGATTTTTCCCACCAGTGGGCTCATCCTGCAGCCTTTTATCCCCTCCTTTGTGCAGAGGGTGATGATTTATGCATTGCTGCAAGGCCACGGAAGATCTGCTGGCACAGGGAGGTGAAATCCTTAATTCCAAGTTCCCAGTGACATTATCACCTGGCTAAAGGCTGCCCCGACAACGCTTTGGTTCCTGGTGGGTAAAACCAGACTCAGTTAGAACTGGCTCTTGCTGTGAGGAGCTCTGAGCGCAGCCTGGGTGTGGAGTCACGTTTGGAGGGTTGGGATCGGGCTGTTGTTCCTGGTCTGGTGCCTCTGTGTCTGGAGATCCGACGTTCCCGCTGTTCCCGTGTCCCCGTCCCCGTCCCCTGCACGCACAGCCAAGGTCAGGAGGTGCTGGCGGTGCAGAATTGATCCCACAGCGAGCAGGATTCGCTCCTTCCCCATATCCCATTGCCCTCTAACGGCCAGCGCGGAGTTTGCAGAGCAAAGCGGACAATTCCGAGGGTGGGAGAGGAATTCCGGAGGAATTCGGTCCGTTGGGATGCTCTGAATTTCCAGAACTCCCTGAAAACCTTCACGGAGAAGATTGGGTTGGGGGTGCAAAGAGAAAAGGTGTTGGTGGCACCATCCTCAGGTGCAGATGGAGGGAAAAGTGGGAGGAAAGAGGGTGGGAAATTGGAGCAAGGTCATCCCAGAGAGGTTGTGGATTCCCCACCCCTGGAAGTGCCCAAGGCCAGGTTGGACGGGGCTTGGAGCACCCTGGGATAGGGGAAGGTGTTGGGGTTGGAATTGGATGATCCTTCAGGTCCCTTCCAACCCAAACCATTCCATGATTCTGAGATTCTGTGAATTCCGAGACTGAAAAAGAAACAGGAAAAAAAAGACATTTTTGCTTTCCCGTGGAGCGAGAGAGAGGGAGGAGCGGGACATTCCCTCATCCCAAAAATCCCAGCGACACGTTGCTTTTTGCGGGGCTGGGAGCAGGGCAAGGTCCGGCCCAGGGCTCGTGCCCGGCAGATTCCAGGTAATGTTTTCCTCCTGCAGTGGAGGCTTTTGAGCAGCAGATGTCACGTTTGTGCAACACAACGAGAGGTTGTAGCTACACACGGAGTAACTTCGGGTGTCCCGCGGCAGGAGGGGCTGGGAATCGTAACCTGCTCTGGGTGGGAATAAATGGGATATAAATTATAATATATATTTTATATTATTATATCTATTATTTTGTTATCTATTGTAAGTAATAAGTAATTATAATATTAATTATATTAACATTATAATTTTATTAATTATAGTAAAAGCCAAATAATATCTAATTATATATTAATTACATTAAATACAATTAATATACCGTATAATTATATTACTATATCTTGTATTATATCTATTATTTATATATTATAATATGTATTTTATCTATTAGATATAAAATTATGGAGAAATTATAGAGAAAATACAATATTTTCCTGAGGTTTTCACTCCTGCTCACTCGGAAGGAGGAGTTTGGTCTCAGCCCAGGGTTCAGCTCCTGCTTGGGGCTGGAGGAGTTCAGGTGTGGACAGGTCAGGGGATGCTCCTCTGCAGGGGCCAGCCATTTTGCTGCCGGCACTTTCCCAGGTGAAAGCATTGTGCAAATGTCAAGGGAGTGTCTCCAGCCTTGAAAAATCAGCTGTCATTGCTTTCACCTTAACCTGAAATGAGATCCCAGGGGTGGGGAGAGGATAGGACAGCCAAAAAACCGAACTCCAAGCCAAATTAGGCCTGCCTCTGAGAGCAGTTTTCTGTTCCAGAGGTCCCTTTCTCTCCACATGGGGGTGAGCTGGCCTTGGGCAGCTGCCAGGTGCCCTCCTGGCTGCTCTCTCACTGCTCCTCCTTGGCAGGACAGAGGGAAAAAATAAGGTGGAAAATCTCCTGGATCAGGATAAAGGCAGGGAGATCATTCATCAGTTACTGTCATGGGCAAAACTGACTTGCCTTAGGGAGAAATTAATTTAATTTATTGCTAAAATTTGTGCAGCCTGGAGAAGAGGAGGCTGAAGGGAGACCTGAGTGCTCTCTACAACTACCTGAAAGGAGGTTGTAGCAAGGTGGTGATTGGCCTCTTCTCCCAAGTAACAAGGGGTAGGACAAGAGGAAATGTCCTTAAGTTGCACCAGGGGAGGTTAAGATTGCATAACTACTGTTATAATTTCAAATATATACCTGTAGAAAATCTGTTGTTTGGACAGCGCTGCCAGGGATGCCCAGGGTGGGATTGGTGGGGGGTCTGTGCAGGGCCAGGGGTTGGATCCATGATCCTGGTGGGTCCCTTCCAACCCCCATGATTTTATGAGTAAAATAGATGTGGATAGTGAAAAACAAAGACAAAAATTAAAACAACACTTCCTCTCCAACCCTCTTTGCCCAAGCTCATCTTCGCTCCTTCATTCCCAGCTCTTCTGTCCCTGTCTCCTGAGGGACTGGGAACGCTTGCAGTCAGCCCATAACATCTCTCCTCTGCCATTCCTCCCTCTTCCCACTTTTCCCCAGGAAGTACCGGGCAGAGGCAGCAGAGCAGCTCCAGCAGTGGAGGACGTGGGCCGAGACATCCGAAATGTGGGCTGCAGGCAAACGGATTTATCCTTAGGGCTTCCCTTTCCAAGTCCAGTGCAGGACACAACAGTGACCTTGCCTTGAGAAATATTTGGGGTTCAGCTGATGACCGTGCTACTTGAGGGTGCCATGAGATGGCCAAGTTATTTCGAATTCCCACTTCCCTGTTTGTCCTGGCCTTGCAAGCGTAGCAGTTTAATAAATGCTTTACAACGCTGAGAATTAAAGGCTGCTTAATGGCTTGTCACTTCAGGTTTGTGTTACTGCAGCATTTGCATGAGGGCATTCATGGTTTTGGCGCTCCAAGCCACCGCAGAAGTCCGAGCTCCTTGGCTCGCCCAGCAACAGGAAGCAGGGCTGGGGGTAGATCCACAAGGGTTGGGTTTCCTGTGGGGTGGGCAGGAAAGTTCGGGCAAAAATAGGCAGCTCCCAGTTGAGCCAGGCTAGAGCATCTGAAGTCTGTGGTCCTCCCACTTCCCTTCTTCTCTGGCAGCTACTCCAGCAGCAACAGCTGCTTCTTCAGCCCAGGCAGCTGAGCTCTTCTTCCAGAGCAGAGCAACCTGGGCCCAAGCCACCATCCCTGTTAAATGCCCCCACATCATGGCACGGCGAGCCGAGCTGGGCGCTGAGCTGAGCAAAACCCCCAATCCCTGGAAGCTGCCAGGACTCCAGCTGGATATCTGGAGTAAAGAACCTTCCTACCCTTCTCCTGGCTTTGCTTTCCCCTGTGAGCCACCACTTTTTCTCAGGAAAATGTGTTTTGAGTACTCAGCCTGCGATGCATTGGATGTGGACCCAGCTTTTTGTTCGGAAGGAGTGTTTTTGGCTACGCCACTCAGAACTGGCTGAGGCTCCTTTTCCAAGAGACCTGTAAATAAGCAGGGTAACCACAGTGGTGTAGCTGGGCTCCAGAAGAAGCTGAACTCCAAATGCTGAGGCAGGAGTAGCTCACAGAGCTCCAGGTGCTTTCTGCCTGCTGAAAGATGATGAAATGGGTGTTGAGCTCCTGTGTGTATGGATTTTATCACCTGGAACTGCCCTGAAATGGGCTCTGTAATCCAGCTTCTGAATCTTAGAGGAGAACTTCTTCCCCGAGCCCCTGACTAACTGGCTGTGATCTTTACAAGTGTAAATAATGCTCTGTTTCCCCTTGTCCCTGTTCTCTCTTCCTACCCTGTGTTGTTAGTGATGTATCAGGCCTCATCTAGGTTGGTCTAAAACCCACATTAAACACTTTTATTTGGTCTAGCAATGTGAATATATTTTCCTTCTGTAAGGGAGAGACCTTCAACTCTTCCAGTTCCTGGCTTATTTCTAGGAAGCAGAAGACATCCATTGTTGGTAGAGCCCAGCTGCAGTCTTGTCCTCTGAAAATTCCCCCACCTTTGTAAAATCTTTCTGAGAGCTCTTTTGAAACGGCTCCTTTTATTTTTGGAGACCCTTTGGTCGGGTATTCACCTCGAACTATCTGACTCTTGAGCCCATATCAGCTCCAATACTTGACAAGTTTTGGGTGGGGGATCATTCCTTGCCACGAGGAAAACTGACGCTTCCGCTTCGCAGGAAGGAGATTTCTTAGGACTCCTGCAGGAAAATGCTCCCTGCTAATGTGTTAGGAGGGTGGGAACAGCTGCTGCGAATTGGCAGTGCCCCTGGAGGCTCCCGGAGTTCAGAGAGCGAGGGCAGAGCGAGACAAGAGAAGGTGAAGCCAGCAGCTGGTGGAGAACAGGGATCAAGCTGAGAACACCCTTCAGTCATAGCCTTCAGCCGTGCCAAAGGAGAATGTGAGCACTCCGTGTCACTGGCATCCACCTAAAGAGCAGAAAGGAGCGAGCTAATGAGATGCTGGAATTAATGCGGCGTGCAGGAATG
>NW_008240023.1:1086462-1099700 GCF_000691975.1 Corvus brachyrhynchos | reverse complement strand
GCTTCCCGAGCAGGGCTGGGAAGCTGAAGTGAGGTGATATTCCAGAAGCATCTCCTCCCTAAGCTTTTGAGCACGGGCACAAAGCCATTGCTGGATTCGAGGGGCTTGGGGTGTGTGTCCTGTCCTGCATGAGCCTGTTTGCTGCTGCTTGTGTTCCTGGATTTTAAATTATTCAGGAGGAGCCGGATAGCAGCTTGTTGAACAAGGAACCTGTTAGAGAGTGGGATCTGTGCGTGGAAGAGGCAGAGGGAGAGGGCTGGTGGAGCTGTGGGCTCTCCTTAAATTAGCTTTGTTCCTAACCTTGATGTGAAGACAGGGTGGAAAGGTGGAACTCCAAGCCTGGCCACGTCTTTGCTCTTCCACAGCAGGAACAACCCCGCTGCATGTCCAGAAAGGGCTCCTGTCTCCTCACCCTGAGAATGACTTCAGCAGACACTAAAATTCACCCCACGGCTCAGGAACTTGAGAAGTGAATGAGCTTAAACGTGTGTATTTTAACCTTCCCTGTGCTCATCAGGGTGAGAAGCCAAACGTTCTCTGCATGGGAGCGGAAATTTTGTTGATTGCTGGAGTCAGAAGTGGAGGAGAAGAGCCTCTCTCCCCCTCACCCTTCTGCAGCCGTCAATGACAGACTGTAAGTGTCACAGTGTGAATGTTGGCATCTTCCACCAGGGCTGCTGGGAGCCACATTTTCCAGCATTTAGTTCTTGTGTGACATGTGAGAGGAGAAAGGCTGTGCTGTGCTGGCAGGAGGAGCTGGGCCATGAGGAGGGAGGGCGTCTCTACCCTCCAGCGGGAGCAGCCGACCTTGGTCGCACGTGGGGGTGGGATGTGGCTCCAGAGAAGCTCTGGAAGCCCTGTGGTTGGAAAAGTGCCACGTGGTGAGAGTGGCAGATGGCATGGAGCATCAGTTGCTGCTCTCCAGCCTCACGGTGGCAGCTCTTCCTATTCCTGTCCCTCTCACGCCAAGCGTGGGCAGCAGTGGGTGATCTTGGGGCAGTTTCCTGCAGCAGCTGATCCTTCATAGCATCCACAGTCGGTTTAAATGGTGTTTGTGCCTCAGATTTTTGGGGGCGGGTGGTGATGCTGCTGTAGATCACAGAATTGGTCAGCTTGGAAAAGACCTTTAACATGGGGAAGCCCAACTGTAAATGGTGTGACTTCAGTAAAGAGCTGGGACAGAGTAGGGCTCGATGCAAGGAGCTATCAAGTAGTCGGGTTGTCTGTCCCCAGCAACCTTCAGGATTATTTCTTCTGCCCCAGACTAATTTTTATCTTGTAGCATGAATCAGCTGTGTCCTTAAAAAAAGCAAACAAAGCCACAAAATCCGAGTCTTTGCCTTCAGGCCTGGTAAGGCCAACACAAGTTTGGGACAAAACATCACTTGGATCTAGCAGTCCCTCTTTACACTCCAGCTGGGAAGGAGGGGATACTGCCCCTAGCCAGGGCTTCCTGCCTTCCTGGCAGGAACGTTTCTTTGAGGTGTTGAGATCATTTAGAACGTGTCCATGCATACATAAGCTGCTGGCAATTCCCGTTTCACCCTTTAATGAGCTTGGTTTCCAGGAGTGTTTTTGCCACCCAGTTAGGCACCAGTTAAAATTGACCTCTGCAACCCCCAGACTCAGTTCCCTGTATGGCACAGAATCACAGGATAATTTAGGTTGGAAAAGACCTCCAAGGTCGTCGAGTCCAACCTTGGCGCCACGCAAGAAATGCTATGACTTTTAAATACAAGTCAGTGATGCTGCTGTGGTGGTAGAGATCGAGTCCCAGAGTGGTTTGGGTTGGAAGGGACCTTAAAGACCATCTGGTTCCAACCAGGGAATGTTTGATGTTAGTTCCCATGGGCAAACAGCTTGTTGTCACATGTAAACTCTCTGTTTTGGGTGGTGTCATCCCTGCTGGTTTTCCAGTAACTCACAACAAAAAAAAGTGGGACAAAACTACCCTGAAGTTTTACACATTAAACTTGACTAGGAGTTCCCAATTCAGGGCCAGCTTTGCTGCCTGTCACTTCTCAGCCAAGGTGATAAAACACCCTCGGACGAGGAGGATTTCAAAAGCTTTCTTTGCAGCGGTAATTGAGGGAACTTGGATTCTGCAGATGCTGAGCAGCCTGAAACGAGTCTGGAAATGACCTTTGCTATGGTTTGCAGCAGGTTTCTGAGGGATGTCGTGAAGGAAGGAGCAAAACCGAGCATCCCTGGTGTTGGAAATAACATAACTTTTAAAGGTTTTGGTTTTATTTCCCTAGTCAGGCTTGGTTCGCCTTTGCCCTGGGGAGAGGAATTTTGAGTTTTTTTCAGGGGACACCGAAAGATAGACAAAAGATAACAGCCATCAACCAACATCAAGGAACATCACCCCCAGGTGTTGCCCCCTGGCGTGACTGGAGACACCTGGTTCAAAAAAGATTGATAAGGAAATCAAGGAGTGAGGACTAAATCAGCGAAGGAATCCGTGGCCAGTAAGAAACCAAATATTAGAAAAATTGTGTCATTTGGGACCAATGAACCAGGAACTGCTTTGAGGGCGTTTTTTTTTGGTGTATAAATCTGCAGAAAACCTGATTCTCTATCATTTCAAATATAGTGTCAGAGGGTTTTGATTTTCCTCCTGAATTTGGGTGACACTGGCACTCGTGGTGTCCTTTTAAATGATTTAGCACCAAAATTATGTTGTCTCCTGGTGACCTCAAGGCCAGGTTGGACAAGGCTTGCAGCAGCCTGGTCTAGTGGAAGGTGTCCCTGCCCGTGGAACGAGAAGAGCTTTAAGGTCCTTTCCAACCCAAACCATTCTGGGATTCTGGGATTTGATTCCATGACTTGGGATGAGACTAATGTGGCCACCACCCTGGAGAGTGACCCCTGTAACCCATGGAGCTGGAGGTGCTTTTCCACTTGCCCAATCCCTCTTTAATGCTCTGCCTCGCTACTCGAATTAGAGCTTTATATTAAGCACACTGCTTATTAATTAGCAACAATAACCACTGCCTTGTAAGCTAATTATTTTGCCTAATAACAAAACACTTGCCAGGAAGTCTCCGCTTTTTCCAGCAGCTTGAGCTTGCCCCTGGCTTTCCTGCTGCTTCTTTCAAAGCTGACAGCCCTGGGTGGCTTCGGAGAGGCTTTTCCTGGGAAGGGTTGCTGTCTCACTGCTCCCAGGGATTGCTCCTCCGAGCTACCACGACTCAGAGCACTCCCCAAAGGCTTTGCTCAGACCTCTTCACGCAGCTTACACCCCGTAGCTGTGGGGTGTTTCAAATATGCATAAGCTGTTGCTGTGTTTCTGGACTATTTATTTCCTACTCAGCTGTCTGGTTTGTGATGGATTTTTTTTTTTTTCCCTTTGTTCTCTTTATTTTTTTACATTTATTTGGAGGGTTTTTGTTTCATTCGGAGAGAAATTCTCAGTGGGAAAGTGCAAGTGGAGAGCGGAGCTGAATTCCAATTCTGGCTTGGGTCGTCTAACCTGGCTGGGCTCGAGGCTGTGTCAACAGATTGAAAAGCACTAATTGAGACCTCTGTAGTTAGAAAAACATACCCTGGGAGACTTTTCAGGATCTTTTCCTGTATTTTAACAGCAATGCACCTTGTAGGAATAACTGCAAGACATCCTAGGTTGAAAATAAGAGGTAAAAGCTTTGTTATGTTACCAAAATAGCAGCTGGGAGTGTTTGCTGAGGGTTGTCAGGGAGGGAGGGTCCAACGCAGGGCAGATCCTTGCTTCAGGTTGACAGCTCAGCTCTGGCCCTGCCTTTCTGTGCTGGTACCTCTGCTGAGCTTCCCTCCAGCGGCAAGAAGATGCCAAATGGGCGTTTTTAGCTTATTCACTGAACCCCCTAGGAAGAGGATTTCTTTCTTTCTTTATTTTTTCCATTTGTATTTTTATTTGCACCTTTCCCGTGTCTTCCAGCACCAGAGCTCACACCGTGGGGTGGGGGATTGGGAATTGAAATGCAGAACTCAAGAGCTCTGTGCAAGCGTTTGAACTGCTCGGGACATCTGTTAGTGCCATGGGCAGGCTCTGGAACAGACAGTGCTGCTGACAGCAGGCAGGAGAAGATCTGTCTGGCCAGTGCTAATCACAGGCTCTGGCAGGCTGGCTGTTGGGAGCCAGGCACAGATGGCTCCCTGTTCTGCACCCGCTGCCTTCAAGCCGTTGTAGCTCGCTGGTATTTTGTGAATCTATCTCGTCTTAGCACATTTTGTGGCTTGTGCTCGCACCAGGCAAGGCTGCTGGAGTTTGCCTCTGCGGTGACACCGAGCTGGCTGCTCAGGTTTGAGTCCCCCACTGCACTTCCTGCCATGCTGGGCCAGGATTTGTTTCTTGGTGTCACCAAAAATTTGGTTCAACTGGTGGCCAGCATCTCCTGCTGTGCAAAGGGCTTTCACCTGAAGGGGTTAACACGAGAAACAGATCATTCTAGGCTTGAGTAGTACTTCTGTATCTCCTTTCATCCCAATCAAAAGATCACTGGGAACTTGATTAGGAGGAAATGTGATGCAGCTCATTGATGAAAATACCCTCTAAGAGCTTTGCATCTGGAAACCATCCGAGAAACGCCATTGTTCACCGAGAGCTGATTAACAGAAACTCTTTACACAGTCATTAACATACCTGGCTGAGGCCTCGCTAATTATCAGCCGAGTTAATGCTTCCATCGGGGTGACAAGGGGGACAAGTCAGACCTCATTTCCAGCCGCTGCGGTGACAGAAATGCAACCCTGAAGGTCACCCCGCAGTTGTGGGGATGTTGCTCTCACTCAGAGCTCCCCTGCTGCTGGGACCCAAAGTGGGCTCTGAAGACCTCAGTTCCCGCAGAACTCCCACACCTTTGTTCCCCAGGTTTATTTCAGCTGTTGGGAGAGAACATCTCCTGTCCTTTATCACTTCCCAGGTGGAAGCAGCGTGGTTTTAGCCCAAAGGCTGCTCTTTGAACACGCAGAAGCGTGGAATCCCAGGCCGGTTTGGCTTGGAAGGGACCTTAGAGAGCATCTAGCTCCGCCGCATGCAGACAGATAACTTGTTGATCCCTGTGTGCTAAGTGATGGGTACTGGGGGCAGGTGTGCCCGTGCAGGGGCTCTCCTGAAGGTCCCGGTGAAGGTCCCAGGTGTTTCCAATGGACTCTCCACGAGGCACAGCTGGGCCCATCAGCCACAGCTCTGCAAAAATGGTATTTAAGGAAGGGCAAAGGCAGCACTAGGGGCTACGGGAGAAAAAGCTGCTGTTGGTGAAAAGAGTTTGTGGGTGCTGGTTGGGCTGGAAGGCTCGGTTTAAAGGCGGCTCCTCCAGGAGCAGGGGTGTTTGGGAGCGCTGTTCTGTGGAGGACGATCCTCTTCATCACCTCCAAACTGCTGCTCTGCCTTGGTCGAGGTAGGTCTGTGTGCATGCGAAATGAAATTAAGTCGAGAGGCTCTGCTTGCTGATTAAAATCAGTGTCTCTCAATAATTGCGGTGTTAAATGCTGCCTGTGCCCTGCGGAGCTGCCGGGTGATGTTTTCTCTGAGTTCAGCACTTAATGGGGTTCTTGGGGGCGAGTGTAACCCTGTGCTTGAGCGGGGCTGACTCACTGTCTGAACCCTGGGGCTGTGGCGTGGTGTTGCTTTTAGTCCTTGTTTCACAGTCCGGCTGAGCAGCAGAAAATACCCCTCCTGCTTAAAATATGGGAAGATTCAGTGATGAATTTCTTAGTGGAGCACCCTGCCAGGACCCCAGCAGAGCTCCTTCCTGTGCTCTAGATTAATGTTTCACCTGATTATGCCCTTCAGCACTTCTTGGTGCGGTGAATACTCTGCTAAGATGCTTGGAGAACCTCAAGGATTCTCCCAGCTTTGTAATTGTTCCGGAACAGGGGAGGGATAGTTCCTGGAAAAGGAAGGATGTGGGTTATTTCATAGCACGGCGTTTTCTCGTTTGAAAGCGCTGCTTTTGCAGGCAATTACACTGTGCTAGCAGAACAAATTTCAGTGAGCAGTTGATAAAATTCATAATTAATGAGCTTTGGCTACCACAATGCTGATTCCGTTCAAAAATAAGCTCGCATTCCATGCTTGCTTTTCCAAATGCATCTGCTGTTAGTGGAATCAAATGTCATTCAGACGTGTGTAGCCTAGGGGAGGAAGTGCATTCCTCAGCTGTTTAGTACCTGTCCCAGTCTGTTTGCAGGGATGTGTTGATTCTGGCCTTCTGGGCACAAAGTAGGAAGACAGAAGAACTTTCTCCTCCCTTCTCTTCAGAATGCTGTCTGTAGGGCAAGATGAATTTGTATGGGATGAACGCTGGGAGTGTGAAATAGATGGAGATGCCTGAGTGAGCTGGCTGTGCTCTCTGATATTCCTGCTTCCCTCTTGTTGCTGGCCTCTTCCCCTGGAGGAAACATCCCAAGACCTGTTCCGTGGCTTGCCTGGGGACATCTCTTGGCCAGATTGCAGTGCAAGTGATGGGCTTGGAGGGTGAAAAAGGAGCCACTGGGGGTGGTGGTTGCGCTTCTTCAAGCGGGTACTGCAAAGCTCCTGGCAGCTATTATAGATGTTTATAGAGATATCAATGTACCTCTGTTGCCTCCTTCTCCCCAAAGCAACCTTTATTCTTCTTTTTGTTCCTACAATTTGTCTCCATTTGTCCCCACAAATGGAGAAAGCGGGGCTGGGATAGAGGGAGTTGGAATGAGATGGTGTTTAATGTGTTGGTCTCTTCCAGCCTGGCGTGTTCTGTGATTGTTCAGGCTGGCATCCGTGGATTAATTACCTGCAGAGCATTATTAATCAGCCCTGGCTACTCAGGTAACTAGGAGAATGCTCACGAAACAATTAAAGCTGAGAAAAGGTGATCTGGGGAAGCTTAATTGGTGAAAAAGAAGGAAGCCTCAGCAGCCAGCTGAAGTAGGTTAAGAATGGAGGTGTGATTTGATGCTCACACCTGACAAGCCAGAGCCAGGGGTTGTAATCATCAAACCGGCCTTAGATTAGCTCTGCCCGGGCAGGGAGGCTGTAATTTATGATTTTTTCACCTAATTGAGTGAGATGGGGTGAGAATGCATCCCCCGGGGATGTGTCCTGTCAGGGAGGTGGGAGTGTTTTCCCTCTTCCCAGATCCAGGACACTGTGTCTCGTAGGAAATTTAATACATGTCTAAGGAGGCTTAACTTTCCTAATAAAACCCCCCTCAGTTTTTCCCCCTACTGTGTTTCCTGCAAATGCTTGACCTGCTGTTGGTTTAGGAGAAGCTGGCTGTGAATTTTGTGTAGCTGCCCCTAAATCCGGGTGCTGGGTGGGTGCAGGTATCAGCTGATGCTGTGAAGACATTCACGGTCACTTAATTGCTGTAACTGAGCCAAAGTGGGGCCAGGCCAGGCAGCTGTGTTCTCATGGCTGGGAGGTCCTGGGGGCATCCCACGTGGAACAGGGAAGGGGTGGCTGGCTATAAGCCCTGTTGGCAGTAAGAAACCCAGCTCTGTATGGGAGCAGAAGTGGAAAAGTGACACTGGTTTGGAGTTTTTAAAGACTTTTTAAACTTCTAGGTGTTGGAACTAGATTATCTTTAAGGTTGCTTGCAACCTAAACCATTCCATAACATCCTGCTTTGGGATGGCAAACAAACCTCATTGCTCTGAAACCTAAGAAGAAAGATGCTTTTGGGGTTGTTTTTTTTGTTTTTTTTTAATTCACCTGCTTTTATTTTGCTTTTCAAATTTTCCTTTTCACCCGTTTTTTTTAACTGCAAGAGCTTTAAGCAATCTCTCAGGTGGAGTGTGCGGCGTGGGTATGAGCACTCAGTACCTCCCACAGATTTTTTGGCGTGTGGGCAAAGGGTTTAATATTTCCTTTAGTATCCCAGTCCCTTTATAGCCTAATGCAGCTTGCAGGGCATGAAAGAAAATCCAACTCTGTAGCAGAATTCAAAGGGGGAATAACAAATCGTGGTCTGTTTCAAATAATTAAAGCACGCAGATATTTAGTGATCTATCAAGGGGAATGAGGGAGTAATGAGACACTCTGTCCAATTTGTTTTAGAGCTGGAGTTGGAGCACTCTGGTATAAAATTATGATCTCTGTATTAATCACAAGAATGCTCACTGTATCTAGGTCAAATCCACACATGAACCTCCACAAAACTTTTGCTTCATTCAGCTTTTTCATGATTATCTTTACTTTCAGGTGCCTTAGGGGAGGTAAAATACCTTTGATTTTAAAGGGGGGGGGGGGAGGGGGTTTTTTTATCCAGTTTCTCTTTAGCTTCTCCTTCCTGCCTCATTTTTTAAAGCAGAAAGGTTTTTTCCTTTTAAAAAGGGGGGAAGAAAAGGTTTGTTTTATGTATGTTTCTCACTGAAGGTGGCTCAAACTCAGCCAGTTCTATTGTGGCTCTGAAGGAGCCATAAAATTTCATTACAGCTTTTCCACAGAAACCAATTTGAGTGTCCGAGGCTCGGTCTTGTGGTTTAAAGATCTCTCTCTAGAATCTCTGTGTGCCTCTTTCCCATCCCTGCGTGGCTGCCAGGTTCAGTTCATGTCTACCAAAGTATTTCTTTTGGGACTGAAACCAATTAAAACTGCGATGAATTAGAGGCTCTGCCTTTGGGTTAGCTCTAAATCTTGGCTTTGTGTGCACGAGCATCCCACTCTGCAGGTGACTGGGCTCTTTCGCAGTCTGATTTATACAGAGAATGATGAAGAGGGAGCTCTGTGGCATCCAATACCCTATTTTTAGCTGAAAATCTGAAGGGTGGTAGTGTTTTTAGGGTGTTGGTGTGCTTTTTTTCTTCCTTCTTCCCCTCCCCCCCTCAGTGATAAATACTGAAACAAAATAATTCACTTTTAGCTCCTCTTTTCTCCTTTTATGTTAAAGCTCTTAATATCAGATTGCTCTGGAAATGTAATATCTCCTCAGCTTTGAGGCACTAGGAATAGTTCCCGCCTTGGATTTGGCAGCACTCCACCCGTGTGACTTGCAGTGTAATGTACACATTGTTACCCCAAAATTACCAAAAATACCCAGAGAGGGTCACATGCTCCTCAGCGTGTTCATGGCTGGGTTTTACTGAGCCATACCCAAGGCCTAGGGCTGCATTTTACTTTTCTGCCACGTGCCAGTCAAAAGTACTTGGAGCTGTGGGGCTGAGCTGGCATCATTTGGGAGCACGCATCCTATTTCCAAGTTATTCCAGCCCACACCCACACTGAATGGTGTAGAAGGACCTTAAAGCTCATTTCATTCCATGGGCAGGGACACCTCCCACTGTCCCAGGCTGCTCCAAGCCCCAATGTCCAGCCTGGCCTTGGGCACTGCCAGGGATCCAGGGGCAGCCCCAGCTGCTCTGGGCACCCTGTGCCAGGGCCTGCCCACCCTCCCAGGGAACAATTCCTTCCCAATCTCCCATCCAGCCCTGCCCTCTGGCACTGGGAAGCCATTCCCTGTGTCCTGTCCCTCCATGCCTTGTCCCCAGTCCCTCTGCAGCTCTCCTGGAGCCCCTTTAGGCCCTGGAAAGGGGCTCTGAGCTCTCCCTGGACTGTTCCCTTCCCTTCTCCAGGTGAGCACCCTCAGCTCTCCCAGCCTGGCTCCAGGGCAGAGGGGCTCTGCTCATGTTAAACCACGGGCCTAAAATCTCTTTTTTTTCTTTTTGAGAGTGCAGTTTGATGCAGAATGAAAATCCATCATCTTGACTTGTATTAACCTAGGTTGCTGCAGTTGCTGACCAGTGCCACGAGGCCTGATCCTTTCCCCCTCGAATCACCGTCCTGTCCTGTCCCTGAGGGATTGCTCATGTCCCTGAGGGATTCATCCTCTCCTCTGGAGCCAGCAGCATGAGAGCAGTGACACCCCGGCAGGACTGTGGTGACTGCTCCATTTATCTCCTGAAGGCTTGATTAAACTCGAGAAGGCTCTGGTGAAATTGCTGCCTGTTCCCTCACATAATTGCAAGCAAAAACTGCTCGTGGAGAGCCTGACACAGCCCTGGCCTTGCCGCAGCTGCTGCCCTGCCTTGCTGGATCACACAGGTGGTGCTGGGTGCTCATCCCTTGCCTGTCCCACATGTCCCTGCTGGGCTGCTTCACCTGCTCATGGTGAGGAGTTCTTTGCTTTTCTCACCTGCCAGGTGCAGGTTGGGCTGCTCACCTTTCCCCCTGAGCAGCCTTTGATCAGAACAGACCCTTCTGACAGCCGTAATCTGAATAAAGAACTTTGCCTCTCCGCCTTTCCATTCTGATTTTGCTTTCCCTGGAGATTTGCACTCTCACCATCACCAAGAAAGCACATTTATTTTTGAATGTGTAGCTAAGCTGGCAGCAATGTAACACCTTTTCAGCTCTCGCTTGGTGTAACTGGAAGAATAAATAGCTCCTTTCTCTTTCTAGTCTTGGGAATAGTTGAGCTTCCCGTGACTTTCCAGTAAAAGTTGATTTAGAGGGAGTTGGAGCCACGTGTTGCTTGCATCTGACCCGAGGAGATTTTTATTGCTCTGGAGTGATAACTACCAAGGGGAAATTGAAACCCTCAGTGCCATGGATGCAAGGCAGAGCTTGGCTTCCACAGGGAAACCAAGGATTTGGGAAATGGGAATGGCCGCGAGTGGCTTTGTGAAGTGCAGCAGGCAAGGAAGGAGCAGCAACCTGCTGCTCTCAAAGGGCTTTGTCCTGCTGGAGGAGCAGGAACAGAGGTGCTTGTGGGGGCTGCTCATCAATGGGAGAGAAACTGGAGCTTGGATGTCCTGTTTGGGACTTGCCTGAGACAGGGGCTGGGCCCTGGTAGCTGGAACTTTATGTGACTGTGGTTAATGAGGTAAAAACGGAGCAGTTGGGTTGGAAGAGAGGTGCCAAAATGTGTTACCGGCCTGCAGGAAGATGGTTCAAAGTTTAAATGCTCAAGAGTTGGGGATCCAGCAAGTCACCCCTTTCAGAACTTCCAGTCTGTGCAGCCCCAGCCCTTTCCCTGAAGGCACCAAATTCCCTAATTAATTCCCTGAAGGGCAATTAATGGTGTAAGGCTGGAAAGGCAGCAATCCCCTCTGCCTGAGCCATTCCATGTGGACCACCTCTGCTTGCTGAAACAGGAGGCAACCTGCCCTTTTGACTGCACTTCCTAGCAGTTTTCTGGGAATTTTTTTCCACCCCCCCACCCCTTTCTCTGGCCTCCCACGTGGAAAATAATCCTTTCAACATGCAGATGGCAGCTCCCTTCACGGAGGGGCAGGCATGTGCAGAAGGCTGAATTTTTGCTTTATTCATAGAGCGTGTGTGCGTGTTGCTCGCAGGGTGTTACTCTCAGTATTATGTTAAAAATAGCTGGTGCTAAGCTTCTAATTCTTAACCTTTTTTTTTTTTTTTTTGCTCAAGCTCCTGATTTCAGAGGCATTTGTGATTTATGCTGTAAAACTTCCCTGTGGTTGAGAGAGCTGGTTTAATTTTCCATGAAATATCTACAACTTGCTCATAAAACTGGGTTCTGGGTTCTGATGGTTAAAAACATGAAAATGCTTGGGTGGGTGGTTTTTTTTTGTTTTTTTTTTTTTTGTCAATCTGCCACAGTAGGCACTGGATTGCTGTGTCCTGGTGCCTAAACCCACAGGATTCATAGAATATCTTGAGTTGGAAGGGATCCACAAGGATCATTGAGTCCAGCTTTAGTTAGTCTGGAGTGAGCAGCAGTGCTGTTACTGCAGAACTGAATGTTCTGGTTGTGAGTGGGAGAAGTAAAATCCTCCAGTACAGCTGAAAGATGGCATCAGTGGGGGGGGAGAAAGTGGATTTTTTTTTTTTCTTTTTTATTTTAATATCTTCTAGCATTTCTCCTGTTATGTGTGACAGAAGTGGCCTTTTGCACAGAATCCTGCAGCCCATCTGGAAGGGCTGCACTTTGGGGGTGCTGCTCTGCAGGGAGGAAGGAAAGAAACAAAAATGAGGGGTTTGTCTGAAGTCTTCCTCCTGAGTTTGGTCCCACTTCATCTGTAGGTCATTAAGAGCCTCCTGCCCCTGCTTTCCCTTCTGCTGAAAGTATGGAAAACACAAGGAATCCCCCAAAGCAAATGGCTTGGTGTGAGCTCATCACCTGGGGGTGCTGCCTCTACACTGGCCCCGAAGGGTTTGGGTTGGGAGTGACCTTCAGAACCATCCAGTGCCACCCCCTGCCATGGCCAGGGACACCTTCCACTATCCCAGGTTGCTCCAAGCCCTGTCCAGCCTGGCCTTGGGCGCTGCCAGGGATGGGGCAGACCCCAGTCTGCACATCCCTGAGGATCAGTGTGAGTGGAAACCCTGTGGGTGACGACATGGAGTGAGCTGCCAGCGCTTGGCCCGTGTCCCCAGCAGGCAGCCAAGACCCCAAGGTCCCAGTGTCATGTTTGTCCTGGTTCCTGGATGAGGACACAGGACCCTCTGGAGCTGTTGTGGCTATCATGTCAATGCATGCATGAATTCCAGCATCATCCTCCCCGCGAAGTTATTAATGAAAATCATCACCCTCATTTAGGAGCTGCCATCACTTAGTAGATTAACCTTTATCAAGCAACTTTGCTATGCCAGCTGCACAGCAAAGTAATTACTTTTAATAGAATCTGCCCTTGATTTGAAGCCACAGGGGAAGCAATTAAATTTAACAAAGGCAAAAGCCATGACTTATAAATGAAGATGGATGGCTTTTGCTATCTGTTTCATAAATTCCATTGTGTATGAGTACAAGGAAATGCTCAGCTCCTCTCGTGTTTTGGGGGATTTAAAGTGTGGTGTTAAACTCTTGATCTATGGGTGGATTGGATGCCATCAGTGCCAGCTCTGGGACTTGGCTTGGTATGGTTCAGGCTCGAGTCACAGGGGCCTTTGAACTCGAGCTCCTCAAAACCTTGACACTCGTGTTCAGCATGAGGAGTTTGCTTAATGGCTTCTTGGACCTCTGCCTCTCCTCTTAGAGAGCGTTTTGCATGAAACCAAGACGTGCACTGCTTTATGTGGCTGTGAGCTTGTTCAGTTCAGGATATCCCAGTGGAAAGGGGCTGGTCCGTGTGTGTCCCATGGACCTGTATGATGGCCCTGATATGGCATCCCAGAATAACTTGGGTGGGAAGGGACCTTAAAGATCATTTCATTCCATGGGCAGGGACACCTTCCACTGTCCCAGGCTGCTCCAAGCCCTGTCCCACCTGGCCTTGGGCACTTCCAAGGATCCAGGGGCAGCCCCAGCTGCTCTAGGCACCCTGTGCCAGGGCCTGCCCACCCTCCCAGGGAACAATTCCTTCCTAAT
>NW_008240023.1:1085638-1086441 GCF_000691975.1 Corvus brachyrhynchos | reverse complement strand
TGGGAAGCCATTCCCTGTGTCCTGTCCCTCCATGCCTTGTCCGCAGTCCCTCTGCAGCTCTCCTGGAGCCCCTTTAGGCCCTGCAAGGGGCTCTGAGGTCTCCCTGGAGCCTTCCTTTCTCCAGGTGAGCACCCCCAGCTCTCCCAGCCTGGCTCCAGAGCAGGGGGGCTCTGCTCACATTAGAACACTGGCCTAAAATATCCTGCTGTGGGGCAGGGAGGGGCTGGGCAGCACCTTGTGGTCCCTTCCAGTCCTTGATGTCATGAGCCAGAAACACAAATGTGCTTTCCTTCTTTGCTTTAAAGCTGCCAGCCTTGGCTTGGCTGAGGTGCAGAGAGGGCAGACCTTCCTTTTCCATCTCTCTGGGCACTGCTGAAGCTGCTCTGCTCTCTCCTGCAGAGCCCCAAGCCTGCGGTGCCACCCCTTCACTCACCTCCGTGGTGACGCTGGGCTACCGGGAATGCTGACTCTCCAGAGCCTTCCTGGAAGTGCTTTGGCTGGATGAGCAGTGGGATGTGCTTAGCAGGAGGAAAGGGAAAGGTAGAGGACTGCGGGCTGGGCTTTCTCACGGCTGTGAGGAGAAACCCTCTCTGTCCTGGGCTGTGTGTCAGAGCAGTTTCTCTTCCCTTTGCAGTCTGTTTGGGCTCAGAGCCCTGGCTTGGCTCCCTTCCTCCACTCCAGCTGATAGCTGCTAACCCATATCTGCTCTTTCACCAAATATCTCTGCCTGAGACTGAAATGTCTATTTTTTTTTTTTTTTTTTTTCTGTAAAGTGGAAGACGCTGGGGGGCTCTAGAAGGGCA
>NW_008240023.1:1077608-1085346 GCF_000691975.1 Corvus brachyrhynchos | reverse complement strand
GAGGCTCGAGTGAGCCCCCGCCCCAAGGAGCCTTCCCCTGGATGGTTCTATCTCGGTTTACAGAATGTGTTCTGGAGAGGACCTTGGGCTCTGGGGCACACTGATCCCTGGCTACGAAGCTTCTAAAATGTTCAATCTCCTGGCTGAACAAGCAAGTCCAAGAATGTAGGCAAAAAGCACTGAGAATACAGAAGTTGTAAAAAGGTGTAACAGGGGTATAAAAGAAAAGGCAAAAAAGTCTTCATGGCATCATCTCCCTCAGTGTTTTCATGCTCTGTGGAGCTCTGGGGTGATCCCTGCATTCCGAGCGCTGCCCTTGAACGGCTGCTGTGCAGAAGAGCACGTGCAGTGTCACAGCCTCTGTGTCAACACATTTCCCTCTTGTGAACTGTCAGCACGAAATTCAGGATATTGCTCCCAAAGGAGGCAAATCCTTCATCGCAGCAAACTTGATTTCCCAGGGTTTTTTGGAGGAAGGGGTGTGCTGGGAGGGTCCCTTACTTCCACTGAGTGCCCAGAAAGGTGTGTGGAAGGCTTTGGTATGTTAACTTTTAACATATTAATTCAGCCTGGGGAAGAGAAGGCTCCAGGGGGAGCTGCAGAGGGACTGGGGACAAGGGATGGGGAGACAGGACACAGGGAATGGCTTCCCAGTGCCAGAGGGCAGGGCTGGATGGGATATTGGGAAGGAATTGTTCCCTGGGAGGGTGGGCAGGCCCTGGCACAGGGTGCCCAGAGCAGCTGGGGCTGCCCCTGGATCCCTGGCAGTGCCCAAGGCCAGGCTGGACATTGGGGCTGGGAGCAGCCTGGGACAGTGGGAGGTGTCCCTGCCCATGGATGGGATGGGATGGGCTTTAAGGTCTATTCTAACCCAAACCATTCTAGGATTGTGCAAATTCAGGAGGCTGGAGGCTGAGCTCATGCAGGATGGGATGGAGACAAGGTGACCTTTGCAGGTGTGGTGACCCATCCAAGCTCCTCTGCCATGCCTGTGCTCTGGAAAAACCTCGGTTCCCCCTGGGAGCTGATTTTTAGTCAGTGCAGCTCATGCAGGGAAAAGTGTGACAGCTCCTGGGAATGGAGCAGCTCCTGAGGAGGAAATAGGTTTCATGATTTGCTTGGAAGCTTTGATTGCTCTCCTGGGAGCTTTGCTCCACCTCTCCCCTGCTGCTGCTGGCAGGTCCAGACCAGGGGCTTTGCTATCTGCGTGTTCTTCCCTTCACAGTGACTCCCATCTAAGAGAGGCTGTTCCTTGGCTCTGGGTTCAGGACACAGCTTTAACATTTCTCTGGTGAAGAGATCCAGCTGGTTATGACTCTTCTGGAGAGAGGGAACAGGGCTAAGCTTTTGTACCACTGCTTTTGTCTCTGCCACAAAGCCTCCTGCGTTTCCTCCGCCAGTGTCCCTGGCCTGTCCCTTTCATCCCGTGGTTTTATTCCCCTTTAGGGAGATGGACTGTGATGGAGGGGGTGTTCTTTGACTGGTAGAGTCAGTTGTTTCAGATACAACAAAAAAAGAGAAGCATTTAAGGCTGCTTCCCCTTTCTTTTGTCGAGGAGAGTCGGTACATGCTTCTGAGCAGCTCCCCAAAGCAGCTCCAGTCTGGCAGCGAGCAGCTGCCTGTGCACGTGAGAGGCCCATTAAGATTCAGTGCTGCTTCAAACCTCCCATTTATGCTCAAAACAGCCTTCTAAAAAGCAGGAGGAGAAAGAAAAACAACCCGACCCCAACTGCATTAGAAAGCAGCTTCCAAATTAGAATTGTTTGTTTCTCTCAGAAGAAACAGGAGCTGTTTTCCTGCATCCCTATGGAGCATCCTAATCCTGCTGCGAGTCTCTCCTGCTGCCAGGTGGCTTGGTCTGCTGGGAAACTGGGTGGGTGGCTGGCAGGGAAGGGGTTGGAGTCACCTTACAGGCTGTCTGCAAGGCAGGAAAGGTTTAAAAGTGACGTGGCTGCAGGAAAAAGAATGCCACGGTAATAAAGATCCTCAGCTGGGGCAGTGCACTGACGTAGGAATACCGTATTTTATGTATGCAGCAGAACTTAATCTGGATTAAAAAAGAGAATAAACACGATTAAAGTCGCTCCCTCGGAATCTGGGGAGCCTTTGTGTTCGATTTGGTTTAATTGGCTTATGAAGAGCTCTCTGAAGGATGCTCGTACCCACGCTGTCTGTGGAAGCGTGTGCTCCCAGCAAGCCCTTCCCTCTGTGCTTTGGATTTTTCCTGGGAATGGGGCAGTTCTGTTGGCCATAGTATCCCGTGGAAGTGGAGAGAACTGCCCCACAGGCTGGCCCTCAGCCGGGATGCTCTAGGAGGTGAGAGGTGTGGGACACACCTTGCCCTGCAGCTGGTTATTGCGAGTGCAGGAGTTGTTCCCAGCACCCCACAGGAGAGGTTGGAAGGTGGGCTCTTCTGCCAGGAGAACAAGGAGGGAACAAAACACCACCTCACGCTGGCATTTGCCCCGTGCTCAAAAGCACTTCTGTGTTTTAAAACAGCTCCAGGTATTTATCACTAAGGCTCCGGGATTCCCAAGGGGATTATGTGCACAAACGACGGCATTCCCTAGAGTACATAAAAGTGAAGTGGAGTTTTGGAAAGGAGATAAACCTTCTTGTCTGGGGCTCTGCCAGCTTTAACTGCTCGTGCTTTTGATCTGGGGTCTTAGGAGGGAAAACTGCTTTTGGCCAAAGTCTACATCACCTGTAAAACCCCTAACAAAGGCAGCTTCCCTCCTGGGAATGGATTTGACAGGTAACTCCCAGAACGGGGAGGAGGAATAGATGCAGCAGAGCAGTGAAGATGCAGCTCTCCACGGGAACTCTCCCCAGGGAGTGCAGGTGCACGGGTTTGCCTTTAGAACTCACCTTGGAGCGGTCTGTCTGCACTGCTGTGGCTCTGTCTTGGTGTTACTCTTGATTCTAAGTCACTCAGGTTTTACTAAATTATTTTTTCCCCTCTAGAAAAGCTTTAAATGGGTCTATATTTAGAGCAGGCTGCACGCTGCTTAAAGACTCTGACAGCAAATAATGATCTTAATAGGGCCCCCCGATACGTATCAGGAATCTTCCACTTCTGATGCTCTGTAGTTTGAAACTCGAAGGTGTTTGGGTTTTGGGGTTTATTTTAATTTCCCCCCCTCACCAAAGTGATGTGACTACATTTTGGTGTAGGGCAATTGAATTTGATACAAACTGGGCTTTCTTCAAGATGGGTTTGCTGTACAAATTGTGGTGATATTGAAAGCTGTGCAGTGCTGGAGGAGTTTCATCCTTCATTCTCCCCAGATCTGTACCAGAGAGGAACCAGTGGTGGAGATGTTGTGGGTCTGAGCTGTGCTTAGTTTGGTGAGCTGGCTGAGGTGGAAAGCTGTATGAAATGTTATGGAGGAGCAGAATTCCTCCTGTCTTTAACCAGCAGCCCCCATGGTGCTGCATCCCAGAGCTGTATCCTTGGAGTTTGTGGCATGTGAGGAGGTAGGAGCTCCTGGAGCCAGTGCTCATGTCCTGGGAGTCTGCTCCAAAGGGCTCTGCCCTCTGCAGCTTCTCTCCTCCTTCCCCAAGGAATTGAAAGGAATTAAGGCTGGTTTCCATTTCATATCAGATTTAAGGGTTGTCCTCTGGTGCTCTGAGCTCAGGGATGAGGGTTTCTGCCAGGAATGGCAGTTCTGATGTCTCCTGTCAGCTCTCACAGGTTTCCCTGGATGCACTAAGTGTGGTGATGCTCTCCTGCCTCCCACATCTGCCTGTGTGGAAAGCTGCCTCCTTCCCCAAAAGCAGAGTCAGTGTTTTTAGTCCTTAACAGCTCCCAGATGAGCTGATTCTCCACTGAAGCTTCTCCTGTGGCAGCAGAATTTCTTTTTTTCTGTATTTTTTTTTTTTTCCTGTGCCAGTGCTCTGACACCTGGTGTGGCCCATCATTCCAGCCCCTTATTTCCAGGGGTTTCTACAGCTTCAGCTCAGCTCTGGAGCAGCACAAGCTGAATTTTTAAGAGCTTTTCTCAGTGGCCCATTAGCTGTTTGCTACTTGGAAATAGCTGTCGAGTTAAGCTGACAACAGGCACTTCTTGCAAACGAGGGGAAGACAAAATTGATGCTTTAAGAAGCCTTGTTGTACGTGGGAAGCTTCCCCATTGTGGGAATGTTTATCTGCTTGAGCACATTATTGCAGCTGCTGTTGCTTTTCCAGCACACGTGGAAAGCTGCAAGGATCCTTCTGCTCTCTGCTGAGTGCTTCCCTTTGCATCTGGAAGAGGGAGATGCCATGGTGGGCAGAATTAATAGCGTCAATTGTTGAATGCTGCAGTTCTAGCACGGCACAGATTATGGCATTTAAGTCGGTAGGATAAATATTAATTAAAATATGGGGTCTGAAAGACTTGGAAAATCAATTGCATTCCTCTAAGGAGCTTTCTTGTTGAGACTTTTTATTTTTTAATTCTTTCTAAACCTTTGCTGTGCTTGAGAAACTTCTGGGGGTTCTACGCTGCTGTATCTCAAAGCAAGTGCCCCACAGTGGTAGGGAATGGAGAGCAGTGAATTCCAGAGAGGAACTTTAACACACCTTCAATACAGCATGGGATAGCGATGTTTAAAGATGCCTCGATGGAGATTGGAATACACATTTTGTGGAGGGGGGGAGGGTTCAGGGCTCTCAGGGAATGAATCTGACTTGCTGTCTAAAGACTGTAATAAAAACTTGCCTTGTCCCTGTGGCTTTTCTGCATTCCTGGCAGGAGGCATCAGTGGAGCTGTGTTTTTACCTGTCAGGGTCTGAGCAGCCAGGATGCTGATGATAAACTGCAAGGCTTCGGGATCTGTCTGCTGGGATTGTAAAGCACTCCCAGGACAAGCAGGGCAGCAGGGACAGTTGTTCAGCTTTCATTCTCTTTGCTGTCTTTCTGGTAAAGTCTCCACACAAAGCTGCTGCTGTCTTGGAATTGCCACTCTTTGTCTTGAGGGCGCTGCCATAACCAAGGATGGAGTGGACTGGGAGTAGGGATGGGAAGAGCTGGTGCTCCCCGCTGAGGGAGCATGCATGCCTCAAAACCTCCCTCTTGAAACACCTGTTGGGCTTTCCCAAGGCTCTGTCCTTCCCACTGGGACCTTTCCGATCTCTGCCTCTTCCTTCCTTCCCTTCCTGCTCAAAGGTGGGTGGGCATGTGCTTCCCGAGGGTTTTATGGAATTCCTTGGCTGATGTGGCTCCTGTGTTGTTACTGAGTGCACTGGGGATGTTGTGCAATTAGCTGGAAGCTGATTGCATCTCACGGTCACTGTGATGAGATAATTACAGCAAGGCCCTCAAAGCCATGGGCTGAATCCTTCCTGACAGGTGCCCCTTCCCGAGGCATGTGGGATGTGCTGCTGGCTCCAGGACAGCTGGAACCTGCCTCCCAGAGATAAGATTAGGTGCTGGCTCCAAGCAGTGGTCAGAGGAAACCCTGCTCTGCTGTTTCCCTTTTTTTTTTAAATGAAAGTCGAGCTTGGGGTGAGCATGTTTGTGTTCCTCCTGCCAGAGGTGCTTGAGGTTTGTCTTTGCAAAGCACGCCTGAAAACAATTCTTTAGGGCATCACAAGAATCCCGAAATGATCTGAGTTGGTGGGAACCTTAAAGCTCCTCCTGTTCCACCCCCTGCCATGGACAGGGACACCTCCCACTGTCCCAGGCTGCTCCAAGCCCCAGTGTCCAGCCTGGCCTTGGGCACTGCCAGGGATCCAGGGGCAGCCCCAGCTGCTCTGGGCACCCTGTGCCAGGGCCTCCCCACCCTCACAGCCAGGAAATCCTTCCCATCTGAGTTGGTGGGAACCTTAAAGCTCCTCCTGTTCCACCCCCTGCCATGGACAGGGACACCTCCCACTGTCCCAGGCTGCTCCAAGCCCCAGTGTCCAGCCTGGCCTTGGGCACTGCCAGGGATCCAGGGGCAGCCCCAGCTGCTCTGGGCACCCTGTGCCAGGGCCTGCCCACCCTCACAGCCAGGAAATCCTTCCTAATATCCAGTGGAAATCTACCCTCCTTCACCTTAAAGCCATTATAAAGGAGCAGGCCTTTCCCTGGGAGGATTGCAGTGGATACAGCTGTACAGATATCCATGCTCATCCTTTTATGGTTCTCTGGGCCTTCCACCTAAAGCTACTCTGTACCTCGAGTGTTTTTGTTTTTCTGTCCCCTGTCATCACCTCCCTGCCATGGTTTGCTTTTTGTTTTGGTTGGGTTTGGGGGTTTTTTGCACATTTAGTTAGTCAGTGGTAGCCTTAATTGCACATCAGGAGCAGCACATATTTATTATTTTCTCCTGGCTGCCCTGTTGCTGCTGCTCATGAGGCATTTGCTCATGATCTGGCATTGCTGACATCTTTAATCAGAGCTGTTACAGCCTTGACAAGCTCAGTGCACTGAATCAGCTGCCTCAAGCTTTGGGGTTTCCATGCCACAAGTCAGCTCCCAGTGACTCTGTGTTTCCACTTGAAATCCTGTGTCATCCTCTGGCTGCCCTGCAGCCTCCTGCCCGGGGCTGATCACAGAATCCCAGGATGGTTTGGGTGGGAAGGGACCTTAAAGATCATCCAGTTGTTACCCCCTGCCCTGGGCTGGGACACCTTCCACTATCCCAGGTGGCTCCAAGCCTTGTCCAGCCTGGCCTTGGATGCTTCCAGGGATGGGGCAGCCCCAGCTTCTCAATGTTACTGAAATAGAATTTTAAAAAATTGAGAGGAAGAGATAAGAACACTTTAAACAATCTTACAGCTGAAAGAAATGATCACGTTCGTGGCCGACTTGCATAAAGCAAATTGAGCAGTCAAGTGCATGTGCAGTAACTTTTTTCTGCGAGTGATTAGAGTAATAAGCCTCCTCCTGTCACCAGCTCTTTGTGTGAAGAGACAGCAGGTAGTGTTTCTGGAGGTGAACAATGCAGCACTGAGCCCTGGAGCGGTGTTCATGGGATCGTGAGGGACAACTCATTTTAAAAGAGAGACTCTTCTGTCTTCTCCTTTTTCTTTAAAGTTATTTTCAGGTCAGGAGGATGTTTAGGGTGCAGCTCTGAAGGTGGGGAGTTACCTGGTGGGATCCCCTAGACAACAGGAGGAGCAGAACTGCTGTCACCGAGCAAAGTCTGCAGTGAGCTGGGACACAGTGAGGGATCCTCAGGAGTGTTGAGGCTGAGAGAGACTTCAAGAAGCCTCCAAAATCTGCTGTTCTTGGAGGGCAAATAAGTTTTCCTCTGGAGTTCATGTTTTTGCAACAAGTCAGTGGCTGGGCAGCATTCCAATAGGCTTCCAAAGCAAGAGTGACCAGCTCAAGGCATGCTTTTTAGGAATGGCCTTTGTGCACAGTTCACAGGAACATGGACAAGCTTTGGGAACCAGTGTTTTCCAGAGAGATCACCCAAACGTCCCTGTGGGTGTCATCCTGCTGATCAGCTGGATGATCTGTACTAGTTTGAAACAAAATGATCTGTACTAGTTTGAAAACAAACCAGTGGGAGGCACCAAGTCAGAATAACAATTTAATGGGGAAATTAAAAGAAAAAAAACTGAAAGAAAACACTGGTTCAAACTGACAGAGTCAAGATACAACCTGACACCCCGTTAGTCAGGGTGGTGGTAGCAGTCCTCTGAAGCAGTGATCCTGTAGTAAAGGGGTCTGGTCTTCCTCAGGTCCAGTGGTGGCTGTGTAGCTCCTGTCCTCTGGAAATCCAGTGGGAAGGGTTGTCTCTGGTGGTCAGAGTCCCAGATTAT
>NW_008240023.1:1061712-1077514 GCF_000691975.1 Corvus brachyrhynchos | reverse complement strand
GCGGCAGGACAATGATGGGCAATTAACAGCAAGATAGTCTGGGGGGAGGAGGCAAGGAAACACTGCCCCACCTGATTTCAACAGCTCATGAGGATGGTGATAGAATACACTGCAACCCAGGACAGCATCTCATTGCAGCTGCTGCAGGCTTCATCTCAGTTGTGCTGTGCACGGGGTGAATGTTTTTAAGCGTTCCTTTGTCATTCCCGGTGCTTCTCCAGAGCCTGGCGTTGAAGAAGTCCCTGCTCGTTGCAGCGTGGTTGGACTCGGTGATCTTTAAATGTCCCTTCCACCCCAAACCATTCTAGGATTCAATTACTCCTTTGCAGCTATGGGATCCTTACCAACACCTGGGCTCAGTTTTCATGGGGATGCTCTTTCCCGTGGCTTCTTTTGGGAACCTGTGGCTACCTGGCCTTCAAAACTCACCTGCAAGGCAGGGACTATAAACCCTGGGGGAGCCACAGACACCACTGTAAAACCTTAACCTTCTCTACTGCACTACACAAGCTTGGTGCATTTATGAGGCTTAATATTTCTTTTTTGAATTTTTAATTCTCTGCCATCCAGGACTTTTGCTTTCTTTTCAAGATGTCGATTCTTTGAGCTGCTGTAGTCATCTATCCTTAAGCTCCTGCTACTTCTGTTCACTTCTGCACCTTTAAATCAGCTGGCAAGTGTCTTTTCATAAAGCTGGAACCTCTCTCCAGATCAGCATTATTTAGAGATTAGATACTATCCGCTGATCAGTTGACTGATAGTGTGTGGAGTGGGCTCTTTTTTTTTTAGCTAGAGCCAGCGTTTTTCTAAAAATATTCCTACTTGAGCGTTAAGCATCAAAGGATTCCTGATCGCTGGGATTATTTAAGCATGGCACAGTGTTATCTTGCTGGGATCCCTCTCAAACTTCAGAGGGAAGCTTCACAGTGGTAGTTGAGAAGTTGATGCTGCACGTGACGAGCTCAAAGGCTGAACCCCCGTGGCCATGATGGGTTTCCCCGATCTGTCACCCTGGATTTAGTGAACGGCTGGGAAGCTTCACATTCGCGTGGTGAATGCACGAGTCCGTCCTTCAGTGAACTGGGTTTTTGGTGGATTTCCCCCCTGCTTTTGGGACAAGTCATGAGTCAGGTTTAAAAAAAGATGACTGTCCCCTCATTGTCCTGAGGTTATGCATGAAACGACTGACAAGTTTTCTTAGCTAGAACGTGCTTTTAGCTAACAATTTATATCTTTGCTCCTTTGTTAGAGTGGTTTGAACAGTCTCATTTTGGGGGAATGACCTGCTTTCCTAATTCCTGGATGTGACCTTATTTGGCTCTATTTGGATATGCCTCTGTCTAGCACCCTGATCTCCTTAAAATTTTCTCTACTTAGCTTTCGCCAGTAGTTTCTGTTATCTGCAAATTTAATCGTAGCTTAGTTGTGGTTATCATGAAACAGGTTAATCCCAAAATTTTGGGGTGTACGACTGGGATGTCCCCATCCCTGGAAGTGTTCAAGGCTGGGTTGGAGGGGGCTCGGAGCAAGCTGGGATAGTGGAATGAGATGAGCTTTAAGGTCCCTTCCAACCCAAACCCTTCCATGATTCTGTGATTCCCTGGATGTATCCCCTTCAAATGCTGATTCCCTGTTGATAATGAAACTTTGAGACCTGATAATTAACCAATTTAAGTTTGTTTTATGGCTTCTGTTAATGTGATTATAACGTAATATCAGCTGAAATGGTTGGTGCTTGACTCTGTTGCTTCCCAGAGCTCTGGTGCTCAGAACAATGTGAGATCTCTCAACCCAACTTAGAAATAACGTGATTTTTATAGTTTTTACCTTAATGATTCCTAAGCCACAATGAAGACTGAGATAAGATATTGTTGGGAGACCCTTCCAGCTATTTTTTTTTCCTCATGAAATAGATGGGGGGGGGAAAATAAACTCAAATAAACTGGAGCCGCGGTGGCCGGGAAAGTCACCTTTGGGAGCTTGTGATGGAGAGAGCAACGAAATGTTGGGAAATAGGACTTTGACAGAGGCTTGAGACACAGCCTTGTCAATAGTGGGGTGTTTCTCTGTGGAATTCATTGAAATGGCTGCTGGGGGTGCAAGAACTGGGAAGGGTTTATGTGAGGTACCTGCTGCTGAAAGAGTTCGATTGCCAAGAGGAATCCTGCGTGTTATTTGAAATGAACGGTCCCAAAAGAAGTGGAAAATCCCATGACTGTTTCTTTGGAGGTGCAAAGGAGCACGGAGGTTATTCCCAGGGATGCCAGCCCCGAGGAGGTGAGGTAGAAGGCAGTGCCTGTGCCTGCCGAAACCCAGGAGAAATAATTAATCTCCGGCTTATTCTTGGCATACCAGAAATAGCCTCGCTATTGCAAAGATATTCCTTAAGCTCTCGCAAACTTGTCTGGATGTTGAATTATTGGAGCCCTCCCCCTTTCCCAACGAATATAAGCTAGGAATGATAGAACTGCTTTGCATCAAATCCCTCCTTGCTTTTCCTTCTCCCCTCCGTGAAGATTACGTGTCTCACATCACTCACTCTGGGCTTTCATCCCCAGGCCTTTCCAAAGAGCCTCCCTTGAATCGTGGTATTTGTGGTTGTCTAGCACTTATTATTTTTTTTTTTTTTTGAGGGGAAATATCCTCACTTTGACTTTTGTTAACTTCTCATAACTTTGTTCCCTTGGCTCTGCCAGGTCTGAAATTTTTCCCCTTTGAAGGCATAAGCCGGTATTTCATTAGTTTGGCATTTGCTTTGTCTGTGCATTAAAAGATTAGTGGGATTGCTTGCTCTGAAGCAAAGGCTGCCTTCCAGTTCAGCTGTCGCTCCCGATTTCCCTGCCCAGACAAAGGTCCGTGCACGGGGAAGAGGGAAGAAGCAGCTTTAGAGCCATTTTTGGTAAATTCTGCCCAAAAATAGGAAAAAAAAAATTAGATAAGGCTTTGCTGGGGAAGCTTTGAAAATATCAGGATGGGTGTCTGGCACTGCTCCCCTGGTGAGGGTTTAGTGGGGAAGGAGCTTAATGACTGTCCCAAAGCTCCAGGAGCAGAAGGACTAGCTGGAGATATTCCCCTTCCAGCCCACCCGTGACTGCAGGATCAAGGCACGCTGGGGCACCCCCCCTTCCCACACAGGTTATGAGCACTGACTCCTGCTTATAGATTCCAATCATGCAAATGCCTCCCAGAAGGTTTCAGCCATACCAACTAGGTCAAATTTATGCTCTGTAAATGAGCAATTCCCATTTCTCTTGTTTATTACCCAGGTTTCTCGCATCAGGGTAGAGGCAATTACAGAATTTTGTCTCGTCCCTCGGTGACTTGATTAATGTTGTTCTTGACATCTTGGTTTCTTTGTGCTAAATGAATAGTCATTTGTTGTCTCTTCCCTTCCTCCTCCTTCCCCTCCCCTCTTTCTCCTTTCATTTTTGCTTCTCCTGTTGAAAATCTTCCCTTTTCCCTCTCACAAGCTCCCAGAGGAGCCCACAAACCCAGCCTGTCCCCCACAGCCCCTTTCTGCAGCAGGTTGCCTGAAACTTCCTCCTTTATTTATTTTTTTTTTTTCCTCCCCTGTCCAGATCACTTTCCAGGATGCTCCACTTGGGATGTGGTAGCCTGTGGTGATTATCATGGAACCATGGAATGGTTTGGGATGCAAGGAACATTCAAGGATCGTATATCCAACCCATCCATGAGCAGGGACACCTTCCACTCAACCAATATTAGAATTCTCACTGTTGCCTGTTGCTCTTTAGAACTTCCTCTGATTTTTTTTTTTTTTAATTTTTATTTTGCTCTTTGTATGAACAGTGGAGGTTTTTTTGTTTTAAAATTTTAATACATGAGCTGGCTCCTGACCCAGGAGCTTTTAAAAGCTCCCCCTGGAGAAATCCTCTCTCCCTCTCTCTGTCTCTCTCTCTAAATGCACAGAGGTAGTCAGAGCAGCCTTGATCTTAATGCACCACCGAATTATGACCAGAAACTAGGGCAGGCATGGAAATAGGAGCTCTGGCTCCAGCCAGGGAATGCAGAGCCCAGTTGGATGCTGCCTTGCTTTGGATGCTGGGCAGGTGTGAGTGCAGAGATGAGAAACCTGCTGAGTGATGCCTGAAGGATGTTTCTGGTCCCCCGTGGTGAGTGCAGATCAGTGATGGGCAGGGGGATGCAGATGCCTTGGTCTGGTGGTTTCCATTTCAGGATGACGACCTGAAGCGTCCCCTGTTCAGGGAAGGACGGATTTGTGAGAGAAGGGAGGTGGAAGCATTTGAATCCAAGGTGAAAGAGCCCAAAATAGCTCCTTTTAACACATGGATGTGTCTGGGTACTGCCTGGAGGAGATGAAAAACACTGACAGATAAGGAGATCCTGGGTCCAGGGCCCTCAGGAAGGGGAGAATATCTCAGGATCCAGAGGGGACAAATCAGTTTTGCCGTTTTTCCCGTGCCGAGAATGCTTGTCAGGAGAGAAGGACCATTTTTTGCTGATACCTGACCTTTTCTTCTGCTTGTTTTCCTCTCTGGAGATGGAAGACTTTGAGAGTTCAGTGTCTCTGGCAGAAAACCAAATGAGGTGAGCCTGGGATGGTTATGTAGGTCCTGTGGGCTGAACAAACTTCTATCCAGCCCTAAAAAAAAATCCTTTTAGGCATCCTTAAGGTGCAGGTGGAGAGCTTGCACCCTTGAGTTTGGAATTCCGGTCCTCCACCTCAGTGGGCAGAGCTGTTCTTCTACACCATAGAAAGGCCTGGTAAAGCTGCTCCTGTCCCTCCCAAGAACCTGAGACTGGGAATCTGCAAATGCTGCTGTGTCAAGGGGATTTGTGCTCTGTTCTTTCCTTCTAAAGTAGCCACATGCAAGAGATATGGAGCCTTTGAAGGCCGCTCAAAGCGTGGAGTGGCTCCTTCAGTGCAGGCATCAGGAATACTTTTTGATGGAAGACTTGATAAAAACCAAGATTTTTCTCTTCTGCAAATTAATCCAGCCAGAGCAGCAGTAAGACAATCCAACCCCAAAGTGGAAAATTGCTCTTTTCCCCTCAGACTTTGACAGATGGTGCAGATTAGTCTTAAGTTAATACAAGGCTTGTCAGCTGCCCTGGGGTTTCAACATCTGGGTGTAAATGTCAGGCACAGACAGTGAATAAGTCTAGACACCTCCTGAACTGGTTTCTTCTGAGCTAGAAACATGAATTTCAAATGTCTCTCTCCAGATATTCCACCTTTGGTTGTCCTTTTCACCAGTGGGAAAAAGTCAGTGTCTGCAATTTCTTCTTTTGTGGCCTTGTGTCCATCAGGAGGCTGGAGTCAGCATCCTGCTTCATTGCAGCTTCCCTAGAGATATCCCTGCTCCTTTCCCAACCTTGCTGCCACTGGAGAAGAGCCAACTGGTCCGACACAACCCCTTCTGTATCTTTAAAGTCTGTTTTCTCCCACCTTGTGCTCTGGCAGCCGGAGCCTTTCTGGCACAGGGATCTGGGGACGTGAACTCCAGACGGGCACATTTACTTCCCTCAGACCATGATAATGGAGAGATGATTCACACCTGCAGCTTTTTGGGAAGAGACGTGCTCGGCGTTGATCCCAGAGGATGTTCCATCCACCAGGCAGCGGGAGAAGCAGAGCAGATCCATGTGGGGCTCCAGGTGTTTTCCAGGAGTGCTGGGAATTGGGAAGAGCATCTGCCCTTGAGTTAGGTTCATGCCCACCTTGGTGTTTTGCTGCAGGGGAGGATGGAGAAGCTCCTGTCCAAGGCAGGGAGCTGCTCCAGGGTCAACACCACATGGAATATCCTGAGTTAGAAGGATTAAAATCCAGCTCCAGGCCCTGCCCAGGACACCCCCAAGAATTCCCACAGTGGGCCTGCCAGTCTGGGAAGGCTGCGAGCCTCATCCTGTGCCTATCCTGATTCCTGAACACCAGTCCAGAGCATTTCATAGCTAAAAGAGTCAGAACAAACCAGCTCACTCTAAATGTGCTGCTCATCTTAGCCACACTTGAATAAACCTTTCCCTGACTTCCTACTGACTCCACTTTCCCTGCAAGTCCATGCAGAGAAGAGGTCAGGAGCACCCCATCCCCGTGGAGCTGTAATCAGCCATGAAAACCCATCTATCAGAGCCCAAATTTCATTTTTAGCTCTCAGTTCACAGAACTTTTACGTGCCCTTACCTTGCCCCGTCGCAGGTCTGCTCCCAGAGGAGGTGGAGGACACGGGGCAGTGAAACTGGGTGTTGTGTTCTCACCACAAAAGAGAGACTAAAAATAGCCTGGAGGATTTGTGGAAAATCCTGTGTTGCTGAAGCATCTTTTCGTGTCTTTTTATCTCAGTTTTTTTTGTGTTGGTTTTTTTTTTTCTTTTCCTTGTTGGGAATTGTTTCTGCTGAGAGCCTGGGAGATGTTGGAGCGGTGACCTCAGGGGCAGGAAATCAAGCATCCCACTGAAGAAGCATTCCCAGAGCTTCAGTGGATGTGGGAATGTCCACCCCTGTTTTAACTATGGAGGCACAGGAGATGGGATATCCCAGTATCCTGGGCTCCAGCTCTGTGTGGTTATGGCAACCTGGCCCTTGGACCTGAACTCTCCAGTCCTTCTCAGGTGACAGGGATCTCATACAGTGTTTTGATGGCTGAAAGAGCCTGGAAATAAGGAGCTGGAAGCAATATTTTCTCTCCTGTTCTCTTCCCATTTGGAGAACAAGATGTATCACTGAGCAGGCGAGGCCAGGGATCTTTGCTCAGGGCCGCTGTTTAATCAGGGAGCTCTTCCCAGGGTCCCTTCCCAGCTTTGTCACTCCCTGACAGCTGGATATGGTTCTCCCACGTGGTTTTGGCTCAGCAGAAGGACAAGCACCAAGTAAATGTGGCTCACGTTTGATCGGTGTAACCATTTGCATTTTTATTTTATTTTTATTTTATTTTTGTTTCTAGGGTTGCTTTAATGCCTCCAGAGCTCTCTTTTGCAGGGTTTTCTGCTCTGCAGCTGTAATTCTGCTGTCTTTATTCCTGTGATATGTACCAGGCCTTCGGCAGGATTTTCCATTTGAATGGCTGCAATTTTAAACTCGTTTATCATTTTTTTATGGGAGTTCAGAGGTGTCTCATGGAAATCCTTGCCAGGGAGAGCAGTGAATTTCAGTTTACATCCATTCACACGTGGGTTTGCCTCGAGTCAACGCCAAGAGTTGACAAGAACTGGAATGCAAAACCATGTTGGCCATGGATTGCATAGTAAATGCCTGGAGAATTAGAATAATGGCAGGGAAAAATACAGGATCTGGGATTTGTTGTGGTTCTTCCTCGTGATAGCACATTTGTCTTTCTTTTCAATATATAGAGTATTTTGGATTAGGAGGGACCTAAAAGCTCATCAGCGATGCTTGGCTTGTTCCAAAATAATCCCCATGGAGGGAATCCTGCAGGCTGTGAGCTTCTCTTCTCCTCTTCCAACAAAAACCTTGGGTGGGTGTATAAAAGGAAGAGGCTGGATGTGGGGAATGACCACCACAAAGGGCAGCCATCAACCAGTCCCATCCAAAAAGTCACTAAAAACCCTAGCCCTTGTGCAAGTCGCAGTCCTGGAATATCCTAATTTGAATGTTTGGAATTATCTCTGTGGGATCACAGTTAAAATATTCAGGATAACCAGGAAAGAGTTTTTTCTTCCTCTTCCTTTCAGTGCAACATTTCAAAGGTGTTTTGTTCCTGAAACACTTGTTCCCAAAGGGGATGTGTGTGTTTTTTGGTGTTCTTCCAGGCTGTTTTGGTGAAGTGCAGAGGATGGCTATCTCAGGATTTCTGGCTGGTTGAGACCCTCACGTGTAATGGTGCAGAAGGTTCTTTATCTGGACTCTGCACTTCATTCTGAGTGTCACCCCCAAATAAAATACAAATAAATGCAGTTATATTGGGTGGAAAGCAGCTTTGGCTGCACAGGGAAGTGCCAGGTCATGATTTAACTCCCTTTCTGTGCAGAGCACTGAATCAATAATAATTCCACTCCACTCTTAGGCTGCTTCTGGCTGAGCACAGGGAGATTTTTTTTCCGTCCTTTGCTCCTGCAACCATCCAGCAGCCACTAGAGAGGTGCTGGATGTCCCATTCTTGAAAGTGTTCAAGGCCAGGTTGGGCTTGGAGCAACCTGGGATAGTGGAAGGTGTCCCTGCCCATGGCAGGGGGTGGAATGAGATGGGATTTAAGGTCTCTCCCAACCCAAACCATTCTGGGATCCTGCTGCTCTTCCTCTTTCCACTTAACGATGGGCTGGTTCTCAAATGAAGGAAATTGGTGTCTCACAGAGCCTGGTGAACAAGCTGAGCCAAAGTCACAAGGATTTGGGATGCCTACATGGGATGTTGTTAACCTGCTGGGATTTCCCTGTGGCCCTGCTCCTGTCTGCTGTTGGGTGCTCTGTGCCACGGGGCTGTCCCAGCCCCGTGGGCTCCTACAAAGATCTGGCTGAACATCTGGACTTGGACCCACAGCAGGTGAGCCTCAACTGCTGGAAAGCAGATCAGCTGCTTTGGAATGAGCTTTTTCCTGGGAAATCCTGGAGCTGTGCTGCACCAGGGCTGCGTGTCACAGTGTGTTGTCCCCAGCCCAACTCCCTGACCCCGGGTGACGGCTGCCCACTCTGTGAGGAGCTGGCTCCTGGAGAGAATGCCAGCAGATGGTGCTGAACATGCACTAACCGGGATGTGGAGAGGCAGGAAAACCCTTTGTCCTGTCCCTCCAGCACTGCCTGTTTGCCTGGAGTGTAGTGATGGGGCTGGAGTTGAGCTCCATCTCTTTGGGGGATGGTCCTCTGCGCGCCCTTCCAGGTGGAGGAATCTCTCACAGAGCCACCAGCTCTGTCCTGGCAACTCCTTCTGTGTCCCAAGACACTTTGCCTGGGGGAAGAAATCACTTGGAGCTCGCTTGTTTGGGTTTGTTTTGTTGTGTTTTGTTTGGTTTGGGTATTTTTTTTTTTTTTTTAGAGGAGTGAAAAATAAGCCGTGCTTACACAGAAGCGTGAGTCAGCCTGGCAGTGCAAGCAATCTGCAGCATTGTTTGCTTATCAGCCACCCCAATCTGCCCCAGGGCTGGGCTCTCTCCTGCTCTTACAAGCGTTCAGAAGTCACATCTTGTGACTTTTGCTCTGATAGTCACCCCAAGCAACCATGACAACCGCAGAGCTTTCCTTCGGAGAGGAGCCTGTGGAGCAGCTCTGGTGTAAAGTCTGTGCAGCACTGCTGAGAATGTCAGGGTATTTCTGTAATCGATGATTTCCATGCAGTAATTTTGGCTGATGATCACTTATCCCATAATATCATCCTCGCAGGGAATGATTTCACAGCAGATATCTTTCTGGGGACTATTAAGACTTTTCTTCCTTTTTTTTTTTTTTTTTTTTTTTTCCTCCCAAAGGCTCTGTGAAAATGATGCTGTTGTAACGTGATCCATGCAACCGTATTTATTTCTGGGACAAATCATGGAATCACAGAATGGGTTGGAAAGGACCTTAAAGCCCATCTTGTTCCACCCCCTGCCATGGGCAGGGACACCTTCCACTGTCCCAGGCTGCTCCAAGCCGCAATGTCCAGCCTGGCCTTGGACACTGCCAGGGATCCAGGGGCAGCCCCAGCTGCTCTGGGCACCCTGTGCCAGGGCCTCAGCACCCTCACAGGGGAGAATTTCTTCCTAATCTTTAATCTATGGTGGGACACCTTTTCCAGCTGCAGAACCAATAAGTTGTATTTGTTTCCAAAGAGATCCACTGCCCTTGGAGGGGACTGTAAAGTCATCACTGGGCAAGTTACTATAATTTTTTTTCCTTTTGGGGTGTTGCATTGTCCCTTTGGGGCAGGGAGAGAGGTGTAAATGGGGGGCAGAGCCTGTGCAGCAGCAATTTTTGGCTTTATAGGGCCTCAGCTCGTATCTCCTTTCCTATCTCCGGCTGATTTCTCCAGGTCAGCTTTCCTGTCCCCGCACACATGTTTTACTTGACCACCAATAATGGCTGATGGGACACATCCTGTTTTTTCACACTCTGGAGTGGATTTGCCGTAGAAGGGGGCCCCTTCATCACCCATGAAGTGTGGATGGGTAATGCCAAACTCTCTGGAGAGTCCCTTGAAGAAGGACTCATTCTTTCCTGGACACCAGTGGGATGGGAGGGAGCTGCATGACTCACTAGGCCAATCCCAGAGGCTGGAATAGATTCCCAGCCAGAAGTCTCCCCTGCTGCTTGGGAAGCCTTGGTTCTGGTGAGTGTTTTGCCTGAGAAGGGCTGAAGGCATCAGATCAATTTGAATGGGCTCAATCCTAGATCAGCAGCTGCTCCACAAACTCCCGGAATGAGCCTTGACACGTGTTTTATTTTTGGGTGCAGAATCAGGGGAGCCGTTCATCCCGAGTTCATTTGCAAGGGTAAGCTGGAGTGGGAGAACAGCACTGACTCAGCTCAGCATTCCTGGGATGAGCTCAGCACTGACCTCTGTTAATGATTTAGCACAACCATTGGAAATGTGGGAAATCAGCTGCTGAGGAGAATTCTGATGTCCTGGCCGACTTCAGGCACGGAATGTCACCTCTGCTTTGAATATTTTGTCTCTCTGTTGGTGGCAATGGACAACTGTGCATCTGGTTTAAGTGTTCCTTGATCTGATCCCCTTCCATCAAGGATGTATCCTTCTTGCTCCAAACCCTGCCCTGCTCTGGGACACTTATCTGGAAGGACAACTCCATGGATCTGGCATGGCTGTTTGTTTCTGGTGGGCACGGTGAGGCACAGGTTTCCCAGAGAAGCTGTGGCTGCCCCACGCCTGGAAATATTCAAGACTGAATTAGATGGGGCTTGGGGCAACCTGGGATAGTGGAAGGTGACCCTGCCTTTGTCTAATTCCAGGGAGTTAGGACTAGATGGGCTTTAAGGTCCCTTCCAACCCAACCCATGCTGGAATTTCTGTGGATTCCTCGAGAAACTTATCTTGCACCACTGGGAATTGTGGCAGTTGCTCGATTTTGTTGCTGCTCTGAGTTGTGTCTGACTTGCTGCTTCTTGAGGGCCTTATTGAGAAGAGTCTTCTTCCCAGACACCAAAGGGAATCTTGGCTACAGGACTTGGCAGGGAGGATGATGGCCGGCAGGGTGTCCCTGCAGTCTAGAGAAGAGCAGTGGGACAGGCATCAACCAAGGCATAGATCCACAGCCAGGTCCTCCAGAGCTGGTCTGTTCCTCCCCCAGAAGCAGCTCTCTGTTCCCCTGGGATAACAGATTTCCACCCATCCATGTTTTAGATCCCCAGGGATTGCAGCGCTCGAGGTGATCGCTCGCTGCCGTGTGTGTTCTGCCAGCCAGTCACAAGCAGGGTGGTGGTTTATCTTCTGAATTTTACAGGGTCTTTATGCACTGGAGTGTTCAAAATGAATAATTCTGGCTGCTCTAAGGCAATTACCTTCTTTCAGTGAGCAGCCTTCAAAGAAAATGTCGCTGTAGACAAGCCATTAGGGAAGCAGATGAAATACTCTGGGGCTCAGATAGTTGTGAAGGGACCAGCCCTGCAATTCCTGATCCCATGTAGCCTCTTCCACAGGGAAATCAAGTTTTCCTATAAAATCAGCCATGAGGTGTCCAAAGCTGGCATTTGTTCCTTTCTGAAGTGGCTGGGGGTATGTTGGAAGCTCTTCCTGAGGCAGGGCTCCAAGGCTTTTTTGGTAGAAATGCACCTGGATGCATCCAATCGGAGCTGCTGATGCCAAGTAGAGAGCTGCCTCTCTGTTTTCCGTGCTGTTCCAACTTCCCACCCCAAATTTTGGCCTGATCTTAGAAAGGAACATGATTTTCCGTCCTGATTGTGCCTACGAGTGCAAGGAGTTGACAGGACTGTGGGATGGAGAGGATTGTACCTGCTGGCCCTGGAGAGGTGGATTTTCCTGCCTGTGCCTCAGGAGGGATATTGAGGCATTAGGCAGCTGACTGGGTTTATAAAAAAGCCCAAAAACCACCACCACCAAAGCTTTGATGTGCCTTGCCTGTCCTTGCACCAAGCTTTGTACACATTTGGAAGAGGACTTGTGATTTATGATGAAGCTGCACAGCCCAGTGTGAGTGCAGCATTTGGCTGCCTCTGTATGCACTCATCTCCTGGGTTTCTCTGTAACTTCTCCATGTTTTATTTCACATTCCACCTTCCCCTGTCAAGCCTGACAGTCTGGAAACAAGGCTCTGAGAGGGCTTGACCAACCAGAGTCAATTGGTGCCATTCCTGGGTCATTTTGAATATTCTGCTACACTTTTACTGCAGCCCTCCAGCTAGGTCTGAGCTTGCAGCAGCCTATGAGGGTGGGATATCCCTTCCTTGGGCTTGGAGTTCAGGGAATGAGCCCATCCCTGTGCACCTGACCTGTCTGTGACCACTGTGAAGGCCAAACTCCCAGACTCCTTTGGCTCATTCTGCCTCTCCCTGCGTCACGTCCTTGTTTTAGCAGTCTCCCTGTCTGGTTGTCCAGCCTGAAATTCTCAGGGGCCAACTTCTCCTGATGGAGATCGGGAATCTGGGTCACTGCTCCTGGGCTGAAGGGTGGAATTAAGCAGCACTTGTTTGATAAGCTTGCTCCCTGTAATGAGGAAACATCCTGGCGTGATGCAAAAGGTGCCTTTGAAGCCTCAAGAGATTGGGGAGAAAATAAAAATACGAGGGGGGGGGAATCTAATTCTAAATGGAATTGGCAGGAAGGAGTTGCCTTTTGTGCGCGAGGATTCCGTGCCAGCGTGATGGCTGTGCTGTGATTATTGAAGGACTGAGTGACGCTGGCTCTGAGTTCCCTTTGCGAGGGTCCCTTCCCTCTTGTTCTGCAGAGCAGTGTTTTCCTCAGGGACTGGATCATGTTTCAGCACCGAGGCTCTCCAAGGGCATTGATGACAATTTGCCCATAAACTGACGTGGCCTCCTCAGAAGGAGCACCATGGGCTGAACTTCTGCCTGTCCGTGGGTCTCAGTGCATGGAATCCCAGAATATTTTGGGTTGGAAGGGACCTTAAAGCTCATCCCATTCCACCCCCTGCCATGGGCAGGGACGCCTTCCACTATCCCAGGCTGCTCCAAGCCCCAATGTCCAGCCTGGCCTTGGGCACTGCCAGGGATCCAGGGGCAGCCCCAGCTGCTCTGGGCACCCTGTGCCAGGGCCTGCCCACCCTCCCAGGGAACAATTCCTTCCCAATCTCCCATCCATCCCTGCCCTCTGGCACTGCCACTCTCCTTGCTCAAGGTCCAGATGGGCCAGCAGGCCTTTTGACTGCTCATCAGAGTCAACATCCTCCAAGCTGAGCTCTTGAAATCTGCCCCCATTCTTGTTTCTTTGTAAGAGTTGGGAGTTTCAGGTAAGCCAAATGTACCTTTTCAGAAGTTTCGAGTGGTACTTTGTAAAGAGGAATGAATAAGGAGTGTGCAGTGTGAGTTCACCAAAGTTCATGAAATATTTGCAATTCCCCCATTGTCCCAAGAGTTAACACACTGACTTAGGAGCCTAAACCACAGACCAGGTTTTAAAAACTTTTGTGTTTACAAAAACCAGTACTTGTCTTTGGTCATCATATCTGACAGCTGAATTGTTTCTCCAGTGGAAAAAAAAAAAAAAAAAGGGTCTTGTTTACAAAAACCAGTACTTGTCTTTGGTCATCGTATCTGACAGCTGAATTGTTTCTCCAGTGAAAAAAAAAAAAAGGGTCATTTTTATAGCCAAATATAGCAAAATGAACTCTGACCCACAGGCAGGGCAGCCTTAAGGTATCAGGAGTTTTATTTCTAGGTTTTAAGTCGAGAGGAGGAATCATGGAGGTGAGTGGGTTCTAAGACTGCCTGGTGTAGAAGCAGGTGTGGTTCTTGAGGGGAAAGGTGGATGAATGCAGGTGGTGGAGCTGATGTGGAAAACTGGGAGGAAGAAGTGAACATCTGTGTGTGCAATTCCTGACCCTGCTGGTGGACGGGAGAGCTGGGCACGGTGTCTGCTGATGCTGACACCAGCACCCCTCACTGCCACCTCCTCGGCCAAGGAAACGACAGAGCTGCAGCTCCAGCCAACATTTTGGGTTGCCCTGGCCAACCTCAGCCCTGGTTTACTTTCTGTGCCTGAGTTTGGCTTCCCTGAGTTCATTTGGGTACAATTCCAGGGAGTGTTGCACCTTCCTGCGTGGGTTTTTCTGTGTGTTTTTGTCAGGAGACGCTGTGGGCCGCACCTGTAAGCAGCACTGTGTAAAATGCAGCTTTTTTGAAGGTAGAGAAAGATGTGCACTTCTTAATTGAACATCTGTTTAATTGTTGTCTGCTGGCAGAGGGCTGGTCTTGGGTACAGGCTCTCAGCTCTTCACACAGGTGCTGTGAGGGACCCAAACTGAGAGCAACCTGCTGCAGTGGGACGCCTCTACAGCATCTCCTCTTCTCCCTGACTGCTGGCTGACTTCTGTGGGACTAAACCAGGCTGGGCATCCCTTGGCCAAGCACAAATCCCTCTTCCTTCCCGCTGTGCCCGCAGCTCTCACCAGCCAGGCCCTCTGCCACTGTGGTGCTGCCCAGCGCGGGAAGGCCCTCGCTGCCTTTCTGCTCCAGCAGCTTCAGACAAAAAGCCCTCTGTGTTTGTCTCGTGTCTTATTTTTACCAAAAGCCTGCTTTGCCCCTGCTGCAGTCAGGGGAGGAGGGAAGAGCGAGCACAAGAAGAGCAAACGGGCCAGGCCGTCCCTCCTGCACCGCGTTGGAGTGCAATAAATAAACCGAGGCTGGTAAATGCTTAATGCGCCAGAGAGCATCTCTGGAGGAGGCTTCCCCTCCTGCAGGTCCAGGGAGTCAGCTGAGGGGACAGGAAGCATTCCCAGCAGTGCTCACAAGCCTTAAGTGCTCGCAGCAGTGGCACTGCTGGGCCTAAACGCGGCTCTTGCTAATGAGACGGAGCTGTGCCTCCCTTGGCAGGGCTTTTTCTCTGTGATGCTGCTTGAGATTAATGATCGGGTCTGATTGCCCTCACTGGCGTGGTGCATGGTCTAATCAAGCCCGTTCTTATTAAGAGTGACCCTGGTAAGCCAACTCCTAGCCGAGCATCAGCAAGAATTCCCAGGAAATTGGAGCAAAAGCTGAGCGGACTTGGAAGTTTTGTGGCTTTTGAAGTGCTCAGAGACAGAGAAATCCTCAGATGACGAGTAACAGGGTCATATTTTTCACACTAAAAGTCATGTTTACTTTTGTGAGGCTTTTTGTCTGGCTGAAAATCAATTCAGCTGAGCTGATTTTTAAAGCCAGGCAGAGTCACAGTGCAACTGCCTTTGGGGAGGCTTGAAGGTAAAATCACAGAACCATTAAGGCTGGAAAAACCCTCTGAGATCACAGAGTCCAACCACTGACCCAGCACTGCCAAGCCCAGCATTAAACCATGTCACCAGGATTTTCTGCATGGACCTGCTTTCAAAACACCTGGAACCGGCCCGGACCAGAGGATGTTTTAGGCTTTTTCTTGTGGGTTTCGATCTCCTATCAGTGCTTCAGTAGGATTAGGTGATTCACTTCTAGGTGTTTACTGGGGTAAGCCTCCCAAGGAAGATGAAATGTGGGTGATCTGATGTAAGAGCAGCTCATTTCAACTTTTACATCAATATTGAGCCGTAAAGTGCTGTTACATCCCATATTTGTGAGCTCTGGTGTCAGTGAGGGATGCTGGAATTGGATCAATAGAGGAGGAAAAGTAAGGAATAGAGGGAGGGGGGGAATGCACTGTAAGAAAGAAAAGTGTTGTCAGCCTGATGTAACAAAGAGAGGAAGATGCCTGTGGAGTTCAGTGGGAT
>NW_008240023.1:1054111-1061532 GCF_000691975.1 Corvus brachyrhynchos | reverse complement strand
AGATCGAGCAGGTGGCGGGACGAACGACTAGGCTGAGTGTCCCACCACATCTTCAAGCAGGAGAAGCTAAAAGGTGGCAGAGGAGCCTGGTGAAAGGTGAGGGGTGCTTCAGAAGGGAAGTTAAATCCCTGGGGTCCTGTATTTTGGCTTGGCACCTGTCCGTGCTTTCTTTGTGCTGCCAATGCCTTCATTAATCCCTTTTATTTCTCCTATGCCAGGCAACGCAGCCTGCTCAAAAATTGTGGAGCTGCTCTGCTTCCTTCAGATGGATGGATAATCCTTCCCAACTCCATTGGCAAGGAGGAGTTGCCATGTGAAGAGGAGACAAGTGGCTCCTGCTTGACAAAAACAGAAGAGGCATTTCCATCCTGAAAGGTATCAACTGGAAGGGCTGCCTGGGCTCTCTGACCCAGCTGCAAGTTTGTGTGTCTTGGGGAAAGAGCCTGAAATTTAGGCTGGTTCTGGGAAAAACCCCCATGTGGACTCCTCAGCTCTTCCACATCTCCCTGCTTGGGAACCCCAGGACACGATAGAGGAGGGGAAAAAGAGCATTTTGTGGCTGGCAAAATCTCTGCTCTGATGCTTCCTAGTTCTCCCTGAGGAGCCAGTGTCATGTCATGGATAGATTTGCTGCTGGAAGCTGGAAGAGTGGGACAAAGTTTGAGAAACTCCCCTTGGCTCTTCCCAGCCTTTGTAAAATCGGGATCCACCTCTGCACTGAGGTGGTTCATGATCAGCAGCATCTGGGAATTTACAGGTGACTGGGCTTTGGAGCTGTGAGGTTTTCTGGGCTGCTGTCCTGTGTCCATGTCCTGTCCATGGATGCTCCTGCACACGTATGGTTAGTGGGAATTTGATGGTATTATTGCGGTAATGCGAATCTAATGAAATTATAATGGTAGTGTGAATTTTAGGTGGTCCTAGGAGAGCTGAGACTTAGGCATTTCTTTTTTTTATCTTGAGGCAGCCAGTGAGCCACCATCCTCCTGGGCTGGAACAGCAGCTCAAGGACACGTCAAGTGAAAAAAAAATCTTGTGCTGGAGTAAAGAGTGGGCTAGGTTTGACATGGGCTTTTTTTAAGCAAAACCACTTCAAATGGTGCTTAAAAAAGAAAAAGAGAGAGAAAGACAGATTAACATCTCCTTGCCAGTCTGAAATTATGGACTTTGTGCTGGAGGCCAGGCTCTCAGACCATCCGTTTCTATTTATTGCCCATAGCAATTTCCTCGGCCTTCAGGAGCTTCAGGGTAAACTGAACACTGTAATTACTCTGGAGGTTACCAAGGCACTTTCTCCACGTCCCTGAAAACTCTGGTGAAGTTTCTGCTGTAACTAAAGCTTCTCTTACAAAAGACAGGACAAAAGATGCTTTTAGAGGTGTCCACCACATTTATGTGTGAGGGACAGCTGTGAATTTTGCACCTCAAAGAGAGGCAGGCTGCAATTAAGTCATATCTTTAGGGGGAGCTTTGTATCTCTTTTGCTGCTTTCCTCCCAGCCCTTTATTCCCAGAGTATTCCCATGGGACAGGAGCAGTCTCGCCACACCTCTGGAAGTGTTCCAGTCTGGGTTGGGCGAGGCTTGGAGCAACCTGGGATAGTGGAAGGTGTCCCTGCCCATGGGATCTGATGGGCTTTAAGATCCCTTCCCACTCAAACCATTCTGGCATTCATTGATGCTGAAAACATTTCTGCACCATTGCGGCCATAATTGATTCCTCGCCTGAGCCTGTCAGCCCTGTATTTACCATTTCTGCCAGATTTGGGAGCATCCCACCCTCTGCATGTCATGGAAGAACCCTCGCTGATGGGGAGGAGCAGAGTTTGCCGTAGCTCAGAGCCAGGCAGTGAAAGTGTTTCTTTCATCTGCTCCAGGGCAGGTTTAGGTTGGATAACTGGAAAAACGTTTTCACTGAAAAGGTGGCCAGGCCTTGGAACAGGCTGCCCAGCGTGGAGTCAGCATCTTTGGAAGTGTCCAAAAAATGTCACTCTGTGTTCTGCTCTCCATCGGCAACGCTGCACACGCGGAGCCTGGAGCAGGCCAGGGGCTCGTGACCACCCTGAGGGGCCTTCTGAGAAGGGACTGAGTGTGCCAGGTGGAAATCTGGGAGTGCAGCTGTGTATGGAGACACACAAAAACCAACAATTTTGGAAGCCCTGGCTGCTGAGGGGGCAATCTGAGGGCCTGTGGCTGCAATGCAGGTCAGACCCTGCTGAGTACAGAGAGCACCGATGGCCCAGGGGGTTTTTGGGGAGCATGAGCTGAGTCCAGCTGCCCTTGTCCAAAGCAGAAAAGATGCCTTCATCCTCAGCCAAAGGCAACTGTGTCCCCTGGCTGTCTGGAGGCCTCGTGGAGCTGATAACTTCCCGATACCGGGGCACATCTGCTCTGCTTCAAAGCCTGGGCTGGGCCGACTCCGCAGTCGGGCGCACGTGGGATGAATTAGGGGATGAATTAGTGGGGATGTGTGTGTGCAATTAGGTGCCCAGCATGTCCCTGTAGTGCAGGGTGCAGCTGCCTCTCTGCTGTGCTGCTGCTCCAGAGGGGAAAGTGTGTTTTATGCTTTCTTTTGCAGCTTCTGAGATGTGTTTTGGTGGGGATTCAACACGCCAGGCAGGGAACAAAGTTGATCTAAAGGGGAGGTTGGTGGGGAGGGAGACCATATCTCATTAAAAGTCAGCTGGAAAAAAAAGCTCTCCAGGATTAGGCACACATTTTGCAGAGCAGCTTCTTGTGTTGCTCAGCTTGCTGGAAGCCAAAGCACAGGCAAAGAATTTCCTTCAGCCACGTAAGGAAGGGATGATCCTGTGAAGGTACCCGGAGCTGGGTTCTGCATCTCTGTGAACACCTCAGAGCTCCTTGGAGGCTGATAACTCCATCCTTGACCTCATTAGAAGTTATTTGGGATGATGGAAGGGCAGGAGCCAGCAAGAAGCCTGGTTTAACAGCTTCCCTAAAAATGGTTTCTGGGGCAGGGGTGAGGCATGTGCTCCTGGGCATGAGGGAGGCGGGGAGGGCAGGGCTGCCTCCCTGGGCCACTGTGTCTTGTTCCTGTGGTGCCACAGTGGGAAGACAGCAGGACAAAGCTTCAGATAGTGGTCTGAATGCAAAGGCTGCCATCAGTGCAGATTGAGCAAGGCAGGCTTCAAATAGAGAGGGGGATTCTTGTTTTACTCATTGCTGCAAAACCTTCTCTTCCACTCTCCTGCTGGGATGTGCGCATTCAGCAGCGGGAGATTGGTGACACAGGCTGGCAGGAAATCTCATGGACCGATTTTCTCTACCTCTTTAGATTCCTGTTAAGTTTTATGTCCCCATTCTTTATTCCAGCTCCAGCAGCAGAGTTGAGAGCAGAGGTGCCATCCTGCACTGGTCTGTGCTATGCTTTCCTTCCATGAGTGAGACACTTGGGTTGGAAGAAACCCAAAACACCGTCTCATTCCATGGGCAGGGACACCTTCCACTAGCCCAGGCTCCTCCAAGCCCTGTCCAGCCTGGCCTGGGACACTTCCAGGGGTGAGGAATCCATGGCTTCTCTGGGCACCCTGTGCCAGGGCCTCAGCACCCTCACAGGGAAGAATTTCTTCCCGATATCCCATCTCTCCCTGCCCTCTGGCAGTGGGAAGCCATTCCCTGTGTCCTGTCACTTCAGGCCATTGCCCAAAATCCCTCTCCAGCTCTCCTGGAGCCCCTTTATGCACTGGAAAGGGGCTCTGAGCTCTCCCTGGAGCCTTCCCTTCTCCAGGTGAACACATCCAGTCTCAGCCTGGCTCCAGGGCAGAGGGCCTTCAGCCCTTGGAGCATCTCTGTGGTCCTCATCTTCCTGCTGGAGGCAGGCTCCACTCAGACCCTTGACCTTGGCTGGAAAGAGCCTCCTAGGTTACTGGGCCAATCCTTGGGCTAAATGGGACATGTAGAGATCTAAACCATCGTGGGGCTTGCCGAGTCCTGGGTTGTTGTGTGGGATGTGGATGTGTCAGGGTTAGGGTCTCCTGTGCTGCTGTGGCTCAGCTCCCTTTCCTGGCTGATTTATTTCCTAGGGTTTCAGGCTCCCTTTGAGATCTTTGGGTAGAAAACGTGCCCTTCTGTTACTCATTTCTCGAAAGCATGGAGTTGTGGGCAGGGATTAAGTCGTGCTTAGAAACAGGCAGCACTTCAGTGGAGAGCTGGAGCCATCTGCCCTGCAGACCACATTCCAAGGTCCCCCCACATGCCTCCCGTCCCTGCCTGAGCCAGCCAAAGCAGCAGAGAAGACCCTCCTCGGTGGCCCTCTGCTTCCAGCCCCAGGCACAGGAGAGAAAAATCCCATCATAAACACCCAGCTGGGCAACCAACAGCCCTCTCCCTAAATTAAAAACCCTTAAGCAGTGCCCGACACCCGTCTCCCAGCAATGCAGGGAAAAAGGTGAAGTCGCTAAGGGATGACATTTATACTGAGAGAGAAAAGAAAATGACTCATTCCCCACAGCCCAAGGGCAAATTCAGCGGCTTCTGCATCTCAGACGGCTCTGTTGGTTAACTTGAAAAGGATCCCTTTAAATTCCCATTCCCTTTTTTCACTACAGTGTTTCTCCTCTGCTGATTGAGTCATTTCCTGGAAATCTCGGAGTAAATGCAGCCTTCCTGGCGCTGTGGGTTCAGGACTGTTGTGTGGTGGAGTTGTGTTTTACATGCATTTGGTGGGGTAGGAGATGTTCTTCATCACCCGCCTTGACAAAGGGGTGAAAATGCTGGTGCTCAAATCTGTCTGGGTCATTCCAAGGAGAAATAGGTGCTGTTTGTAACTCTCCCTTTGGGTTTTGGGGTAGGTTTGGTTATTTTATTCGTTATCAAAGCTCTCTGATGGGCTCCGAGGTTTGTTTAGGAGAGTGGGATAGAGGTGGGACGCTATAGTTTTGTCCCGGATGCAACATTTTCAGTTCCATGTAAGAACACCCTTCAAAGGTGACTGGAGCCTCTGCAGCCGTGGAATTCCTGCCTGACTTTTCCATGAAAGCTCACTCACTTGATGGCCAGGTCTGCAGAGGATGTAGCAGCAGCTGTGTTGAAAAACAAGGTTTATTATATTGGATTCGGTAGCAGCTTCCCATTTTGTGGGAAAAAGGAGCAGCGTGCATTTCCTTCCACCGTGCAGAGGAGATGAAGGCTGCTCAAGAACAAACTGGAAACCCCAAACTTTTTGTCTTGACAATGAACTCGCCAAAAGCACTTGGTTTCTGAGGCAGGGGACAGCACAGGATGTTGGGATTTGGGATACAGATGATCCCTCGTGCTGCAGGATTCCCTTTCAAGCTGTCATAGCAGCCACGTGGTGATGAAATGTCTCCAGTTTGCAGATGCCTCCTCCCAGCTGGGGTAAATCAGCCTGGATTCCTCCAAGGCCGTGATGGCTGAGAACAGCTTAGCTCCTGGCTTGTGGTTTGTGTGCTGCTTGCTTTGTAGAGGGAAAAATGGGAAAGAAATATTTTGGAGGGAGAATGTGCTCTGCAACCATGGAGAAACCTCTGTGCCAGGAGTTTTTGTGCTGCTGAATGGGAGCAGAGGACTTTTGGGTGAGGTGCACGCCTCACCCAAGCCATAGGATGCTGGTGGCTGTGCCTCCCACACAGCCCAGCTCATCTTGGTTTAGGTTTAGATTGGATTTTAGGAAAAATTTCTCCATGGAAAGAAGTTATCTGGCCCTGGCACAGCTGTCCAGGGCAGTGGTGGAGTCCCCATCCCTGGTGGGATTTAAAAGCCATGTGGATGTGGCACTTGGGGATGTGGGTTAGTGGTGGGCTTGGCAGTTCTGGGGGAATGGTTGGACTCGATGACTTTGGAGGGCTTTTCCAACCTAAATGATGCCATGATTGATCCCTCATCCTCCTTCGAGCTGCAGGCTGGAGACTCCAGCCCAGCGTGTTGCTTTTGGTGCAGTGCTAATGGGAACTAAGAACAGTGGGAGCCTCTTTAGATTGAAAACCTTCATTTCACAGCCTGCTTGCAGAAACCCCAAACCTCCCAGCCTGTGCTTCCCCTCCTGCTTCTCTGCATCCCTGCCCTCACCTCCCTGCTGAGCGACTCCACTGTAAATCTGTTAAAATATTAACGCAGAAGACTGAAGCCCTGCGCTGAAGAGCCCAGAGAGAGGTTGTTTGTCTGGTGAGAGTTGAATCGATGTCCTGCTGCCTCACCCCGCAGATGGCATCGGCTGCCGGGCAGAGGCAGCCCCCCACAGCTCCTGGGGTCTCTGGATGCTGCAGCAGGCCGTGCCCATCTGCAGCTGGCCAGCTGTTCTGGGGCCACCACGCTGGGAGGAAAGCCCCCGGCCTGGGGTCTGACCCACAGCTGGATGGACAGCCCTTTCTTGCTCTCCTGGGGGAAAGGCAACCTTTCCATGCCTTCCTGATGGCTTTATGGAGCTACGCAGCCCCTCTGGGACCGTACAGTGGGTCCTCCTTCTTGGCCATCCCCCTGTGTCACCCTCTGCTGCTGCAACACCCTCAGTGAGGCCAAGCCTCCTGCTCGTTGTCTCCATTGCCTCATCTCCAGACTTGCAGGTTGGCCTCTGGGCAGCCCCACAGCGATGTGCCATTGGATTTTTTTAGCCCCCAGGTATTTCCAGGCTGTTATCTCCTTTAATCATGACTTGGCTGAGCAAGGCTAGTTGAATCCCATGAATTCCCCCACATAAATCAATTCCTCAAGACCCTGGTTGTTAATCAGCTTGGAGCTTGCTCCAGATTTCAGCCTTTCTGGGAATGGCCTGCTATGAGTTCAATGAAATCCAGGTGCAGCTCCTCTGGAGAGGAAGGATTCCTTCCTTGCTCCACATGCTGGGGTCTGCCTCTTGCCTTGCTCTGTGACACATCCAGGCCAATCCATCCGTCTGTGGAGCAGAGGGATGCTCAGAGGTGGTTCAGAGGGGAAGGGAGGCTCTGCCTTGCACAGCTGAGCAGCAGAAGGCACAGCAAGGCTTTCCCTGGCTGAGGTTGCTGCTTGGAAGTCTTGAAAGCAAGGCCTGGGGCTGCTTTTCTGCACCTAGAGCAGGCTCCCCGGGGAATGGTCCCAGTCCCGAGGCTGCCAGAGCTCCAGGGGCATTTGGACAATGCTCTCAGGGATGCACAGGGTGGGATTGTTGGGCTGGTCTTGATCCTTGTTGGTCCCTTTCAGGTCAGGGTTGCTGTGGTTGGTCAGGCTTAACTTCTGTCTTCAGCTCAGCTAAGCTGGGCTTGTGGCACTGAAGGAGGTGGGAGTCCTAAATTTTTCCTCTTCCTTGGAGAAGAGCAGCCTAACTGAAGCTTCCTAACATCTAATTAATTTCACTGCTTCCCCACAATTAATTATTGGTGGTGCAGAGGGCTGTTAAGCCTTGGAGCAGGGAATAAGCAATGAGTAGGAGCCTCTCTGCTCCCTTCAGCAGGGCATCAGGAGGGGAGCA
>NW_008240023.1:1048579-1054009 GCF_000691975.1 Corvus brachyrhynchos | reverse complement strand
TCCTGCTTCCAGAGGTGCTTCAAAAGGGGATAGATTATCCTGCTGTTTGGTTGCATCAGGAGTTTTATCCCTCCATGCTGGGAGTTTGCTTTCATCTGCCCCTCGTAGCGAGACTCACTGCAGGTCTGAAATCCTTCTCTTATGTCCCTGCACTAAAACCTTCCCTGCAGCCCAGCTTCAGACAGTGAGGCAAAAACCTCACTTTATTGTTGGGGGTGGGTTTTTTTCAGAAAATTGAGGGGTTTTTGTCCAGCTCCTGAAAATCCAAATAAATCTTGTTCCTGGGGATGCTGGGCATGCATGGGGGAGCAGAGAGGCATCTTTCACTCTCCTGTTTGTGTGGACACAGGGGAGATGAGCAAAGGCTGGGGGTCTGGGGGCAGTTTGAAGTGCAGAGTGGATCCAAGGAGCCTGCTAGGTCCTTTCCAAGCCATGGCTTCCTTACTGTTGGCTTTGTTTAAGGATTTGTCCCCCTCACTTTACAAAACTGGGATGGATGTCACCCTAAAAAAAGCTTTTTCTGGGCTGTTAATCTTTCCTAATAGGAGAAAGGTTTTGAATCGCCTTCTAAAACCTGGTTTTGTGTCCAGAGGCTGAAAGAGCAAAGCCAGACCTGGAGTTCTGGGAATCTCCTCACTGCCAGGGTGGGGAGGCACTAGGAGTGTGAGGCCCTACTGGTGGCTGGGATTGATCCAGAATCCCTTTAAACTGGATCTAAGAATGTGCCTGTGTGTGTTATGGGACAGGGTTAGGAGGTTGTGGAGCAGCTGAGGGAGCTGGGAAAGGGGCTCAGCCTGGAGCAAAGGAGGCTCAGGGGGGACCTTGTGGCTCTGCACAAGTCCCTGACAGGAGTGGGGTGGTTGGGCTCTGCTCCCAGGGAACAAGGGACAGGTTGAGAGGAAACAGCTTCAAGTTGTGCCAGGGGAAGTTTAGGTTGGGCAGCAGGAAGAATTTCTCCGTGGAAAGGGTGGTCAGGCCTTGTGAGGGACTGCCTGCGGTAGTGGAGTCTCCATCCCTGGAGGGGTTTAAAAGTTCCCATGGGGACATGGTTTTGTGGTGGCCTTGGCAGTGCTGGGGGAATGGTTGGATTTGGTCTTGGAGGCCTTCTCCAACCTTAACAATTCCGTGGTTCTTTCTTGGTTTGAAAGAAGAGCGTAACTCGTGTCACAACGTGTTTCTAAGGACGGGATAATCCTTTCTGCTGCTCCTGGGAAGTAACCTGGGCTCTCTTCTCCACCTGAGGCCCCTCTGGGCTGTGCTGATTTCAATGGGCAACTCGCTGTCCTGCCAAGTCAGTGTGGCATGAACCAGCTGCCTCCTCACCTGCCTGGGCATCCCCCCCTTCCCAGCTCGGAATGCTCAGCCGCTGTGGAGACACTTCCCTGGCAGGCATGGCCACGCTCCCAGGAGGGTGTGTGCCTGTCGGTGTGAGTGTCTTTGCTGTCTCCTCGGATTAGGCAGCCGAGGACAGGAGCTGGATGCAGACAGCCTGCTGGCAGAGAGGCAGCCTGAGCTGGCTCACCCTGCTTTTTGAGCCTGCAGCTTCCCGGGATGGCCCTGAGCCCTGGAGATTTTATATCGCTGTCCCTTGTGGGTCTCGTTAGCCTAGAGCCTGTGACAAACCCAGCCGTGGCCACCGTAAGGGACCCAGAGGGGTTCGCCACGGGCTTCCTGCCTGACAGGGGAAGAGGTGGCTGCGACCAACAGGGAAAATCCCCTTTGCCATAATCTCACACCTCCCTGGCTGCCCTAACAAAGCCCGTGCTCAGGGGAGCACAAACCCACCCTTTCCTGGGGTTGCTTGGACTGGCCTTCCTCAATTCCTTCTTTGTTTTTCATTCCTGAGCTGTAACACAGGCAAGAAAGGGGAGCTCTAACCAGGATCCCTGGAGGCAAGGAAGCTATTGTCCTAAAAACAAAGGAACTTTTCCTCACATGCACCAGCAACAATGGGAAGTGCCCCAAAGCCTTTACTTCATCCTGGACTGGATTTCCTGATGTTTTCCAGGATGCTTGTCTGGTCTGGTTCAGCCAGAAACGGCAAACTACGTATTCCCTCTCGCCAATCCTAAAAAAAGCGGTGCTGCTGCTTGGCTCAGGAGCAGGATGGAGCAGGCAAGCAGAGCTGGTGCAGTGTTCAACAGGTGAGAAATGGTGCCACAACCTCATGGATTATGGAGAAATCTTTCAGGACTTCCCTCTACCCTCACCAGCATCTTTAGAAGTTGCTGTGTTTCATTTTTGGGGGGGAGAAGAGAAGAAGGAAAGTAATGCCTGAGGTCAGCAAACAGGTTAAACCGCCCCTGGGATGGTTTTCCATGCAGTGTCACCTACTCAGCTTCTCTCTCTGTACCTCAGACTGGCCCAAGGGGTACATGGAGATGCCCAGGGGGCTGGAGATCACCTTCACCCAGCAGCAGGCACAGGCTCAGAGCTGCTGGAAGTCTCCTGGCATGGTCCAAGGTTGGAGCTGAGAATGGCCACAGACAGTGCAGCCGCCTGCTCACGTTTTCCCAGCAATCCCAAACTGGAGAGGAGCTTTTTTTTCTGTCCTAGGAGGTACTGGCATTCCTCCAAGCACAGAGGGACCAGATGGGGGAGAAACACAGCTAAAACTGGGTGGGGGGAGGAGGGGGAGGGAATATCTGTTAAGGAGCTGGCTTGAAAATAAGATCATGGAAACCAGCTGTTGCTTCGAGAAAGGGTTCTGTTGCTGATTCTAGAAAAGGGAGGAAGAGGGGCTGATGTAAAAAGCCAGCCCTGAGGTGTGGTTGGGCTGCATTTTGGGAGCTTAGGAGGTCAAATGCAGAGACACTGAGCGGTGTAGGGGGGCATCTCTCTGCTGCACAGCACGACAGCTCGCTGGCTTTCTCTTTTGGGGTGCTTTGTGGGGCTCAGAGAGGCAGCGCCCTTCACCTCTGAAACCTCCGGCACATCATCCCCGATGCGTTCCCAGAGCGGCCTCTCCGGCGGATCAGTTCCCTGGGATGCAGATCCGGGAAGACACGGCATTAGGTAACCATTTATATAAGTGACCCACCGTGGGCTCCTGGTGAGGTTTCACAGCTCTGAGAGCCCTGATGGCATCCCTGACCCATGGCAAACATCCCGTTTATCTCCTGGTCCGACATCCTGCAGCGGGCATCGCCTTGCCCTCCTCGCAGGAGCTCTGCCTCCCGTTTTTTGGTCACATGCTCGATTTTCAGGATTGCCATGGAGATGGAGGCCAGTGTGACAGGCATCAGGCAAACAACATGAGACAGTCTGTGTCCTGCGGGACTCTGGGATAAACTTGGCAAGGCCTGTGCTCTGAAAGGCATCCCGGGCACAGAATTCCCATTAACACCATCCCATGGTGCTGCTGTGTGGTGCTTTGAAAATTGATCTCCCACTTAGGAGTGGGGTTGATAGGGGGGAGGGACAAAAACCAGCCAGGATTAGGGCACAGAGAGAGGCATTGCTGCTCACTGGGGTCAGGAAGGGGCCTGGTAACTGTGGTATTTTCTGAATTTGTGCCTCAGCTGCTGTTGCAGGAGCACACCAGGAATTATTTTCCTTGCCCTGTTGTGTTTTCTGCAGGGTTTTCTACGTGGATATGAGGCGAGTGATTCAAGGCGACACTGGGCTGGGAGCAGACCCAGAGGATGTCATTTTTCCCTTTGGCTGGCCATAAAAACCCAGCAGATCACAGGTAGAGCGAGCAAAGCTGCAGCTCAGCACACACCACGTTCCTTACGTAATGGTGCTGTGACGGCCATTGGCACAGGAGCCGGGATTTATGTTCCGGGGAAATGTCTAAAACAGCAAGTGTAGGAATTCGGTCTCCTTGGTGACGAAACCAACCAGTGGAAAACACACAAAAAAGAGGAATCTAAACCCATCCTTGGGCCTTGCTTTTATTTTCAGAGTGGAGGAGAGCGAATTAGCCTGTCCTGTGGCTACGAGCAGGATGTGAGCGTGCCTGGCATGGCTCTGGCCTTCACCCAAGCCATCCCAAAACAGGCTCAGCTATCCAGGAGCTTCTGTGGAGAGGAGAATTAGGATTAAAAAGCCAGGTATCTGTAATGACAGACCTTCCTAGGAGCCCTGTGCACTGTCCTTACCACACAATCTCCCCCTCCAACCTCCCAGTAATGGTGCTGAGCTTGGGTATAAAGTAACTCCTGCCCTTCCTGCAGAGGCCTGGATTAAACCCAGCACTAACAAAAGTTAAACTGCCTGTATTAACACAAAGGTGGGGAAAACCAGCCACCACTGGAGAATCCCCTTCCAGAGACACACGAGCTGCTGTAGCCCACATGATCCACAGCAAAGAGGCAGCTGCTCTCCTTTAAAGCCATCTGAGCCTCTCAGGGAGGAGTCAGAGTTTAGGACAGCAGGGTCGTCCTCTCCCCAGCGTGGTGCAGCCACGTAGGGCCAGGCCACGCCTGGCTTCGGGCAGCGCCAGCAGAGGGTGGATGGCAAATCCGTGATTTTATGGGGTGCTGCTGGTGGTCTCTTACAGCACAGGGTTTGACAAATGGCAGTGAGGGGTCTTGGACCTTTCCATGGTGGTTGGGAGCATCTCACGGTGAGCGTTTGGCTCGTGGTGCTGCTGGTTGGACGTAGAGGGGTCGAGAGCAAGGGGCGGGTTTTGGAGCAAAGCAACAATGTTGTCACCCTGGACATGGGTTTTCCTTGGATCTGGTGCTCTTAATTTAGAGGCTGCAAGAGGCCAGGAAAACTCAGTGTTTTCCAGAGGTGGCCACATCTTCCCAGCGCTGCTGGGCTGAGAGTCACCCGTGTGCCCGGAGAGCAGCACCGCGTCCCCAGCCGGCTCTCCTGAGTGACAAACGCCTCGACAACGCCAAACCAAAACCATTCTCTGCTTCAGCTTAGCAGGCTGGAAAGGAAGATTAGGTTTCCCAGGTGGAAAATTTCCCACAGAAAACATTGGAGCCCTGTTTTCTTTCCGCTTAATGAACCTTGTGACCCTCGCTCCCCAAGTTATTCCAGTAATGCCCCAGGATCCTAATTAAGACCGAGCCCAGCGGCTCTTGGCATTGTGTAAACACATGGGAAGGCTCCAGCCCTTCTCTAGGAAGCTTCTCATCCAGTTTGGTTTAGGCAAATGCATCCATTGAAACTCTCCTCTCCTTTTTTTTTTTAACTTTTGCAGCAGCCCCACAATGGAGGCTTTCATCTCCACCTCTTGTGTGTATTCCAGTGTCATGCCCTCTGCTTTCAAAGGCTTAGGTTTGCCTTTAATTGTGTTGAGAGCCTTTGTCTCTAAGCCTTTAATAATGGAATTTTTTTTCCTCCTCTGCCAAAAGAGAAATTTTGTTTCTTCGCTGGCTTTTCTCCTAAAGCTGAAGTGACAGTTCCCTCTTCTCGGTGAGATTTACAAAGCTCATCTTTTAATTTTCAAGAGCCAAACAGCGGCGGGGGGGG
>NW_008240023.1:1048012-1048562 GCF_000691975.1 Corvus brachyrhynchos | reverse complement strand
GAAAAGTCATCATGGCTTTTAAACACTGTCGCTAGGAGAAGGCTTAATGATCTAGAAATACATAAACTGCACACTCAGGGGCCGCTTTGATTCAGTGACACCAAATTGTTGCTCCTGCCAGAGACCAGAATGGAGCTGGGGGGTCAAAGGCAGCCCATGCGGATAACGCTTTCCTCTGGGCAGAGTCAGGATGCAGGGCCTGCCCACCCTCCCAGGGAAGGATTTCTTCCCCTAATTGTGGCAGTAAGCTGAGGCACGAGGAAGAAAATACCCTGTGCTCAGCTTGAGGGATCGCTTGAGCCCATCTCCAAGGATTTGAAACGAGAAAGCCAAGACGGATCCCGTGTTCCTTCTGCACTGAACTCAGCGTTGTCGTGTTGCACATCACGGTTGGCAGGACTTGCCTCAGCTCTGGAGTGGGGGACAGTCTTGGGATTGCCATCAGGGCTCTGTGGGATGAGGTGGGACAAGATCCTCTTCCACTCTTTTCTGCCCGTGCCTGGTGGTCGTGCAGGAAACAGAGGTCTGGGAGGGGATTGTCTTCCTGCTG
>NW_008240023.1:1033590-1047866 GCF_000691975.1 Corvus brachyrhynchos | reverse complement strand
GGCATAAATGGATTAAACTGCTTCATAGTGATGGAACACTGACTTACCCCAGCTGGGCTGGTGCTGGAGCAGGTCTCCTTTGCCTCTGGTTGAGAGTAGGATTTGCTCTGTGGATTTTTTTTTTTTTTTTTTTGGAGTATGACAACTCAGAGCAGGAGGAATTGCTTTGCAGCTTGTTTATGGTCACTTCAGTGGGACAGCTGGGCTGGAAATGAGTTCCAGCAGAGAAAAAGAGTGTTTTCCAGCTGCTGCCAGGGCTTGTGTGCTCCATCCCTCGGGATTGCCATCCTCAGCCCCAGTGATGAAGGACTGGTGGAGCAGAAAACCCTCTCAAGGGTCCCGAAGGCATAAATCTTTGGGCAAACCAGTGATTATTGTAAATAATCGTTTGGTAAATGAGGAGAACGGGCTTCCCAGAAGATGCTTTTCGCTTTAATTATGAAATAAAGAAGGAAGCAGCCTTCTGTCTGGCTGAGCTGGCAGCTCAGGAACGGATCCAAGGGAAGCCAACCTAGCTGTCAGCTTTCCAGCCTCTTTGCTCTTCCTCTGGAGCACCCTGGCGTGCGTCTGGGAGCTCGGCTCTGTGGCAGGAACCAGAGGGACAGGCACTGCTGCCGAGTGCCCTGCTTGGCCTTGGATGGGCACAATATGGACCAGACCCCCGCAGAGTGGGGTGTGCCAGCAGGAGCCGGGAGGCAGGAGCTCTCTCCAGGCTCAGGTCGCTTCCAGTCAGGCGGAATGAGTGGAAAACGAGCTAAAGTGTCACCTCCGCGTGCTCTGGTGAGAGGTTCCTCACATGGGGAGCAAACAGGAGGAGACCTGGCTGCAGGCAGAGCGTGCCAGGGCTGCCATGTCCAAGGCACAAGCTGCTGTCCTGGCAGGAGCCAGCGTGGCCCGGGAGCTGGATGTGTGTTGGAAGGGCAGCGGGTGCTGACAGACCAGGTGGGGGTGCTAACAAGCCACAGGACACCCCACCCTCCTGCCAAGCCATTAACAGCTTCGTTTGGGTGCCTTCAGCTCTTTATTCCGCTTCCCTGTTCCAAGCAGGAAGCACGGAGGAGCTGCGGGTCCCAGCCTGTGCTGTCCCTCTGGCTCGGTGGCTGGGGTACCAAAGTGCTTCCATGCCTCCGGGAAGGGGGGGATGAGAGCTGGGGTGGCTTGGATGGGAGCCTCACCCTCCCAGCCCCTGCCCTATGCAGCGCACAATATCGCCTCTGTCCTGAAGAGACTGGAGATTTTAATCCCAAAATAGACATTTCAACAAAATTACTTTTTTTTTTTTTAATTTTTTGAAAGCCTTTGAGAGCTGCTGCTTTCATTTCAGGCACAGGGAACTCATCCCGAAACCTCCGGAGCTGCCGTGAAATGGGAGCGTCGCCCGCTGGGGAGCTCCGGCGCCCGTGTGCCTTCCAGCAGCCCTCATCCCAGAATCCCAGATCCTCATCCCATCCTGGCACGTGATGATGATGCCGGGCCACGCCTGAACACTGGGAAGTTGGCTGAAATCCCTGTTTAGCAGCACAGGCAGCTCTGTGATGGTTTTCAGTGCTCCGGGTTGTGACTCTAAGCCCAGGCAGCAATGCCTGGCAAATAACCCACAAGGCCTGGCTCGCTTTTTCTCATTTTCTTACTTTTTATTTATTTATTTATTTCAAATTTTATTATAGATTTTTTTTTTTATTATAGATTTTACCTATTTTATTACACACTACTTTTAATTTTTTTATTTATTTTTATTTCCTTCTCCTTGCCAGCCTATCTCACTTTACATTTTGCTTCTGTTCCCCTGCCCACAAAATACAGTCCAAGCCTCCAGACTCTCCAGCAGCCGTTCCAGATCCAGGCTTTGAGGGGGGAATGGCTTCCAATTGACAGAGGGTAGTTTTAGATGGGATATTGGGAAGGAATTGTTCCCTGGGAGGGTGGGCAGGCCCTGGCACAGGGTGCCCAGAGCAGCTGTGGCTGCCCCTGGATCCCTGGCGGTGCCCAAGGCCGGGCTGGACATTGGGGCTTGGAGCAACCTGGGATAGGGGGAGGTAACTGGAGCTTCCAAACCTTTTCCCCTTGCCCTTCCCTGGCTGAGAGCCTAGAGGAAGACCAGTCAGTCTCCAGGCATGCAGCGTGCCTGGGGTTTGGAGGAGGGCACGGGCTTGGGTGGATGCATAAGGAATTAGGTGGCATTTTTGGGAGCAGGCATCCTGAAAGGCCGGGCTTTGCAGGAGGAGCACTCCCTGTCTCTGGGACCAGCACGACCAGTTCAAAGGGAGGTGTGTGACCACTAGGAGATGCTTGTCGTGCTGGGAATTGTCATGATGCCACAGATTGAATGAACCAACCACTCCCTGAAAAGAAAGAAAACAAGTGGAAGGGAATTGGAGAGGGTGGGGGTTTTTTTAAGAGGGGAAGAATTGTTAGGAGTCCAGGGGGACCTTAGAGCCCTCTCCAGTGCCTAAAGAGATTCTAAGAGAGCTGAAAAGGGACTTTGGACAAGGTTCTGGAGTGACAGGGCACGGGGAATGGCTTCCCAGTGCCAGATTGCAGGGCCGGATGGGATACTGGGCAGGAATTGTTCCCTGGGAGGGTGGGCAGGCCCTGGCACAGGGTGCCCAGAGCAGCTGGGGCTGCCCCTGGATCCCTGGCAGTGCCCAAGGCCAGGCTGGACGCTGGGGCTTGAAGCAGCCTGGGCAAGGGGGATGAGATGATCTTTATGGTCCCTTCTGACCCCAAACCATTCTGGGGTTCTGATTTGGTGTTTTAATTGTTACTGACAGTCAGCTTGTTAGAAAAACAACATCTTACTATTGGCTGGGAGTTATTCATTCAAACAACACTGTTTTTCCTGCTTTACCCTTTTTTCCCCCCACCTTTCCAGAACAGCAAGCTGCTCTCTCTCCTAGCCCTGGTGTTTTGTCCTCATGGGTGCAGCTGATGTGATGTCAAGGACACCACGGTTTCCTCAGCTGGCTGAACCCTGCCCGGAGCGGCACTTGGCCATCATTCAGGGACAGGGTGTGGAGTGGGATGCTCCCTGTCCCGGGAGGCAAACCAAAACCTCAAACCCCCAAAATATAAGGTACCTTATCACCTTTTCAATAGGACTGAGGGGGGATCCCCTGTCTCCCTTGAACGGCAGCTCGTGTCACATCAAGACACACCAGAAGGCCCCGGGCTGGTGCACAGGGGCAGCAGCCCGCCCAGCCGTGCCTGAGCACAGAGGAGATGTTCTTTCTGTGGTGGCACAGCCTCGAGAGCACCTAATCTGGATTTATTGAGGTCGTCAGACTGACTTAGCACGGCGGTGCCGAGACTGTAGGATAAATAGAAGCCTTCTATTTATAACGCTGCCAATCTGGCACCGCTCGCGAGCACTAAAAATAAGACTTTGTGCAAAGCGAGCCGAATTAATGGGCGCTCTCCTTGCATTGTCTGTGCAGCAGCCCCTGATCCTGTGGCACACTCAGTGCTTGGCAGGGATCCTGCAGAGCTCTGCTGAGCCACCACCTCTCCAGAGGGATGAGCGTGGCTCTCACCCGCGTGGGAGAGGTTCCTCCGTTCCCTTTGGGTGGTCCGATTGTGTGCCCGCAAACTCTGCGGGTTTGGGGCAGGAGTGATGAGCTCTGATGCTGCAGCTGGGCAAGCTGAGCCCAGGGAAAAGGGGGTTGGTTGTGCTGGAGCTGCCTAGGGCACGTTTCTGGTCCCTGCGTGGAGCTGGATCGATCTGAGCTCCCCTGAGTCAGGGAGGATGTGCCAGACACCAAGGCAGAGCCTGGACTGCCACAGCTGCTGAGCAGCAATCCCAGGTACCCCAGGAGAGTGGAACTGGATTAATTTTTAAAGGGATCTGCTTAAGCTGCAGATAAACCCGCTGGGGATCTGCTTTCTGGAGAGTGAAGTGAGCCTCGCCGTCCAACCGCACCGAGTTTAACACCAAACAGGGTTTTTTCTTTAATATGAGATCTTACTGGTTTTTAACTCACCCATGTAAAATCTTAGCTTTCACCTGGCAGCCCACCCAGGTCCTGCTTGGGTTGTAATGGTGAGTGGCTCCAATATTTATTTTCTTTCATAGGAAGGCAGAAACCTGGATTTTATCGTTAACACTGTTGTGTACAAGATCTTAAGGCAGATACCTGCTGCTCTGATTTAACACCTGCCTGGCTTCCCTTAGAGTGTTTCCTGGGGTTGAATTTATTTTCAGAGCACTTCAGGCTCCCTTTTCCCGCTGTTTCCAGCTACTGAGGTCTATGACCATCCCTGTTGGATCTATCTGCTCCACACGTGGCTCTGCTGGTGGGAATAGGATCACAGAATATCCAGAGCTGGAAGGGGCCCACAAGGACCATCAAGTCCAGTTCCTGATCCTGCACAGGACACCCCAAGGATCCCATTGTGAGAGGTGCCAAAGCTGGTCCTCCACCACTCTCCTCTCGACACACCCGACTCCAGGAGGTGACCCAAAGGAGAAGAGCAGCTTCTGATTCATCAGCTGCTACCCAGGGCTGCCAGGAACCCTGGGGCCACTTTGATGTGCAGAGGAGAGCAGGGTGTGCATCCCATGGTTTGAGCTGGGATGTGGGATCAGGTGTGACACAACGTGACACGGACCTGCCGGATGTTGACGTTCCCCTAAACTCATTATCAGTTTTTTTTGGATTTTCCTGCCTGGGATTTCACTCAGTTTGGAGGGGGTAGGTGCCACGCAGGGGGAAAATCATTCCCGAGCCTCCTGACCCAAAGGAGACAACAAGAATTCACATGATGGGGCCTGGAAAGGAGGAAGAGGAGGATGAGCTGGCTCCAAATGCTGTTTTACAGAGCGTGGTGGGGGGGCTGTGGCCTGGAGAGAAGCAGCAGGAACACCCCTGCCTACACCACAGTGCTGTGGGTGGCCACACCAAGCTAGACCACCCTAAATCCAAGGTTGGAAAGGACTGCCTGCAGAGGTTTGGAGCCCCGGGGAGGGGAACAGCGTGTGCCAGGCAGGCAGGTGGCAGCTTGGTGGCAATTGCACAGTTGGGCAGCCTTGGAGGAGAGAGCCAGAAGGCCGAGTCATTCCAGCACAGTGAGTACAGTTCAGCGCTGCCATACGGCTCCTTCTGCAGAGGAGGAAGCGCGCAGGGAGCGAGGCATCCCACTGCTTCTCCTCGAAAATGAGCTTCCCCCTTCTCCTGCCAGCGCTGGAAAAACGCGGTGGTCGAAGGAGTCGGAGATTTCAGGGCGCCGTGGGGAATGCGGGAATTCCTCGTGGATGTTCTCTGCTCCTTTGCTCTGCCCCAATCAGGCACCGGGAGGAAAAGATCTTTATCAAGGATGGGTGGTAAACCCCTGCCGTGCCAGATGGGGAGGGAGGGAGGGAGGGAGGGACAAGAAGAGGTTGCTGCTGGCCAAAGAGTGCCTTGACCTGTTAGGAACCACTGGAACCAGAAAAGCAGATTTGAACAGTTTGATTTCCTGCAGGGCTCTTGATAGAAGTCGGGAGGGGAGTAGGCAAATGTTTTCCAGCAAGAAAACAGTAGGATTTTCTGCTTCATTTAATAAATCCACTGCTTTTATCCCCAGCCTGCCTTAACCCTTTCACCTCCACTAACATCTCTGGTGTGGGGTTACTGGCACAGGTGGAAAACTGATCTCCTGGCAGAATTTTTGCTTCAGTGCTTCTCTTTCTGCAGATGGAGAGTGAAAAGCAAAAAATGGGCAAAAATCAGAGCCTGGGTAGCAAGGCTTAGTCATGGATTTGGCAGTGCAAGGCTGGTCGATGATCTTAGAGGGCTTTTCCAACTTTTGTGATTCGAAGAGGTTGGGAAAGCAGCAGCTTTGGTGTCAGAGCATTCCTCAGCAGAGAGGAGAGCGTTTGTGGGAAGCTCTTTTGGGGAAGAGCCTCCTTTGCTGAGCAGGCTCTGGGGAAAGGCTGGGAGCTGTAGCAGAGACAGCCGGTGGGTGGGAGGAGGGAAGATGTGGAGCTTTGCAGCAGGGCAGCAAGGAACACGTGTGTTTGGGGGCTGGGGATCTTGGGGATGGGATTTGCTTACTTGCAGCACCCGAGGTTTCACTGGTAGAGGAAGATTTCTTCTCCCCCATTCCAGAACCGAAGCCCAGAGCTCCCAGTCCATAGCAAGAGCTCATTGTTTGCCTGGCTTTTAAATCTCAGCTCTGAAATCACATTGGTGCAGAGAATATCTGCTTTAGCCCTTTCAAAAGGGTCTTTTCTCGAAAAGGTTTGTCACCAGGGCTGCTGGTCGAGCAGGAAGCTTTCAAACCATGGAAGCCCAGAAAACAGAAGGAAACAAATAACTGTGAACAATTAAAACATCTCCAGCAAGCCACCAGTCTTTTGGGGACATTCCCAATGCTTCAATGCACGTGGCTGGCAGGATCGAAACTCCCAACCACAGCTCCCACCATGGCCTCTTCCACAGTCAGGCTCAGGGATCACAGAATCCCAGAATGGTTTGGGGTCAGAAGGGCCCTTAAAGCCCACCCCATCCCACCCCAGCCATGGGCAGGGACCCCTCCCACTGTCCCAGGCTGCTCCAAGCCCCAATGTCCAGCCTGGCCTTGGGCACTGCCAGGGATCCAGGGGCAGCCCCAGCTGCTCTGGGCACCCTGTGCCAGGGCCTGCCCACCCTCCCAGGGAACAATTCCTTCCCAATCTCCCATCCAGCCCTGCCCTCTGGCACTGGGAAGCCATTCCCTGTGTCCTGTCCCTCCATGCCTTGTCCCCAGTCCCTCTGCAGCTCTCCTGGAGCCCCTTTAGGCCCTGGAAAGGGCTCTGAGCTCTCCCTGGAGATTCTCTTTTCCAGGTGAGCACCCCCAGCTCTCCCAGCCTGGCTCCAGAGGGGCTCCAGCCCTTGGAGCATCTCCATGGCTCCCTCTGGACTCTCTCCATGTCCTTCCTATGTTGGACTTGTGCTCCCTCCAAGCAAATCCTGGTGCCTGAGCTGTGCTTTTGCTGCTGCATGTCCAGCTGTCCCACGCGCCTTTCCTTGCATTATTAGTTCCCAAACCACGTAGCTCCTCTTCCACCGAGTCTGTCTTTTCCCTCTGCCTCCCCTGAGGTTCCCGGGCTCCCCTGTAATTATGGTAGCCACCACTGGCTCAGCCAGCAGCACAGAAAGCCACCGAGCCCTTGGCAGGACTGCATGCTCTCCACATGGGCAGGGCGTGGTTCCACTCTGCACCAGCTCAGCTTGGTTTGAGAGCCGGGAGAAAATTCCAAAGCTGCCAGGGCAGGAAGCACCCGTGAACACTGGAGAGAGGCAGGCAGGTGGGATGCAGGCCGGAATTCCAGGTGGAATTTACGTGGATGGGCACACGGACAAATCTGCACTGTTTGGGGGAAGTGATTCTCACCCGAGCAAAACATGCTCAGGATGCTGTGGGAACTTAAAAGCAACCAGCAGCATAAATGTTGGGTTTAAACCTGCTGCTTGTTACTTTTTTTTTCTCCCCCCATCCATCACAGGGTCCCCTTAGTAATTTTTTAAAAGTCTTTCATCCTGGCCTGAAGCTGGGATCTCTCAAGGGCTCTGCCCAGATATTAATCGTGGTCCTTGTCACCCCCAGGCTGGCTCCCTGCTCTCTGCCTGGCTGCTGGCAGCCAGTGCTTCCCCTCATCCCATCCCACAGCTCCTTCCCAAAGTGCTCTCCTGCTCCTGGCCTCTGCTCCAAGAGGGAATGCTCCACCTTGGAGGCTGGACAGGGCTTGGAGCAACCTGGGAGAGTGGAAGGTTTCAGGGGGTGGAACTGGATGGGCTTTAAGGTGCCTTCCAACCCAAGCATTCTGTGATGATTCCATGACTTGGGAGCTCTCCCTTCAGCAGTGGTGGCATCCAAAGCCGTGCTCCAGTGGCCGGCTGGGAGCAGCTCTGGGATCTGCGAGCTGCTGTGCCATCGCGGGAGGAGATCCCGCAGATAATCTCCTTCCACGGCGGAAATATTCCGCTTATTTTTATCCTCGTTTCCTGTCTGTCAGCCAGCTAATTATCCCTCAGAGGACTTTCTCTATAAGTCTTTTTCGAGAAGGAAACTTGGCGAGTGCTGCCTGAACGTCCTTGTCCATTTCAATGAGAACAGTGGAGTCAATTTTAGTACCTTCTGGAGAAAATGTCTTTTTTTCTTTTTTTTTTTTCCCCCTCCTTTTTTTTTGTGAGGTTTTTGTTTTTCCCTGTTTGTGTCCAGCTGCCAGTAGCAGAGTTTTCCTGCCTGGATCTTCTCTTCCATGATGCAGGGGGGAGTGTGAAGAGGAGGCTCTTGCATTCCAGAATAGCCATGCATTATTACATGGATGGAAACCTGGGCTTGCTCCAAACCTGCTCATCCAACGCTGGGGCCACGTGCTGAGTCCATCCCTCCTCTCTCCCAATCCTCGGCCTCCTTAATGGATGTCCTTGAGCATTTAAAAATGCAAACCATTTTCTGTTGCCGTAGCAACCACTCTTCTGGAAATGGGGATAAACTGTGGCTCCTGGGAGGTCAGAGATGTTCTTTCTGAGAGGTGGTGGGTGCTGGGATGCCTTGAGAGGCTTCCTAGACACAGAGACTAGACAGGAGTAAGGGAATAAAAGAGGTATTTATTTGAAAGGCCTTCAAAGGTACCCCCTGGGGGCCAGAGGCTACTGCCGAGAGGGACCCCAAGATGGACAACAGGGCATGAGTTCTTCACACTTTTGTGTAAGTTTGGTTCATTTGCATAGCAGGGTTAATTCTCCAATTAAAGCTTCAGTTTTCCCCTCCACTTTCCCCCCCCTTCAGAAGCTTTTGGTTTATACTTTTGGCCTAGGACAGTCTGGGTGTCCTTGGAGAGCAGGCCTGGAGAGGCTTTGTTATGTCTGCCTGGCATGAGAGAGCAGAAATTAACAGGCTACAAGAAACTTCAGAGTCACACACCAGGCAGTACAAGATTTGAAAAATGGAAAAGTTAAAACCTAAGGTATCAGCTGGTGGCAGGAGAACAGCTCACAGCCACCTGCTCCATGTCCCTGGCTGCTGGAATCCCGCTGCCAGGCCTCAGTGATTCCCAAGGGGAGCAGCTTGGGATATTTCTCGCTGGCTCTGAGCAGCCTGGCCTAGTGGAAGGTGTCCCTGCCCATGGCAGGGGCTGGAATGAGGCTTTAAGATCCCTCCCAACCCAAACTATTCTGGAACTCCGAGATCCCTCAGGCTCCTGCAGTCCCGAGCTGGGGTTTCATGTTGGCCCAATCTGCAGCCAAAGGAGCTCTCCAGATGGGCAACCAAGACCGAATTTTCTCGTGGCTGCCACGTGAAAGCACGGAGTGTGGGGGCTGCGTCCTCGCTGCTGTCACCTGTCCCTTGGTCGCTTGCAGGGACCAGATCCCCCAGTTTCCAGTTCTCTGCATGCAGGGGCAGAGTGCTGGTGAAGGGATTCCCACAGCACCCTCCACGCTGTGCTGGGGATGAGACACTGCAGTTCTCTTGTTCAGCATTCCCATCGTGGCAGGGGGAACCTGTCCAACCTCCTGAAGCTGCAGAGTCAAGCAGGAAGGCAGCAAAGTGCTGGCAGCAGACCTGCTGCCAGCCTCACCTGCTTCCAGAGCCTGCAGCTGGCAGATGGTTGAGATCGCTGGATCAATCCCAAGCAGTCTGTGGAGACTGTTCTCATGGAAATACGTAGGGGAAGTTGGGTTGTGCTTTTCGGATGTTGGCCTTTGGCAGTCAAAGAGGCCGAGCCTGTGGGTTCCCTTCCGTGCTGGAATTTTGTGCTAGAAGGGATCAGTGTTTCAAAGGGATGAGTGTTTCAACACTTACCCAAACGAGATGGGTGCTTTGTAATACATCAGCCCTGCAGTCTCTGTGTGCTGAACTCAAATGGCCTCTGGATCAAACCCCAGGGAAAGGCTTCCAAGGTTGGCATTGTGCTGCTGGAATTGCCCTCCTGGCTCTTATCATTCCGGGATGGTGTGTCTTGGTTTGAAAATCCCAACATGGTGTCTCCTGCTCTGGGCGTTGCTTTAGGCTGGAGTGATCTCTGCTCATCTTCAAAACCACCAAACAAAGCAGGATAAGCTGCTTCCTCGCTGAGGCACCTCAAATATTCGGGGCCTCTCTCCTCCATCCCGACTCTTGTATCACCTCCTAAGAAGACGGGGTCTTTTCCTAGTGCAGGTTGGTGGAAATTCCCACAAAGCTAAAGAAGGGCATCGAGCCTCGACTTCTAATTGATTTGGCTTCTGTCTCTCACGAGGCTTCACCAGCCATTTAATGCACCAGAACTTGCCCGGAGCAACTCCTTCCCCGTCTGCAGGAATTATTTCCCGTCTGGTCTGATGCCGAGGCGCAGATAGGCAGAGTTGGAAGCCACCCAAGCGCTCGCACCTCCCCAGGTTGGCGAGTGTGAGTGAATCACAGCAGTGGGATGTGCTGTTTGTCCGTGGGATGTGCGAGGCACCGAGTGCTCCTGGTCCTTCATCTGCGGCGCCTCACGAGGAGCACGGCAGCCGCTCGCACCCCGGGGAGCTCCTGGCATTTTTTAAAGGGTCATCAGCTCTTTTGCCTCTGAGGTGCTGAGTTAGCGGCCCTCCATCCAGTGGGGGTCCCTGCTGAGAGCTGTGGGCGGTCAGGAAGCGGTGCCTGAGGAAGGACCTGGCTGTGACCCCTCTGAGACGCTGCTGGGGTGGCAGTGTCCCTTTCCCGCCATGCATTCCTGGGAAATTCTCTCGCAGGACGTCCTGTATCTGCTTGCTCTTGAGTGAAACCTCCAGCCCTGCGATGCCCAGCCATGCTTCTATCCCTGCCCTTTCCCGAGGGATGGCTGCAGTGGGCTCACACGGATTTGTCCCTGGCAGCTTCCTTGGCCGTGCTCTGGATGATGCCTGTGGGCTTTAATCAATATACCCGTGGTTAAATACACTCGATTCGATGCCGCTGTTTGGTCTTGGAGGGTTTGGGGTGAGGAATTCTTGTTCTGTGGGAATCATTAAGGTTGGAAAAGCCCTCTAAGACCATGAAGTCTCACCCTTAGCCCAGCACTGCCCAACCCACCACTCAACCATGTCCCCAAGTGCCACACCCACACACTTTTTGGACCCCAATCGGCAAAGCTGCAGACTTCCAGACAGTTCAAGATCCTGCTTTTTGCTCCCTGAAACACGTGATTCTCCTCTCCCTGCAGGACAGGGCTAGTTTTGTCTTGGGAACAGAAATCCATGTTACTGCTCATCACCAGCAGCCCGAGGCAGGTTTGGTTTGACTTTTGGCTGAGTTTTGGACCTGTTCTAGTTTGGACGGGGTGACGTTGGCTCTGCCAGAGATGATCTTCACACAAGAATGCATCTTCAGGCCCTTGTGCCTGAATGGGGCCCGTTAATTTATTTTCCATTTACAGACCCAGCTTCATGTTCATCTTTAAAAAGCAAAAAGCTCATTAACAGGGAATTTTCTTGCCCAAATGCAGCAGCAGCAATGCTGACTCCTACACAGAGATGCTGCCACCCACAGCCTAAACCATGGCCTGATGTCCAGTTTGAGCCTCTACCCCTCAGATTTAGCTCCTCTGACCTCTTCCTTAGACACAATTTTAGTCAAGGTGAGTTATGACACTGTTCTGAGCGAGTGAAAAGCTCGAGAAACATCTAATTGATATCACAAGCTTGAATAGGTGCAGCCAAAATGCCTTTTATTGGTAAGGGATTTTTTTTTTTTTTTGTTTCTGAGGAAGGGAGCAAACCTGAGCGTTGCTACCGAAATTTCAGGTGGGTGGGAAACAGGATGAACAACAGGATGTGTCCAGAGGTGAACAGAGCTGCTCAGGGATTCAGTTTGGGACTGACTTCACTCATGGAACTGACTCCATTAATACCTTTCCTAACCAGCTGGGCTCACATGGAGGAGCATATGGATCACTGCTGCAGCTGAGACGGTGGAGAGCATGGGGGAGAGGACCTGGACATCCCCCAGGGAGGATGGAGCGACCTTGGGGCCCGTTGGAAGAGGCAGTGTGAGATGATGGAATGCAGGTAGTGCATCTGTGTCTTTTATCTGTTAACAACATCTCTTTAATCAAACTTGGCCCGTTCTCTTGGACTCTTATCCACGTGAACTGCCACAGGAAGGGGAAGTGGGGTAGAAACGAATCGCAGGATGGCCGTAGGCACGGGAGGATGTTGCTAGTGCAGTCCTGGGAGATGGATTTAGCAGAGAGGGCAGTTCTGCTGCCTCCCTCCAAGGGTTTGGTTAGAGCTCGTCCAGCAAATAGCTCAGGGAGAGTGAGCTGCCAGTGGAAGAGGTGTGGAGGAGCACAGAGAGGTGCCAAACAGTGGATGCAGGGTTAGAAAGCTGCCTGTGGGTACAGCTGTGCCCCGCCTTGCAGAGGTCAGCGTGTGCCACAGGATGGGAACGTGGGCTGGGCGTGGAGCAGGCTGGGAATCCAACATTCCATCGGCGATGCCGTGGAAGCACTGCCATTCCCAGCCAGGAAAACCACTGCCTCGGTGTAAGGGCATGCCTGGGGCAGGCTGGAGGCTGGCAAGGAGGAGGTGATTGCGCCCTGCTGGTTTCACTTTGCCAGCCTGACACCTGTGCCTGCGTGCACGGGCATCCCCTCCAACCATCTCAGCTGGCTCCGTCTCCAGCCTCTCCATACCTGGAATCTCCCTTCATGCTCCCTTCCCAGCCTGCCACACAGGAGCATCATTGATGCTGTCCTACTGGTTTTTGTGGGGTTGCGGTGGTACTGGAGTAATTAATTTGTGTAACTCAGTGCTCCCAGTGCCAGGAGTAATGCTGGAGCATCCCTGCACTGGTGGGATTGCTCTCTGCAGGAGGTTTAGGATCAGGACCGCTCACCCTTTGCCTTTGGGGTGAGAAGTGCACCCTCAGCAGTGCTTGGGAATGGTGTACCCGTGCTTGGCAGTTCCCTCTGCCCCGTGGGCTTTCCCACAAAGCACGATTGTGATTCCTGTTGCTTCCGAGTGGTTGGAGGGAGGGTCTCATTTTTGCACCGTGCAGGCACCAGATATTGTGTGCAGCTCAAAGGTGGTAATGTAAAGTTCTTTTTTTTTTTGCTTCGCACCGGGGTTATTACCTTAATCAAATATTTATTTACAGCTCGTGCTGGCAAATACAGGCTTGACATAAAGGAATTCACCCCTGGCGTGTAGCGTTTAATGGGATTATTCTTCCGAGTAACTGAGCCTCCTTTGCCCTGATTGGTGTGGCTGCCCCTGGATCCCTGGCAGTGCCCAAGGCCAGGCTGGACAGGGCTTGGAGTAGCCTGGGATAGTGGAAGGTGTCCCTGCCCCTGGCAGGGGGTGGAAGTGGGTGATTTTTAAGGTTCCTTCCAACCCAAACCATGCTGTGATTCCACGATTCAGTTGGAGATGGAAGGATGAGGATGTAGCTGTGTGGCCAGTGGACACATCCAGGTAGAAAAAAAGAGTTGGAATGTGCCCTGGATTGATGAAGCACCTGTACAGTCAGCAGGTCATGAGTTTTAGGAGCTCTCATGCTTATCCCTTCAGGTCCCAGCCTCCAGAGACACAGGAGGGGAGAGAAATCTCCTGGCAAAGGAAGTGTCTGGGTTCTGTGCTTGGGATGACACAGCTGCACAGACATGGTCAGACTGCACGCCAAGGCACGGGAATTAGGGGAAAGCTGAGTTTCCTGAGGTCTTCCTAGACTGTGTTTGCTCTTGCCTATCTCCTGGCAATGGATACCTTTCTCCTTGTGGGGAGATAACATTTCCCTGCAGGGAAGCTGACCCATGTCCCCGTGCATTGCTGCCTGAGCTGGGGGGGTTTGTGACTTCCCCACACTCAGGAATTTTGGTCTCCCCCAATTCCTGTGCCAAAGATGGTCTCCACGGCCTCATCCTCAGCCTTTCCCGTGAGGATCCCTCTCTCTGGCACTGTGAGCAACAGAGAGCACCTCCCTTGGATAAGCTGCCCTCTCAGCGATGGGTCCAGCATGTGGCAGAGCTGTGGGACAGCACCAGGATCATCTGGATGAGTCCCCAAGGACACGGAGGGACAGAGCTGCTGTCTGAGTCAGGCACCTCTTCCCCCCCCTGCTGCTGTGGCACGTGGACACTGCTTCTCCAATTTCCCAGCCGAAGGGGAAGTGCCACAGCAGTGACGATGCAGAGGAGCCTTGTGACCATGACACATCTCGTTAGTCAGCTCCCAGGGAGGGGAGGATAGGTTTGCAGGAGGATTTTAGCCATGGGCAGGGGCAGCTGGGAGCTGGATGCCGGTGGGAAGCAGAGATTAGGAGCTGGAGACGTGATCCCATGTTCTCCACGGTGCTGACTAAGGATCCAGCCG
>NW_008240023.1:1027644-1033566 GCF_000691975.1 Corvus brachyrhynchos | reverse complement strand
AGGAATCCTGCCCCCCAGCCTGTGCTGCTCCATGGCCTGCCAGGCTTGTGGGCACCACAAAGCACCACAATGCCCTTGATGTCCCAGGGCCTTGGCAAGGAATTCTCATCCCCGGTGCTTTGGTGGACACGTTGGCCTGAGGTTCCTCACCTGCTGCAGGATGGAGGCCACGGGAGTTTTTGAGCCCTGTAGGTTGCACGCTCTGTGCCATTCACACCAGGTGAAGGTGGTTCCTTTGTGCCTTCCCTTTTCCCTCATTTTCTCTGGTGGGATCTCAAAGCTGAGGTTTTGGGGGTGATGGAGGAGAGGAGGCAGTAGCAGGGTGCAAAACTGATTTGTGCTGTCCCACGTCTCAGCTGTGCTCCTGCCTCTTGCCCAAGAGCATTCCTGTAGGAAACTGCTCCAAAGAGGAGTCTGCAGGGCTGGGCCCTCTGGGAAGGGAGGGAATTGTCTGTCCCTCGTGGTGATGGGAGGCTGCAGGAATATAACAGGGAACAAGGCTGCCTCCTAGCCCAGAGGAATGGTGAAATTATGGAACGTGAGGCACGAGGCCGTGGTGTCACCTGTTGGAAAATGTTCATCCTGAACCTTTGCTGAGCTGCCAGGCAGGAAAAGCCCGTGCCAGGCTCTCACAGCTCTCTGTTGGTCTGGCTGTGAGGATTGCCTCTTTCCAGCTTTTGGCTTCCAGCTCGGATATTCTTCTGATGTCTCTGCCGGCGTTTATCCAGCTCCTTATCAGCAGATGCCCTTCCTTGGTGACTCACGCCCTGCTCCCTGACCACATCCCCTTCTCTCCTTGCCCCCACCCACCACAGCTGAGTCACTCTGCCTCCTGTCACAAGCCAGGAGCTCTTCCTTCGGTCAGCACGGAGACTCTTCTGGCCCAGTCTGATGTAAGCTCATCCCGAGTTCCTTTTCCCAAGCGGGCTCTGGAGTGGGAATTTGCTGCCTGTTACCACACTGCCCAGACCAGATGTACCCTTTTCCTCCCTTAGTCATCTCCAGCAGTTCCCCACAGGGACCAGTCCAGCTCAGAGGTACTGGAGGTCACCCAGCAGCGCAGCGCTCCCCAGTCTTGGCTGGTTTGTATTTCAGATGTGACTTGTGAAGGTGGCAGCTGTGAAAACCCAGTGCTCAAAAACCTTTCCCATCTTCTGAGCATCCCATAGCTGCAGGAAGTGACTTTCTGGTGTTATCCCATAAAAAGAGCATTTTCAGCTGCTCAAGGAGGGACTTTTAGATGAGAGGAACATTGAAAATCAAGGGCTCTCTTTCCTTGCACCCAATTTCGGGCTACCCCTGTCCCTCTCTACCCCATTAAATGTTGATGCAGTTTCATCTTCCCAGTCTCTTTTTGAAGGCCTGTGGTGTAATTTCCTGCTATGGGATGGCCAAACTCTGGATGGAAACATCAGCCTCTCTGTATAGCTATAAAACAAGGTGATTTTTCGCATGGGTATCACTGCCCTTGATTTGGGGAAAGAGGAGCCGGCAAAATCCAACCCCCCCAGCCTTTCCTTGGAGAAGGAGCGTGGCGTGCGTACAATCCTGGGTTGGAAAAAGCTGGATCAAAGCTTGCTTTAGTCATCCCAAGTGAGTAGCACAGCCTCTCCTGAGGTCAGAGCCGGTGCAGGAGGAAGATGGATATCGGGTTAGCCATGCTGCTGCAGTCTGGAATGTGATAACATCCCTGCACGCCCTCCCAAATCTTTCAGGCGAGCTTGGAAGGCCTCGGATGGTTCCTGTTCCAGCAGGATTGTTGTTTCTCCCCCTGGCACCTGAGGAGGCTGGCTGGCTGCCCGCCCTTGTCCCCTCCCTCGGGGGCACAAAGCTTCCTGCAGGAAAGCTCTGGCAGGGCAGGGAGCTGGAGCTCAGTTGCCCAAGCACCTTCCTCAGTGGCCCATCTTGTACTGGGAGCACCGGTTAGGAGCACTGGGCCTGGATGGACACGTTGTCCTGTCCCTGAAGGAAACCCTCCTGATGGAAACACCTTTCCATTGGGAAGGACAGGCTAATTACCACTGCCTCATTTACTTCCTTCTGACATGCTCCCTTCCTCCTCCTTCTCCATGTTTTTCTAGTCCATCCACAGCTGCATCTCTCCTTCCTTGGATCTCCCATTTTCCCTTTTCAACCCCCTACTGCATCCCAGAGGACTGTGAGTTCCTTTCCTGGCCGGCCTCCCTGCCAGCCTGCGGCTTTGGCTGCTCCCTGGGCCTGCAAGGGCTTTGCAGATGTGTGTAAACACCCCCTTGTTGCTGCCAGAGCCCACTGGACTGTTCCTCCTGCAGGAGAGGATGGGATAAATCCACTGTTTTGGTTTCCTGCTGGAGCAGGACAGTGCAGTATCCCTCCCAAAAGCAGCTTTTAGCTCCAGAAACTACACAAGATGACACAGGAGTGGGATTGTTCTGGGATTTTCGGAGGCTGGATGGCAATGCAGTTGTGGTAAACCAATCATTGCTCAGAAATGTCCTTTGTTTTTCTGGTGGGGGTTTTTTTTTTTCTTCCCCTCTCGTTCTCCTCAGCTTCCCTTCTAATTAGGTGCTGCAGGCTCCAAAGGCACCGCTTGCTCACAGGATTGCCTTTCCCAGGCATGGATTCTGGGATGACCATGAGCTCAAGCCCATCTCATGGCTGCTGTGGGTTCCCAGAGGGATTTCTTCCCTTGGGAAATGCACCTGAATTCCCACCCCAGCTCCATCCCCATTACCATCAGGGGACAATGCTCAGGAGGGAACACTGAGGGCCACAAAGTGCCAAAGTCACCTCAGCAGTTCGGAGACCCAACTGCCCTCGGTTTCAAAGCAGCTGAGTCACTCGTGATTCATCCGAAGCCTGAAGCAGAGCAGGGGAATAAATCTCATTTTCTCCATCCCCAGCTGGTGCTGTGACCTCTCCTGAACCCCCTCCTCACCTTGCATTCCCTGGAGAGAGGAATGCACCTGGAGGAATGCTCCAGACTGAGATGTCTCCAGGAAAGGGCCATCCCAACACCACCAGTGCTTCTCCACCTGGCTGGCATTTTGACTGAAAAGAAGGGACAGAATGCAGGGGATTTGGCTGGGAATCCTGCATCCCTCACTCCTGCTGCTTGTTTCGTGGCAGGAAGAAGGAATTTACAGCCTGGTGCTGCACGGCTCAGTGAGAAGCAGAAATACAGGCTGGGCTGGGAATGGATGGAGAGCAGCCCTGAGGAGCAGGACGTGGTGAGAAGCTCAGCAGGACCCAGCCACAGGCATTGGCAGCCCAGAAAACCCCCGTGTGCTGGGCTGATCCCACAGCATGGGCAGCAGGGAAAGGGGGGAATTCTACCCCTCTGCCCTGCTCAGGTGGGACCCCAGCTGCAGAGCTGTGTCCAGCCCTGAGGTCAAAGCAGAAGGATGTGGAGCGGCTGGAGAGAGTCCAGAGGAGGCCACAGAGATGCTCCAAGGGCTGGAGCCCCTCTGGAGCCAGACTGGGAGAGCTGGGGGTATTCACCTGGAAAAGAGAAGAGAACAATCCAGGGAGAGCTCAGAGCCCCTTGCAGGCCCTAAAGGGGCTCCAGGAGAGCTGCAGAGGGACTGGGGACAAGGCATGGAGGGACAGGACACAGGGAATGGCTTCCCAGTGCCAGAGGGCAGGGCTGGATGGGAGATTGGGAAGGAATTGTTCCCTGGGAGGGTGGGCAGGCCCTGGCACAGGGTGCCCAGAGCAGCTGGGGCTGCCCCTGGATCCCTGGCAGTGTCCAAGGCCGGGCTGGACACTGGGGCTTGGAGCAGCCTGGGATAGTGGGAGGTGTCTCTGCCCATGGCAGGGGGGGGCACTGGATGGGCTTTAAGGTCTTTTCCAACCCACACCATTCTGTGATTTTATGGGACTGAAAGTTGCTTGCAGAGCAAATTGGGGGGGGATTTTGGAACAGGGAACTTGGAGCTGCTCTGTGTCTGCTGGGCGTAGCTGCACACGCAAGTTCTCTGCAGAAGAGGAAGTTGGTGGGAAGAGCCCTGCCTGGTGTTTGCAGAGCAGCTGGGTGAGGTTTGGGTTTGGCTGGAGCAGCTGGTACATCCTTAGAGCCTCTCCTCACCCAGGAGTCCCTTGGGAACCAGCAGTGGGATCAAAACATGTCGAGGTGGTTTCCTACAGCTGTGCTGGCTGAGATCACAACACTGAATTCACTGAGGTTCAGAGCCTCGGCTAAAGAAGAGCAATTTCCTCCTGCCTGGGTTAGCAAACCATGCTTTACTCTTTTCCTCAATAATTTGAGGAAGGAAGGAAGGCAATCCTTCGGGAAAATGCATTACAAGCAATAACGGTCCTTCAGGAGGACCCAGAAATTCAGGGAGATGGCATAAGAGCAGCTCTTTCCCAGGTTTTTCCCCGGAATAGCGGGGCCTGGCTGTGCCTGGTGCTGATTTTCCCCTGCCTGGAGCAGTGGGGACAGGCTGGGGCAGGGCTGGGCTGTGGGAGACGGGGTGGTTCATGTACAGCCCAAGAGCATCACCCCACCTGAGCCAAAAGATTCATGGGCCTTCATTCCTGGTTTTGGTTGCAAACCAGGAGCAGTTCTCACAGCCAAGTTTTCCCAACTCCCTCTGGCCTTCAGCGTCTTTTCCTGCCTGTTCTGCTTCCTCTGAAGATCTCAGATGCTGCAGTGGCTCCGATCCCTCCCGCAGCTGCAGGTGAGCCAAAGGTGGGCTCTGCAGCAGGGGAATCCCTGTTCAACCACATCCAGGCAGCGCTGTGTGTGGGATTCCTCAGGGAGCCACAGAGAGACGCTCCCTCCAGGCTGGGGCCACACATCTCACCAGGCAACAGCATCAGGAAAAGCTTGGGAGTCCAGCAGCAAAATCTTTGGTCTTGGTGCAGCTTCCCAGCAGCCTTCAGCTTGGAAGGAGAGGTAGTGCTGGGGATTTCCTTTGGCTTCTGTCGGAAGCTGCCTGCAGAGGACCTTCCCCAGAGCTGGGGTGACAACCAGCTGGGGGACCTCCAGCAGCCTGGCCCCGAGCCACAGCTGTGGAATGCCTTTGCTGCTGTCCTGGGGCTCTTCCCCGGCCAGGGGAGGGGAGTTGCAGCTGCATTTGTTGGTGTCACTGGCATAGTGACACCTCCTGGGGGCATTTCTGTGGCACTGGGATGGTGACATCTCCCAGGGGTGTTTCTGTAGGACTGGGAGAGAGACGTTGCCTGAGGACGCTTCCGTGGGACTGGGATTGGTGACATTTCCTGGGATGCCTCTATGGCACTGGATGGTGACATCTCCCAGGAGTGTTTCTGTGGCACTGGGATGGTGACATCTCCCAGGAGTGTTTCTGTGGCACTGGGATGGTGACATTTCCTGGGATGCTTCTGTGGCACTGGGATGGTGACATCTCCCAGGAGTGTTTCTGTGGCACTGGGATGGTGACATCTCCCAGGGGCGTTTCTGTGGCACTGGGATAACGTTATCCCCTGGGTGTGTTTCCAGAGGGTGTCTCCAGTGCATCTCCAGGGATGCTGCTCAGGACATTTAGCGAGACACCAGAATTCCCCCCTTCCCCTTGGAGCTGGGAGCTCTTGCCAAGGCTTTGAGGAGCAGGATGGGATGCCCAGCCCTGCCTTTGTCCCAGCATCAGGACTTTGTGCAGGAGGAGCTGCTTACCAGCTTGAGGCATCCCTGGCTGGCCCAGGGCTCCGGGACAAAGCTCCCTTTCACCTTGGAGCATCCGGAAAACATAATGGGGCAGCAATTACCGCTGCAAGCTCGGGCCTGGTGGATGGGTGGAGAGGAGCCAGTGATTGTTAATCAGGCATTTTGCTGCTGGGATTTTGCTGCTGTGCAGGAATTTGTTTGCACCAGGGGGGCTTTGTGTCTGGCTGAGCCCCTGGGAGGCTGCTGGGAGCCTTGGCCCAGGAATGCGTGGGGCAGGGTCAAGCCAGAATCCAACCAAAACCTCCTGCTGA
>NW_008240023.1:1024107-1027548 GCF_000691975.1 Corvus brachyrhynchos | reverse complement strand
ATTCCTGCCCTTACCAAATGGTCCCCCAGGCTGCTGGTCCCTCATTCCCAGATCCTTTGGCTCCGTCATCGTTCGGGTTGGAAGGAACCTTAAAGCTCATCATGTTCCACCCCCTGCCATGGGCAGGGACACCTCCCACTATCCCAGGTTGCTCCAAGCTCCTTCTAACTTGGCCTTGGACACTTCTAGGGATGGGGCAACTTCTTTGGGCAACCTTTTCCAGGGCCTGCCCACCCTCACGGACATGCACAGGCCACGAAGGTGAAGCTGGGCACTGAGGCCAGCTGGAAGAAGGTCTGACTGTGCTCCAAAGTGATGCCCAGGCCGTGCCATCCCAGCTTGTTCTGTGGTTTATATGGGAGCTACTCCCTGTGATCATCAGGGAGGGCTATTCAGAGATCCTGTAGGAGATTCCTGCTCCTGGGGTGGTTTGAGAGGGGTTGCCAGGACCCCTCAGTCAGGGAAGGATGGGATCTGACCCCGTCCAGCACCCTCCTTCAGCTGATCCTTGTCTTGTCTTGGCCAACATTTTTTGCTCGGTTGCAAAAAAGGAGACCTGGAACTTCTCCCACACAGAAGGAGACCTGGAGCTTAGATTTCCACTGCCACCTCCTGCCTCTGTGGGATGAAACCAGAGCTCCTGCCCTTCCCCTGCCCACCAGACCGCTCCAGTTAGTCCAGTGAGGGTGAACAGCTGAGAGGGTCCCAGCCCACGCTAAAACCCATGGGAAGGGAAAGCAGGAGATAGGGCAGGGGTGAGAAAGCACTGCAGGGTGGAAGAGCAGGAGCAGGAGGGTCCCGGCTGCCAGCACTGCAGCCTGCTCAGGAAATGGGCTTTTCGTTAGGCAGTTCCACACAGCTCTAATTAAATTACGGGATTAGAGCCATCTCATTCCTCCCTCATCCGCTGCCAAGTGCTCGTTCCAAGGGAGTGCCCTCGGTGAAAGGGAAAACTGCCCGTGGAGTGCTCATCAGCAGAGCCACGGAGTCACTCCCTGATGGCTCTGCATTGCAGATGGGCCGTCTGGAGCGTGCCATTCCTGCCTGGCCTCCCCTGCCTGCCTCTGATCCCCGGCCCCGCAGGCCTGGCAGGACAATTCCAGGATGGAGGATCCCCCTGCTTGCTGCTCTGGGCGAGCCCTGCAAAGGGGCAGAGCATAAAATCCACAGGATTTCCTAAGAGGACCAAGACCATGGAATCACCACTAAGGCTGGAAAAGCCCTCGAAGCTCGAGTCCAACCACTAAACCGTGTCCCCAAGGTGCCCTGAAAGTATCACAAAGCCTGCCACTGATAGAAAAGGAGGGGGAAGAGTGCACAGGAATCCCTGGACGGGGGAGCAGGGAACAAGGCTTCACCCTCTAGGAAACACTTTAACAAACCTTAAAACAAAAATATATCCCAGCAGGCAGCAGGACATTCTGCAAGGTGCAAAATGGAGTTCCCTTCAATTTGCTTTTTGCTGGCAGATGATACAAATTTCCCATCCCATGGCTGTGCCCTGGGCTGTGCCCATGGATTAGAGAGAGATTTGGGTGCTTTCTCAGCTTACATTTTGGCACTGGTTTTCCTTCTGTTGCTTCACAGAGAAGTTTCCAGGAAGACCTGGAGCTGAGGGAAAGGCCCCCGTCCTTCCATCGTGGTCCTGTGAGTTATCACCACGCTTTGGGGAGCTGGGTACCCTGGTTTGGTGATAAAAGGTCCCTTTGACGTGGCCCATGTGCAGAAAAACACCGTGAGAGAGCTGCGGAGGAACTTTGGATAAGGGCCTGGAATGACAGGACGAGGGGGAAGGGCTTCCCACTGCCAGAGAAGGTTGAAGGTTGGATGGGATATAGGGAAGGAATCCTTCCCTGTGAGGGTGGGCAGGCCCTGGCACAGGTTCCCAGAGAAGCTGTGGCTGCCCCTGGATCCCTGGCAGTGTCCAAGGCCAGGTTGGAGACGGGGCTTGGAGCAACCTGGGCTAGTGGAAGGTGTCCCTGCCCATGGCAAGGGGTGGCACTGGCTGAGATTTAAGGTCCCTCCCGACCCACACCATTCCACAAACACGGCTCTTTGAAACACCCCTGCTCTGTTATCTGCAAATTCCCACTCCCCAGTCACTGGAGCAGATGAAACTCGGATTTCCCCTACTTGCTGTTCAGTGTGAAAGCCCATGAAGGTTTTACCTGGCGGCGCTGCTGCCACAGGATCCCTGGCATGGATTTAACCTCGCCTGTCTCCCCCATTCCGTCACTTTGCTGCTTAATTACTCTTGGAGAAGCTATTTCCCCCCCATTTTCTGCTTTCCTGGCTGCAGGCAGAGGTTGTCTTATTTTAATTTACTCCTGGACAAGCTCTCAATGTTTCCTGCTCGTGCAGAGTTTGAGAACCTGAGAAAATCCTCCCCGAGAAGCAATATCTTCCTACAAATCCAGTTTCTCCCTGGAGATGGTCCGAGTGCAGCTGGACGCAGCAACTGGATCCAGCTGGCCTTACCTTTGGGTAGGAGTTTAGAGGAGGGATCCTTTCAGACAGAATTACTCTGGTTTGGTGATTCCAGGCTCCTGCAGAGCCATGGTGCTCCCATTTCTCCCTCTTGCCCTGCTCTGTTGGTCCTCAGCAGTGCCCCAGTGAACCCCTGGCATGGGAAAAGGCATCCCTAACCCTGCCCAGATCCCCCCCACGGAGAGGAGAGCCTGAAAGCTTTGGAGCCAGGACCAAATATTTACCTTCCACAGGGTTTGTCTTAGGGAATTCAGGTAGCAGGGCCGGAAGGGGAATGGTGAGGGGAGCTGTTTGCTTTTCAAACCGGACCAGCAAGTGCCTTTGGAATGACCTGGATGCCAGAGGATATTCAGCCATAAATCTTATTAACAGCGCTCCTCAGTAAGTGCTGATGTGAGGGAAGGGAAATAAAAGGAGGCAAATGAGGAGGGGCACGGGTTTGGAGCGATGGAGAAAGAAAGGAGGCGAACCCTGGTTTGCAGCCGGAGGTTTTTGTGGGAAGGACTTCAGCTCTGTGAGGAAATCAGCTGGAACAGGTCTGGCAGGATAGCTCTCCAAGCCAGAGCTCTTCTTGTAGAATACCAATGATTGGCATCCAAACTAAAGCTGCTCAGGAGCAGCTATTTCAGGAGCTCTCCCTGTGCTGGGGCAGGAGCGGGGAGGTGGAGGGAGCGGAATACAGAACGACACCCACCTTGGAGAGGAGAAGTGATCCAGAAGGTTGGAGGGCACGTTTCCATGCCTGCTTGCCTTTGTGTCAGAATGACCAGGCTTCGTTTTCCATGGAATCCCACAATGGCTTGGCTTGGAATGGACCTTAAAGCCCATCGTGTTCCACCCCCTTCCTGTGTCCCAGGCTGCTCCAAGCCCCAGTGTCCAGCCTGGCCTTGGGCACTGCCAGGGATCCAGGGGCAGCCACCGCTGGCACGGGCGCCCCGCGCCCAGGCGCACCCC
>NW_008240023.1:1001735-1023836 GCF_000691975.1 Corvus brachyrhynchos | reverse complement strand
AGCGAGCAGGATCTCCAGCCTCACGGGAGGATGCTTCCAGCACTGGAGGACCGGCACTGGCTTTATCAGGTGCCTGGGCCGCCCTGCAGCCCTGCAAGATGCCAGCATGCCCAGTTTTCCAAGCAGCTTCAGCTTTCCTTGTTAAACCTGGCAGAGACTGGAGTGAGGAGGAGCCACTGGACCATTTCTCTGCTCCGAGACGGGCGCGGTGCCAGGCGCCAGAGCCTCCTGGCTGCCAGGAGCAGCAGGTCCTGGCAGGGAACGGGATGGAGCCGCTGGCCCAGCACGGAGCGGGCACCACAGCAACCTCGGAGCTCCTCTCCTCCATCCCTGGCTGCCGTCTGTGCCTCTCCCCTCCCAGGGCTGGCGAGGTGAGAAATGCGCCTCGGGCAGGCTGTTTCCCCGAGGAGGAGCAGCGTGGGAGAAGGCTTGCAGACAGCAAGGCTGTGCCCCCAGGCGCGTTTCCAGCTCCCCAAAATCCGCTTCCCAGCGACGCCGCTCTCCAGGCTCCATCCTTGCCGTCGCAGGGACCGCGTGCGCCTGCGGCACGAGGCGTCAGGAAACGCAAACCGCAGCTCCACCGCTCCCAGGTTTTGCCTAAACGGGGAAAAGGGGCCACAGAAAGCTGCTGCAGAGCTCCTGCCGTGCAGGAGGACCGTCGGGATGTGTCGGGTCATGCCAGGAGAGGCCTTGGACGCAGAGTGCTTCGAACAAGCCGAGGGGATGCCCAGATCCGCGCTGGCCATCTGCTCCCCGCAGGACAGGGCATCGTTCCAGGGCACTGGTAAACAGTGCCACATCAAGCCCTTCTGGTTATCAGCTGGTGACAAGGGCCGCTGGCAGCTGCAGAGCCAGGATTTAAAAGCTGTGATCCAAACCCTGCTCTGCTGCTTGTTCTGGGTCACCTGCAAGGCCACGCAGAGCTTATTTTCAGAGTCTGGCTTGGAAGTGGCTGAAACCTGGTGAATTCATACCCAGGAGAGCCAGAGATCGTGGCAGTCGCTGCTCCAGCTCTGAAGGAATTCAGGGAGGAGGGGGACAACAGAGTGGGGACAGGCCTGGCTTGCTCTTGATTTTTCTTTCCCCGTGTAGTGACATTTTGCTGCAACATCAGCTTTTTGTTTTAATAGTTTTAATTTGTTTTTAGAGGGCTAGAAAATATTTCAGAAATCCTTCCTTGCCAGTGTGCTGTTCCTTTCCAAATCTCATGCCTTCTAGATCTCCCAAAATAAACTGCTGTGGCCACAGGCAGCCACTGCTTTGGTAGCCCAAGCTGCTGTGGATGAAAACACGCTGGACCTTCACCCAGGCTGCTCCTGGCTACCAAAAAGCCCTTGGGACTGGCAGCGTCCAGTATTTATGGTTTCTGTCCTCTCCAGGAGTGATGGGAAACAGGGAATGGCTTCCCACTGCCAGAGGGCAGGGATGGATGGGATTTTGGGAAAGAATTGTTCCCTGGGAGGGGGGCAGGCCCTGGCACAGGGTGCCCAGAGCAGCTGGGGCTGCTCCTGGATCCCTGGCAGTGTCCAAGGCCAGGTTGGATGGGGCTTGGAGCAGCCTGGGATAGTGGAAGGTGTCCCTGGCCATGGCAGGGGGAGGGACTGGGTGGTTCTGAAGGTGCCTCCCAACCCAAATCCTTTGATGATGATGATGACGATGGGTCTCTGATTTTTTCCAGCCTTGAGGGCTGGGAAATTGACTGTGCTGAAAGCCTGGGTAAGAGCAAAACATCTTTAGAAAACATCTTTCGAGTGTTTTGTTGATGCATTTCCCCAGTTTTTTCGTCGAGCCTGAGGGGGCTGATAAGCAACTGAAAACATTTCCCGTTGTTTTCCAGTTCCTCCAGGGCTGCTCCAGGCAGGCGTCTCCAGGAAAGCCGCTCTGCATTGACTTCCAAATGAGAGTAATTAAAGCAAATGAGGCCTTCGCAGGGAAGAGAGCTCCCGGCTGGATGATGCTCTCGGCTCAAGGTAATTGTCCCAGGGCAGCTCTCACGCTGCGGTGGGGATGGGATGGTTTAACACTCCACAGACTTCTCCCTCCTTCCCGTTTTCCCATTTCCACGAGGCCACGTGCCTGGGGTGTCCCCTGGCATCCTGACCCGCTTGAAGTGACTTCTGCCTGCTCTCACCCAGCTGCTGCCAAGGTTTTAAGGAGATTCGGTGTCCCCCAGGCCCCTGGGGCAAAGGGAGGTTGGGAGCAAGGTGGGATTTGGAGTCCTGGAAACTCTGGAGTGTCGATTTCTTTCCCCACCAAGAACCAGAGGCCAATTTTGCAACCTCAGTGCAAAGCAGGGAGAAGAGAACACTAAATGGGGCAAGAACTGCCAATTTCACAACAATTGCCGAGAAACAGTGAACTGAAACATCCCCTTGAACTGAAATATCCCCTGAGGGTGGGGGAAATGTCAAGCCCAAGCAGTTGTCACTGGCTTTTTACCTGCAAGCCACACATTGCATCCCTCCTTGGGGATGTTTTTGCTCCTCTAACGCTTCCTGACCTTTCTCAAAATGTCCTCCCACCCCCAACAGGGGAGCACGGGGCCTCCCCATGCCTCAGTTCTTCGTCTCACCTTCACCACTGCTGCTTTCCCTCAAAAATTGTCACTGTCACCGTTTGCAGTAGAGACTTCTGCTTGATCTGGTGCCTGGTGTTGGCACCAGAGCCCACCGCGAGCTCTGAGGAGTTTTATCAGTGCCCTGCACACTCGATGCTCTTGGCCAAGCTGGAGGAGGGACAGTTTAGATGGGATATCAGGAAAAATTGCCTCCTGGATAGCGTGGCCAGGGCAATGGCGGAATGCCCATCCCTGGAAGTGTTCGGAGTGTGGCTTGTGGCACGTGGGGACATGGCTTTGGTGGAGCTGGCAGTGTTTAGGTTCATGGCTGGAGCTAGAGGGCTTTTTCAACCTTTCCTCTCCCTTCTTCAGCTCCCTATTTTTTAATCCATGCTCTGAAGGCCTCTCCTAAATATTGCTGCTTTTTTGGATTTGTGGTACAATACTTTCACTACTGCTAGTTTGTTTTTTTGGGGGGGGGTGGGGAGGGAAATGTGATAAAAGGAAGTAGAAGGAAAGGTTTCTTTTTCTGTTCTTCCTTTTTTTTTTTTAATTTTTTTTTTTCTTAAAGCCCGAAATGAGAAAAGGGAAAATATAAAAGAACACAAAAATGCCCCAATTCTTTCAAGATTGCTCCCGGGTAATTTCCACCCTCATCTACAGATTTGGTGCATCAGTAAAAAAAATATAAACTGTGTATCTCCTGCGGAACACAGGGGGATTTTCCTTTGTCCACGTGCCTTGGGCACTGACCTGGGGATGTGGGGAGGATTTCCTCGGGCTCTGGTGGCTTTGAAAGCCCCGTTGTTCCTTCACAGGGATCCTTTATGCTGATCGTGCACATTCTGTGGGCATCTGTCAGCAGGGGAGGGGGGAAAATTACTGAAATGGGTAATAAAGGAGATGAAAACAATCCGTGCTGGCCTCTGGGTAATAACCAGCTGATATTAAGCCTAAGCCCAGCTGAAAACAGTTAATAATAAATGGGCATTAATTAAAGCTAAATTACAGGGGAAGGTGCAGGCCTGGCCCTCAATCCAATTAGAGGCCTGTAGCTCGTAACGGAGAGAATCTGTCCAGCCTGTGAATAAATGATCAAAGCAGGGCTGGGTCAGGGTTTAGATGATGCCTGGACAGGGAAGAAGAGGCCAGAGGAGGATTAAGAGAGCAACTGTGGCCAGACGGCTCGTTTGGGTTTGCCACACACCCTGAGCCCAGAGCTGAGCTGGGCCATGGGCCCAGAAGGTTTGGGATGAGTCCTGATGGGAATAAGATGTCCAGCAGGGAGCCCTCATGGTGACAACAGGAGGGAAAGGGCAAAACTGAGGCTGGTCCAAGGCTGGATCCGACTGGGATGTGCTGTGGGCATGAGGAGGGAGAGTCAGGGTCGCCCTCAAAGCTGACCAGACCCTTGGCCAGGGAGCAGCTGGGGAGTGAGGATGCGATCCAAGAAGGAGCTGCAGCTGGAAAACAGCACTTCTCCAGCTCTGGCAGACTGAGGGGAGCACCAAGGGTCACCGACCAGGGACTGCTGGAGGGATTCCTCTCAACCAACAGCTCCAGGCTGCTCACACTCTTGAGGGCAAAAGGCTCAGTTTTAAACCTGACTGGTGCTGAAAGAAGCTCTGGAATGTGCCATCTTCCAAACACCAACTAGGACGAAAAAGACAGCCTTTTGAAAGCTACTATGAGGAAAAAGACAGCGTTTTGAAAGCTTGGAATGTTTAAGGCACACTCAGACCTTCAGGCGTGTCCCACAAATGAGAGACAGCATCAATACCCAGAAAAGGCTGTTCTTCTCCAGAAAATCTCCACACATTTGCTGCTTCTCCTCCTGATCCAGATGTGCACTTCAAGCAGGGGGATGTCCTCCCTCAGGAGCAACCGTGGGGATTTTTTGGTTGAATGCAATGAGGAGAACACGTTTTGGCACTTGGGCTCAGCACAGCCTGGACTTACGAGCACCCACAGAGGCAACTGAGGAGGGTGCTGCAGTTTGGACTCGCCCCCTGTGTCATTACCCACCAGCTGGAGGCTGATCCCTGTGGAGCTGGGTAGGGATCCCTCTTGGAGCAGGGATGGCTGGCACAGGGGCTCGCTGGGACCAGAATGACCCCAGAGGAAGGAGCCAGGGAACAGGAGCTGGCAAAGCTTCGTCTCCTTGGCACAGCTTTGCCAGAAGCAGCCAGTCCCTGGCTTGGAGCAGGAATTCCAGGCGTGTCCCTGCAGGCAGAGCATGAGGGATGCTCCACACATCCCACGCTGGTGGGCAAGGCTGGGTTTGCTGCAGCACGGCCACGCTGCCTCCAAGGAGCAGCAAAAGGGAGCCTGACTCCCCAAACGCTGATGCAGCCATGGAGAATGAGCTGAGCCCAGAAATATTTTGATTATCCTTTCCGAAAGGAATCCATGTTTGCAGAGGCTTGATCACAGAATCGCAGTCTGGTTTGGGCTGGGAGGGATTTTAGAGATCGCCTCATTCCAACTTCCCTGCCAGGGGCAGGGCTTGTTTCCTGGTGCCAGGCCTGGACACGCTGAAAGCGAGAGCAATTTTGTGGGATGCTCAGTTGAGGTTTAATAGGTCTGGAAAGAAACCAAAACCCTTCAGTCCTCAGAGGTGCAGTGGATCCCCCACAATTCCCCCAGGATTGGCACCTCTGACACCTGGACCTGAAGTCTTAAAGAACATGGCTGTGCTTTGAATTTCTGCCAGTGAACCCATGGAATATGCTCAGCTGGAAGGGGACCCACAAGGATCATCGAGTCATGGAGCATCAATATTAAAGACCTCAGCAGGATGATGGGGTCCTGTTGTGTAGGAAACCGCTTTCAATCCATTCAGCTGTATCCAAGATGATTTCTTTCCCTTCCTGACCCGCAGAGATTATTCTGGAAAAACAATTCTTTAGATGCTACGGCAGGAGGAATAAAAATAGCTGAACACACGAACCGGCCTCCCTGGCAGCACAAATAATGCCGAGTGCTTCTAGCACAGGGAAAATGAAGCCTGTAGCAGGAAACAGAGGGAATCCCTACACAAAAGAAGGAAATTTGGGAAGAATGACTAAGCTAGGAGAGGAAACTAGGTGCTGTGGCTGGCTGCTAGCATTGATGCTCTCAAAGCATCAATGTGTGTGTAGAGCAGGGCACAACATCCCAGGATAGCCGACATTCCTGGAAGAGCAGGGCTCCTGGGATCTCCCTGGGGCTTTGGGGACAGGGCCTCTGAGAGGTCAGGTGAAGAATGGAGCGGGATGAAAACAGGGAATGCCTTTACATGCCAACCTGGGAAGCGCTTGCACCTGGGTGACATCAAGGTGATTTATGAGGGAAGCCCAATTAAGGCTGCTGGAAGCTGTTTTTCCCGGGAGGAATGATGACAGGAGCAGAGCTTGCTGGCTCCTGCAGCCTCCTGTGGGCGCCTGCCCTGCGCTCTGAGCCTCTCCTTGCAAGAGGCACTGAAGAGCCCACAATGAGCAAATACACCTCTGATCCATTTTTCCCATCCCACCCACCCCCTCCGTGTTGTCAGCAGAGCTGCCCTCCCTTCCCAGGGCTCTCCACCCTTGGAATTCCAGGGGAGGGAAGCTGTGGGGCTTCAGCTTCGGCTTTAACCACGATTGTTCTGGGGAATAGTTTGACCTGGTGGTGAACATGGGCTCATACTTCAGAGGTGACTTGGCTGCAGCCCTCGAAGGCTTTGGGGAAGTGGGAAAAGAGATAAGAAAATGAGGAGGAGCTGGAAAACAGACCCTCACTATCTCCACCTGGAGAAAAGGAGCAGGCAGCATTGCTTGAGGCACGGATGAGACCGATGAGAAACCGCTCAGCTTCATCTGCAGCTTTGTCCTGCCAAGACATGAGCTCACCAGGGGGAATAAATTCATCCAGAGCCCCCTCCACAGCCCATTCCTGACCTTTTGGAGAGCAGCATCCCACCAGCTCAGGGGTGTCCCATAAGCAAAGACACTGGAGAATCTCCACAGCACAGCTGGTGACCCACCTTGGGCACTGCCAACCCTTCCCCTGTGTGCCAGGCTGGTCAGAACCCATTTCACCCCATCCCACTGCCTTCAGGGTGGGCTTGGCTGCTCCAGCAGAGCTCTCCAGCACAGCTCAGAGTCACCAGGCTCAGCGCCCATGACCCTCCCCTACACGGATTCAGGATTCCGAGACCTTGACCCTGCCTGGAGCAACGCTGGGATCTGCAAGGTGGAGGAGTGGCTGCGGTGTGTGGAGGCTTGGGTCAGGTCAGAGCAGGCTCCTGGCCCCGGGTCAGTGATGGATGGACATGCCAGGCCCCAGCCCAGAGGTTATCTCAGCTATTTGGGTTATTCCAGGCATCTACCTTATCTGGGATCCTGGATTGGGGAGAACAGGTTTCATCCCCACAGCCTTCACACTTTAACTTTTAGCTGCTCCTTTTCTCCTCTCCATCAAGGAGGTAAGAGGGGGAAGTAAGATGTCCCTGTCCGTGGCAGGGGGGGGTGGAACAAGATGATCTCTAAGGTCCCTTCCACCCCAAACCATTCTGTGATTCCCCGAATCCATGAATTGGGCTTTGAACAGGGAGTTGCAGTTATCCCTGCAGGCTGGAAAAGTCAGGCAAGGCACAGTGGGAGCCCATGGAGGAAGGGAGATGGGCTTGTGATGCTGATCCCTCTCTCTTCTATTTTCTCTTAAAAAAACCTTTCCCCTGATCCTTTAGGCTGGGGATGGTACCTGGGCTCTGGTCACTGCTCCCCTTCAGTCTTTTTGAATTAGAAGCCCTTCAAAGGGAGATGTTCTTTCCTCTCTACCCCCGGATATCTTTCCCAAAAGGACAAGGGTGTCTCCTGGATGAATATGAACAGGAGCACGTGGTCGGAACAGAGGCTCCAAGGCTGCCCGGGTCCCTTTGGGTTTTGCCTCTGTGGCTGGATTCTTGGATATCTCACGGGGAGTGATTCATGCCCGGGCCTTTCTCCGTGGCAGGGGTTTGTGTAACAGCTCTCTGGGATGTAAAATAAGCGCTGAGTGAGTGATGAATTCTTCCCTCACTCAGGATATTTATAGCTTTTTCTCTTGCTCCTCCAGCGAGTCACCTATTTTCGCACGGCTCGTGGGCGTTCCGTGTCAGCGAGGCTCCCGCTCCTCACCAAGGCTGGGTGAGACTGGCCAGAGGCTCCCGAGCTTCTCAGGACTGGGAAGGTGCATTTTAAGATCCCACTGTGTGTGAAATCAAGCTGAAAGCCACGAGACCATGCAGTTCCCTCTTTATTTTCCGTGGCTCCAAGGGTCGTGTTTCCCACCTGCTCCTCCCCAGACGGGGCAGGCTCACGTTTTCCTCCTCACTTTGCACGGGAGCTGGCTCTCGGTATCCTGCTGTGGATTCACTGGGATTCTATTGGGATCACCTCGATTGGGATCACCTCTATTGGGATCATCTGTCCCAGGGTGCACCAGCTCTGACCAGACCAGGTGGGATGAGATCCAGAGCGTCTGGTGTGGGTTTGTCACCACCCTCATGGTCCCACATGATGTGGATTAATATGGATTTTCACCAGGAGCTTATTCCTACTCCCGTGTCCCAAAAAATGTGTCTGGATACTTGTTTTCACCTGGAGGGCTCAGGAAAGAGGAGCAGGTCACCAGCTCTGTCGCCAAGATGTCCATCCATTCATCCATCCGTCCATCCATCCATCATCTCCCTAAGCCAGGAGCAGGACGGATGGACATGCAGGGTCATGTGGAAAGCTGGAGCCACAGGGATGAACGCTTGCACAACGGAGCTTCCAGCCTTAGGGAGGGGGTCTCCTGTCGAAGCAGAAAAATGATGACAGGTTTTAAAATCCTTCCTTTGCAAGGAGAGTTTTGCATCTCCTCCATCTTCCACGAAGGAACAATATTAAAACAAAATAGACTAAAACTGGAGCAAAATGGTATTTTGAGGGCTTTTTTTCTATACCTAACCCACTGCTTCTGGTTTTCCCCCCCACGTTTTCCTTTTTTGTTGTTGTTTTGTTGGGTTTTTTTTACACAGAGGAAAAGCAAGTGACTCCTCCCACTGAGGATACTTTCAGCTCCCCTTTCCCTGGCCATCCCCCCTCTCCAGGCTGCTCCAGAGCCCAGGTTATCCCTCAGCTCCCCCCTCCCTCTGCCCGGGGCGGGGGGGGGGGGGGGGTCCTGGCACCATCCTCCTGCAGCTCTGTGCACTTGTGCCCTCCTCCTCTTCCCACAGCCTGATTTATGGGGTTTTATCTTCCCCTTTTACACCGCACCTGATTGCCGTGACCTCTGCTCCCTGCATAGCTTGGATTCCTCAGGGAGGGGTGTGGGCCACCGGGAAGGGCTTTCTCCTTCCCTGGGTCACCCCGGATGCCACCAAGGGGTCCCTTCAGCCACCTCCATCCTCTGCCCAGGTGGCTGGGGAATGAGGGGGGGTCTCCCTGTCCTTGAGCTCATGGCAGAGAAAGCAACAACGGGGTCTTCCCCTTCCCTGGGAATGTGCTGCTCCCCCCAGCCCACCCCAAAATCTCATCTGTCTCCCTTCCTGGAGCTGGGGAGATGTGCTGGACTTGCCCTGGCATAGGGTGTGATGGGGTCAGGGAGAGGTCAGTGACACCGGGACAGGGATCTTGGTTTTCCAGTTCTTCCTTTTCCCTTCCCAGCCCCTGTGCAGGATCTCTCAGGTACATGGGGACTCACCTGGTAGAGCCAGGGCTACTCAGACGATGAGGGCTGGAGAATATCCCAAATTCCTGAGGGTGCTCCTGCTTGTCCGTGCTGGCAGCTTTCCCATGGGCCGGATCCATCTGCCACCCCACCCAAAAAGAACCATTTTGGAGGTGCTGCAGCTGCCTTGGGGAATGCTCCTCTTCCCTGGGGACTTGGGCAGCAGCCGGGATTGTCCCTCCCTGGCGCCTCTCTGTCCGGCTCCTGGGGATGGATCAGCCAGGGCTCAGGCTGAGGCTGGGACACAGATTAATTAATTAATCATCACCCTCCATCCCTGACTGCCCTTCCCTCCAGCGAGCCCGAGGGTGAGCAAGAGTGGGGTCTGTGGGAATCGCGCTTCCCCGGGGGTTAAAGTCTCCCAGGAGAGAGCGAAATGGAGTTTAATTTATTGAGTCTGCAAACAGTGGCAAGAACACCGCCACTGCAACCAGGGACGTGACATGAGGGTGCAGGGATCCGAGGCTTTTTCCATCTGGGAAATGCACCTCGGCTTTGTCACCGCACCAGGACAAAGGTTTAGGGTCGGATCTGCACTGGATGTCTCTGGTGCCAAGAATGAGAGCAGGCAGTGTTTGGGTTATTTAGGATGGGTCTCACCAGACCCTCTGCCAACAGGGGTTTCCCACACTTGCTGGTGCTAAAAGGCTCCATTTTTCCTCGGGAAAGGAGCAGGAGAACGTGTGATTTTTCACTCGGCACTTCGGGAATTTCGAGGTTCTCAGGACAGTGATTAGAGTTACTTATTATAGACACAGTGGTGGGGTGCAGCTTCCCAAGTGGGGAGCTTCAGGACAGGGACAGGCTGAAACCTCTGGGAGAACGGGGTTTTGTCTCCAGCTCTGATGGGGCCTCGTGGGTGGGAACCCTTAGCCTGCTGGGGCTTGGTCACTGCAGTCACCCTCTGTTTCCCCTGACTGCCCTGCATTACTTCTTAGGACAACTTTTGATGCAACTTCTGCTGTTAGAAGGGGCAGAACCACTTCCAGCAAGCTGTTGCAAAACCCCAAAACAGGAATAAAACTCAGGAGTTCATTTTTAGTCTGCTCGTTTTTTGGTTTTGTTTTTTTAAAATGCTAAGTCCTGGCTTCTTTCCAATCTGCTGCATCACCCAGGAGGCTGCAAAGTTCCCCTTCCAACATCTGAGAAGGAAGGTGGGCATGAAAAGTCATCCCCCAGGACGTGGAACTCGTGCTAAACCACGAAATACCACCAAACTTTGGATAAAATTCCTGGCAGCTGGCATCACATGGAGGAGCTGGCACTTAAGGGAAGGCAAGAGGCAGAGCCCTCATGATTGTCCCTGCATTAATCCCCTGTGCAGCTGGGCAGGAGGGGATCTTGGCGGAGGTGTTTGGCACAGGAATGTGACCTGGAACACTGGGAATGCTGGAGCCGAGCTCGGAGGGTCTGGATTTCACCTGGAACACAAGCATTTGGAACCATGGCCGGGCTAGGAGGTGCCCTGGCCTACATGAGTGGTTCGTGGTGATGATTGATAGCAACCTGTGATGCCTTAAGAGGCCTCCTAGACACAGAGACTGGACAGGAGTAAGGGAATAAAAGAGGTATTTATTTGAAAGGCCTTCAAAGGTACCCCCTGGGGACCAGAGGCTACTGCTGAGAGGGACCCCAAGATGGACAACAGGTCCTGGCACAGCCTCCAGCAGCAGGGAGAGGAGCTGAGGGGGTGTAACCACACCTGCAGCAGGGGGGTACAGGTGTCTGGGGAAATGATGCTCCAAGGGCTGGAGCCCCTCTGGAGCCAGGCTGGGAGAGCTGGGGGTGCTCACCTGGAGAAGGGAAGGCTCCAGGGAGAGCTCAGAGCCCCTTGCAGGGCCTAAAGGGGCTCCAGGAGAGCTGCAGAGGGACTGGGGACAAGGCATGGAGGGACAGGACACAGGGAATGGCTTCCCAGTGCCAGAGGGCAGGGCTGGATGGGATCTTGGGAAGGAATTGTTCCCTGGGAGGGTGGGCAGGCCCTGGCACAGGGTGCCCAGAGCAGCTGGGGCTGCCCCTGGATCCCTGGCAGTGTCCAAGGCCAGGCTGGACATTGGGGCTGGGAGCAGCCTGGGACAGTGGGAGGTGTCCCTGCCCATGGCTGGGATGGGATGAGCTCTAAGGTCCTTCCAACCCAAATCTTTCCATGATTTTGTGATTCTGATATTCTCCTCCTGGGAATGGTTGCCATGGGGCTTCCCTGTGTTTTGGCTGATGTGGTGCTTGTTGCTGTATCCATGGATTTCCTCAGTCCTGCCCTCAGGAATTCGAGTTTGTGTTTCTCCCTCCTCCTCCCAGGCTGCACTAAGATCGTGTCTGACGAGCAGCCTGGCTGGGAAAATGGGATTGGGATTGATTTTGTTGCCTGCAGCTGCTGCTGGTTGGAGATTCTGCCACTGTTTTGTTTTAGAAGTCGATCTCCTTGTAATTCTTCCACAGTGAGCAAGAGCTTTCCCTCTAAGACATTAGGCCTGGCCTGAGCACTCTGGGCTTAAAACTGAATTTTTCACGCTGTCCTTGTCTCACAGAACTCGCTGCATCCAGCCTGGCCAGGACTGAGGGTTCATTCCCTCTTCTTGCTTCCCGTTTCTCCTGCTGCAGGGAAAGGGACTCTCCCATCCCTCCTGCTTGGGATGTCCCCCTGGAGCTGCTGGAAAAGATCTCCCACGCCTTGCTAATCCCCAGGGAGGCGAGAGCACCCTGAAGCAAGGCCTTGTGTCATCGGGGCAGCCTGAAAATCACCTGGAAAACTGACATGGAAAGCCTGAAGCAAACCACTGGGAATTAGATTTTCTGGGAAAGGAGGGGCCAAACCTGCAGGGAATGGGATTTGAGGGACTTGCTGTCTCCACTACAGCTTGTGCATGTCCAGAGCTTGTTTGGGAGCAATTAAGGCAGTGTCTTTGGCAGAGTAATTAATGGTAATTAAAGGCACGTTATCCGTGGATGTGTTGTTGGGGATGGAGTGAGGAATTCAGGGCTAGGCTTAAGCTCTCCCTGCTGTGAAAAGACACAGATCAGTCCCTTTTGAGATGGAGGGGGGGGGGAAAGAAAATATCTGAGCCTTGTAGAAATTCCCCTGAGATATTTCCCCAACCACACCTGAAGCTGCCAAGGTTCCTCTCACCCAAAAAGGGCAAATTTTAAGGATTTTCTTTTCAGAGTTGTGCCACACGGCACAAAGCTCCCAGGCCTTTACCTGCAGTCAGAGATCCCCTGGTGTTTCAGGTAATAAATCTGTTTATTGGAGCTTTTCTTCTGCCATGACACCTCTCACAAGTTCTGTGTTTGCCCTTGCTAGGGCTTTTCTGTAGAAAAAAAAACCCAAATAAATGTGTCAGGGCTTCTGGTTTGTGCCAGCACCAGGAGGGTTTTGGAGAGGAGTCACTACTGGAAGTTGGAGCTGGATTTCTGCTGTGCTCCCAAGTACCAGCCTGCAGGGAAAAGCCGGGCTAGAATCTGCAAAGGAATCCATGTTTAGGGGGGATTTGGGGGGAAAAGTAAATTTTGGTAGGGTTTTTTTTTCCCTGTTCAACAGTTGCATCCATAAAGCACAAGGGAGGACTCGGGAAGGTCCCCACGTGGATTAATCCACCTGGGATAATCAGGAATAGCTCTGCTGGGTAGGGCAAAGCCTCAGGAGCAGGGCTGAGGGGAATGAAAGACAAACTCCTTTTGCCTGCTGCTCTCCCTCTCCTTATTATCCACACAGAAATCACTCACATTCTTTGCAAGCCGGGTCTTGCCTCGACTCAAGGAGCTCAGATCATCAGAAATACAACAGTTTTCCTGCACGTTTCCTGACCAAAGAAGCTCCAAGCGGGCAGGAGGTTGGGAGCAGGGGGGTGGAACGGGATAGGGTATCTCCTGCTGCCCTTTCTGAGAGATTCCTGGGCTGTCACTGCTGGAATTTCTGGATACCCAGTGAGACAACAGCCCCAGCACGGAGAATACGCCCTGTGCCTTGGCCACAGTTCGAGGCAGATTTCACGACACACCTTTAATAACGCAGAATTCCTCTAAAAATTCCCAGTAAAGAGGGAACGTGCTCCATTCCAGCAACATTGCCTCAGCATTACCCAAACACTCAAGACCACTGCAGCTCCTTCTTTCCCCCCCTCGCCGTGGCACTTTGCCACCAGCATTCCCATGGAATGGCTCCTTTTTTGATGAATCCTCGGGTGGTTTTTTGTTTTTTTGGATGGCCAGGGAAGAGCAGCACTGGCTGCTTTCCAAGCAGCTGCAAGGTTTGCACAGGGGCCTCTCTCCCCCCATGCCCTGGTTAATGGATCACCAAGACATGACCTGGCTGAGTCTGCCGGGAACAGGGGCTGGATAAACACCCACTCCATGGGCAACGTTCCCACTTCAGGGCTTGCTGGGAATTTTGGGGCAAACAGACCCCTCAAAACACCTCATTCTAACCCCCCCAAAAAAAGCATCCCTGCCACCTCCAGCTGAGACCCTGAGTTTCTTATCCCAGAGCAGAAACGGGATAATTTAACGGGAACATGGATAAGTCACAGAGATCTGTGATTGCCTCCATGAACACATCCGTGGGGAGGGGGGGAAGGCTGCTGGAGTTAATGGATAACCCAGGATGGGGAAAGCTGTGGGCTGGAAATGCCAATCACACCAGGAGAAATACAGAACTGTAGAGTTGGAAAAGGCCTCTGAAATCACAGAGTCCAAATGCTCCCCCCAGAACTGCCCAGGTCACCGCTAAACCGTGTCCCCAAGTGCCACATCCACACCTTAAAGCTCCTCTTCAAGAGGGGCAGGAGGAGCAAAGGGAATATTTCAATATATCCTTCCCTGTCTGCAATTTTATGCCTGCATAAAACGATAGATAAATATGATTATATAAATGTTATCATTCTAGGATGATGTGGTAACATTTTATAATTGTAAAATGGTATCATTTTAGGATTATCATTATAGAAATGATAAAACATCATTTATAATTCTATTTTCTAATGATAATTTATGTCTGGTTTATACGTATTTTATATCTATAAACCAGAACATGGATGGCATGTAAGCACACATATATAAATATACAGAAATCGATCTATTTTATATATTATATATATTATATATTAAATATTATATATGTTATATAATATGTTAACGATATATTAATATATAATTAATAGATACTTAATATATACTTAATATATAATTAATATATAATGAATGTACAACGTATATTAATATATAATATATTAATAAATAATATATAATATATACCATATAATCTATAATATAATATATATTATATAATATATGATATATAATATATAATACATAATATATAATATATGATATATGATATATAATACATAATATATAAGATATAATATATAATATATGATATATATTATATTTTATATAATATATAATATATACTATATACTATATAATAGTAACATAACATTATAACTATATATATTATATTATAGATTATATATTAAATATAATATGTGTTATATTTATTATATATAGATATAATACAATTATAATTTTTTATACATATATAAAAATATATATATATATCTTTCTAAAACCCCCACACATCCACAACTCCTTTGGGAGTAATTCCAGATAAAGAACCCAAACATCTCCGTGGTCTCAGCAGACACAGCCCCACCTTCTCCCTCCCCTCTTCCCTCCTCACCCTCTCCCTTATCCAGCTAAAAATAAAGGAGCCTTGGGCACCCCAGTCTCCCGTGGGCCACTGGATGATAAATATCAAGCCTTGGTGTCAGTGACCCATCCCCAGGGCTGGGAGCACCAGCCTGTGTCCCTCTGCATCCAGAGGCATCCACGGGATGAGGGCGTTGCTTACGGACCCCAAATCCTCCTCTGCCGGGCTTCCCCTTGTCCAGAGCTAAGCCAGTCCTCAGAGGTTCGAAACCCTCAGGCCACAGTGAGAAAACTCCAGCAGGACTCATTTCTTCCCCCTGCCCCCCAACCTCCCGATGGGTTTATGGCCCCCAAATTCTCCCCATGCTCACAGCAGGACTTCCTCGCCAGCAGTAATGCTTGGATTTCCCCCACTGCCCCCCAGCAGCTCCCTGGGACACGGAAAATGCTGATGCTCAGGTGTAAGAAATAGTTTGAGGCCTCCACACCTGCTCTGCTCTCACAGGGGGAAGAAGGACGGGGTTATTTGTTCCTGCAGGAGGTTCTGCGGCTGATGAGGGACAAATTCTCAGCTCTTTGGACTCTTTGCATCACAGCCCCGTGATGAAGAACGGGCAGCACCTCCGGAGAGGCTGGGCTGGCTGGGAAGATGTTTGGTGCCAGGATCTGCAGGGAAAACTGGCAGGGGATGATTTTAAGCCGTGCTTGCCACCTCATTCCCAGTCTGAGCCACTCTGGAGCTGCTGGAAGTGCCAGAAGGACCACAGCAGGTCCCAGGGCTGGGCAGAGGCAGCAGAAGTCTCCGCACCTCTCTGGGACTGCCAGAGAGGCCATTCCTGGGAGAGAAGGGCCTGTCCAGACACACAAGGAAGGACCAAGGCCATTTCTTCTGGAAATGTGGCTGTGGATGGGGAACAGCCAAGCACAGGCTCCAAGGAGGAATTTAGGAAGAAACTCTTGGCTGTGAGGGTGGGCAGGCCCTGGCACAGGGTGCCCAGAGAAGCTGGGGCTGCCCCTGGATCCCTGGCAGTGCCCAAGGCCAGGCTGGAGCACCCTGGGATAGTGGGAGGTGTCCCTGCCCATGGCAGGGGGTGGAATGGGATGAGCTTTAAGGCCCTTCCAACCCAAACTATTTTGGAATTCTGTGAGGAATGGTGTGTGGGTCGTGGGTTGTTACTTTTGGGGATTATTTCTCCCCAGCACCCATTGTCCTCTTCCTAAGCGACCAGGTGTTTTCCAAGGATTACTGGGAAGAGGATGGAAACCTGCAGCGCTGCCATTCCCTCCCCAGCCTCTGGACATTTCCAGCGGGCAGCAGAAGGGTGGGGAAGCTGCCAAGGAGCTGAGAGGGCCCCCTTTGTTAGGGAGGGCCTTTGTTAGGGGCTATTTAACCATTAACCAGCACAACACTCGCCCTGTGTTCCCAGTTCCCACTGCCACGCTGGGCCCCCACCTCTGTGTGTGTGGGCATTGCAGAGTCCTGAGCTGCTCCCAGCCCTGGAGACGTGGCCTGGCACAGCGTTCTGGTGGCGACAGGAGCCTCTGTGCCGCCCCTCTGCCCGCAGGCAGCCCGCAGGTGTGGGGTCAGGGCGTTGGGATGGGTTGTTAACTTCCCTCTTGCAGCCATAACTCGGAGGACATGGATGGAGGGGTTCAGAGAGCTCAGAAATGAAGCCTGGAGCTGCTGGGAGCTGAAGCGAGGCGCTCAGGCAGCCCTGATGCAGCCATGGCACAGCAGGAGGACCTGGATCTGCAGGAATCTCCCCCCCAACCCTCAACCTTCAAACCCTTTTCCCCACCTTTCCCCAACCCCCTTTTTTTTTTTTCAGGGACAATCCTGCAGGTTTAGCATCTTTACCAAGGGGATCTGAGAATCACACCAGTCCCAAGGGATTTTTGAAGCTGAGGGAGTAAGAAGAATGCTGGCAATTTCCTGATATCCCTGTGGAAAAGAAGTCTAGGGCAAGTTGGGTGATGTGACCAAGGTTAGGCAGGAGTCTAAAAATCCTGCATTTAGGCCCAGCTTTGCATCCTGCTCTCTTCCTGGCAGCAGAATACAGATTTGGATGCAAGGCCAGGTGGGATCAGGAGCTTTGGGAGTGCCTGCTTCCCCAGTCCCCATCTTTTGGGAATGCTCCAGCACCATGGGATCATGAGAACCTCTGTCAGCTGCGAGCAGCTGCAAAATCTGGGTACCGATGGGCTGAGCAATAAAAATAATCCCAGAATCCCAGAAAGGTTTGGGTTGGAAAAGACCTTAAAGCCCCTCCCCTCCCCCCCCCTGCCGCGGGCAGGGACCCCTCCCACTATCCCAGGTTGCTCCAAGCCCCATCCAACCTGGCCAGGAACATTTCCAGGGATCCAGGGGCAGCCACAGGTTCTCTGGGCACCCTGTGCCTCCCCATGCTTTTATTATTTATTTACAGATTTTATCACTATTTATTAATAAAGACATGTATTACAAGATTGTTAATATGAATACTAATCCAAATTCCCATCTATTGTATTATTCCCAATAATAAATAAGGATGACTAATAATAAATGAGAGGAATCTAATCTGAGGGCCGATGAAGAGCTGGCTGAGACACTCTGCCCTCCTCACAAATTCCTGCCATGCTTCCAGCATTTCGGGAAGCTGTGGGATGCCATCAGTCAGGGAGGGAGGACAGGGGGTCATTCTGGTCACCCAGGGGGTGTCCAGGCTCCAGAGCTCACCTTCCAGCAGTGGTTTAATGTCACTGCTGGAGAGTCTGATGGGCTTGGTGAGCTTTCCTCCCTGGAATCTCACACCAGTGTCTGAGGGAAGCAAACACAGGCTAAGCTGAAATAAACAGAATGGTTTATTCGAGCAAATATTCCCAGGCTGAGCTCTCCATATCCCACCATCCTCGTGCTGAAATGTCTCAATTTTGCTCTGCCAGTCCAGCAAGCCTTTTTTGGTTTTTTTTGGCACGGAGTGTGTGCAAAGTGCCAAAAGTGCCTCGCAGCAGTGGCCTTGTGCTGCTCACACAAATGACTTGGGGTAATTCCCCCCAAGAAGAAGCTCCAGGATGGAGCTGCCTGAAGCAAAGCAAACAATGTTTGAACCACTGTGGAGGTGGTTTTTTTCCTTCTTCTGGCAGTGGTTTCTAGGCTGTTTCTTGGTGATGGTCATCCTCAGGCCACCCAAAATTGGGCCAGAAGCACCTGGCGCCGTGCAGGAGCCGCCACGCTCCAAGGAAGCAGCACCCCGCGGATTGCATTAACCAGGATGATCCTTTTAAAGATCCTTGCTCGGGAAGCAAATCCCGTTTGAAATAAAGCAGAGGGATTTAGCTTAACGAGGCAAAGCCAGGGAAGAGAGGGAGAAGGAGCTGTGCGGCTGACGCAGCACGAGGCGAGGCAGAACCTGCAGCTGAGCGGCTCCCGGCCTGGAGGAGACATCGGGAAGCTGCGTGCACGGAAAAGTGGGATACACCAAGCTGGCGAGGCTGCCTTGTTCATGGGATCACTGGGAGATCACTCAGCAGCCCTCCTTGGTGGCCTTCGGAGAGGGGGGGTCTGCCAGGGACTAGCAGAGGAGCAACAGGGCACACACACACACTGGTGGCTCATCTCTGCTTATTCCTGTCCTGACCCCGTCTCCTGCTGCTCCCAGCCCTGATCCATCCTCTCCTGCCCTTTGGAATGTTCCAGCTCCTTCTCAGCCGATGCAGCCCCCCAGCTGCTCCCTCACTGCTCTTCCTCCCGTGCAGGGGCAGCATCCCTGGGCACTGCCCGGCGGCCCCAGGTGCCACCATGGTCCCCAAACCTCTTGCTGGGGACTGTTTGGCCTCTCTGCCCGCCCGGGGAGGTGGCACAGCCCCATCCATCAGGGCCAGCGCTGCCTCGGGGCGCCGCAAGGTCAGCAGCAGCCCCTTGCGCTACGTTCTCATGACAACCGGCCCAAACGCCGCCTCCTCCCCGCTGACAGAAGCGCTCTCCGGCCAGCAGCACAGGCTGCTCCCAGGAGGATGCCCGTCCTTGCCGCTGGGAGCTTCGCTGGCCACAGGGCACGGCCCTTCCCGCCCCTTCCCCCGCACCTCGGGAGAAATCCCAGCTCCACGGCTCTGTGGGAGCGGGTAGATCCAGCTGCAGGGTCACACACACCCGCTTGCAGCCTCTCAAACGCGCAGCCCAAACCCTGGCAGCTGCTTCTGTTCCCCCACCGAGGGGAAAGGGATGGTTCCCCCTTTCAACCAGGAGGAAACCCCCCCCCAGCTCCATGTGGTGCCCAAAGTCCAGCTGCCCTGGCGCCCAGATAAGCCCAGGGACACGATGTCAGCGTGCACACCGCCATGCCAGCTGGAAAATCCCCAAAAATCAGCTGCTGCCCGGTGGGGTCGGTGAGGACAAGTCCCTTCGGGCTGAGGAAGGCGCGGGCACTGCAGCATCCACTGCTGGGCTTTCAGATCCATGGAAGCAGGAGGAGCACGCGGTGTCCCATGGAAAATGGGGCCAGAGCATGGTCAGGAGCATCTTCAGGAGCACCGGAGCGTGTGGCAGAGGGACAGGAGCCCGTCGGTGATGCTCTGTGTGAGGAAGGAGCTGCACCTTCCAGAGGCTCCCCGCAGGGCCAGGGGGCAGCTGAGCAACCCACAACTCCATCCCGGAATGCCGTGGTCCAGGGAGTTGTGAGCCTTGACAGCAGCGCAGCAGCTGCAGCGCTGGGTAAGCCTTGAGGTTCAGAGAATCATGGAATCTCCTGAGCTGGAAGGATCCACAAGGATCCAGTCTAGCCCCTGGCCCTGCACAGACCCCCCCACCACTCCCACCCTGGGCATCCCTGGCAGCGCTGTCCAAACGCTCCTGGAGCTCTGGCAGCCTTGGGGCCGTGCCCATTCCCTGGGGAGCCTGGGCAGTGCCCAGCACCCTCTGGGGGAAGAACCTTTCCCTGAGATCCAACCTAACCCTGCCCTGGCACAGCTCCAGCTGTTCCCTGGGTCCTGTCACCCTTCAGAGCCCCCAAACCCTGATCCCACACGGCAGATCCCACACCACATCCCCTCACCCAGACACTGCACACCCCACAAACCTCGGGCAGAACTCCCCGAGCCCTTCCAAGTCTCACTTTCACAAGTCGGGCCCATCATTTCCCCTCTGGCTGCCTTGTCATCATTAAAAAAACAAAACAAACCAGAAAGAAAAAGTCATTTACCACCCAGCTCCACCGCTCCCCTGCGAAATGTCACCCTGGGTTTCCTGTGTCAGCAGCCACCCAGGAGCAGAGGCAGCCTCGAGCTCTGTCTGCAGCATCCCGTTCCCCGGTGGTGCTTTAATCCCTGCAGACCTGGCTCTCTGCCGCCGCTGCCGCTCGCCCGAGGCCGCCCGTTTAAAAAAAAAAAAAAAGCCACGCTGAGCAAAAATGGGAACTTTCTCTCTGCGTGATCGCCCCCGGAACGTGGATTGGAAATCAGAGGAGGTGGTGGAACAAACCCCCTCTCCCCCCAAAAAGCGTCTTCCTCTCTCACAGACAGCAGCAGAGATGCTGAGACGTCAAGTGACCTGCAAAAGGGCTCCGATTTCATGAAGCAGCAAATTATGGATGTCCCCCATGTCCTAGCGGGCTGCTACGTGACAGAGCCGTGACACTGGATCCTCGGCAGGTCACTCCTCTGTCCCCTTGGCTCCTCTCTTCCAGCAGGAACCTCCTTCCAACCACCCAAAACGCAGCACTGATGTTGAGAAATAAGCAGAACACTGGGGTTTTGGTTTTTGTTTGGTTTTTCGTTTGGGTTTTTTTTTTCTTTTTTTTTTTTTTATCAGGCCCTTTCATTGTATAAATAATTTATTTCAGTTCACAGCATAATGTCTGCATCTTTTAAAAAAAAAAAAAAAAAAGAAAGAAAGAAAAAGAAAAGGAAAAAAGGAAAGACAGGAGGAACAGAGACCGACGGACAACGGCGAGGGCAGGACACGGGCAGCGGGATATCGCGGATGGGGACACGGCAAAGGGACCTGAGGGAATGAGACCTGCCAAAAAACCCCCAGGCCGTTCATCACTTGGGAAGATGCTCAACCTTGCAAAGAGCCCAGGCAGGAGCTGCTCTGCTGAGGCCCCTCTTCTTGCAGCCCACCGAGGGCGACGCTCGTCTTCACACGGGGGAGGCGGGGGGAAAGCGGGTGCTGGAACGTCACGGAAATACCACGGGAGCCGGGAGCTACTCGTTGGAAAAGTCTCTTTAATTATTGCAGAAAGCAGAGTGGCCGGCGAGGGCGCGGGCAGCGCGTCCCACCCGGCTCAGCAGAACCTTCCAGGGCTCGGCCATCTCTCCAAGGGGATGGGACAGACTCCCAGGAAGGACCCAGCTCCATCAAAACAGCCTTTCCATGCCAGCATTCGCTAAACCAAGGCCAGCCAGGAGGTAAAACCCACCAGGAACAGCCTGCACGTGTCATTCCTAAAAGCTGGCCCCTCTGGAGCTCAACACAGCGCCCTCCCAAAACAGGGTTCATACATGTGGCTTCTGTGGCATCAAAAATAAATAATTCTTTTCTCTCTCTCTCTCTCTCTCTCACTTGACAGCAAGTACCAAAGTGTTGGAGGTGAAGACAAAGCAGGGAAACCCGAGGAGGCGGGAAGAGAGCCACCTGAACGGGTGGGACCAGCCCACACAAGTCGGGACTCGCGCCGGGAGCTCAAACCCCGCAAGAGGAGGAGAAGAAACACAACTCGGCTGCAGCGTTTGTTTCCTAACAAACCCCTCCCCACCCCCCGCCCCCCCAAAAAAACCCCCAAACCCCGCTGTTTGGAAGGTGCTCGTCGCTGCAAGGGGAGGATCAACTCCCCGAAACCCCAAGGGCATTTTGCTTTTGTTTGCTCGGTGCTTTCCCCTTGGCTGCTCCGGGAAGGGGTTTGCTGGTGTGAAATCACCAGAAAATCCTGCCTGGCTCCAAATTCAACATATTTGGCCCCTGAGGGCTGCCTGCTTCAGCCCTGTGGGAAGCCAGGACCCCGGAGAGCTGGATCCCAGGCTGAAGCACAGACAGCAAGTGGATTTTGGCGCCCAGCCCCATGCAGGTACCAAAATGTTCACCCGCAGGAGGAGGCGGCCAGGCCTGACCCTGCCCGGGCTGCTCTGCAGGCAGAGCTTGCCCATGTGGCTACTGGGCGAAGCGAGGGGCTTTTAATCGGGTTTAAATCTTTATTAAAAACCTACCACAG
>NW_008240023.1:1000510-1001696 GCF_000691975.1 Corvus brachyrhynchos | reverse complement strand
CCCCCCCCCCCCCCCCCCCGACTTGGCCTCCTTCCCCACTGCAGAGCAGCGCAGTGGCCAGAACCCCAAACTCTGCTTTTTTGGGGGGGTTTTTTACTGAGTAAGCCCTGGTTTGGATGGCCTCCAAAGCCGCACCTGGGAGCAGCCTGTGCGCGGGGACAACGCTCACCTGCGGGGGGCTTTGCTGCAGGAGGTGACACCAGCGAGCCTTCCTTTGAGAGATGGGGGTCCTGCACAACCCCCCCAGCGCTTCCAGCAGTGTTCACCCCAAACCCTTGGGTGGTTGGGTTTTTTTCTCCCTTTTTCCACCCTTTTTTTGAAGCAAAGAGCTCCGATCTCTGCACCATTCAGCAGCCGCTCAGCACCCCGGTGTCGCATCCCCCCCACCCACTCCCACCCCAAAGGCTGCCCGTCCTTGCTCCGCACCCTAAAACACCAGCCAGGGTGGGTGGGTGTCCCCTTCCCCATCACACCCAGCCCCCCCAAAGACGTTTCCTGCTGGTCCAACCCCCCCTCCAAGCTTTCGACGCCCCTTCCCCCCGCCACCCGCGGGGGAGGGATCCAGGGATGCGGGCTGCGAGCCCCCTCCCCGCTGACCTTGCCGAGCCACGGTGCACCCGCCCCCCCCCGGCAGCATCAACCCCCCGCCCCAAAATGCCCACGTTAGAGATCCAAAAGCACGCTGGGCTCCGCTCGAACGCGCTTCAACAGGGGCCTGCCCTGTTGGTTCCCCGGCACACAAAGGCTCGGTGGTCCCAGAGGATGCAGAGGGGGGGGATTCACCCCGTTTTTCCATGTTTCCAGCCCAAGGGAGTCCGCATCAGACCCTCAGGAGCGGTGGGAGAGGGGAGCTCCGGGATCCGGGCTCGGCTGGCGGGAGCTGCTTTGTTATCACCACTATTGTCTGTCCTTTGGGGAAGGAGGGGGGAAAAAATGAAGAGGGAAAAACAAAACAAAACAAAACAGAAAAAGAACGATGAAACCCAAAAGAATCGCTTTGGTTCCGTCTCCCCCTCGGTTCCTTTGTCTGCTCCCCCATCCCTCCCCGCCTCGGCGGGGCTTCTACCGCTTCTTCTTCTGCTTGAGGGACTTCCTGCGCTTGAGGATCATCTCGTAGAGCTTGTCCATGCCCTCCGTCAGCCCCTCGCCGATGATGGCGCAGGCCGGCTGGGTGTGGTAGGGGGGG
>NW_008240023.1:987558-999835 GCF_000691975.1 Corvus brachyrhynchos | reverse complement strand
TCCGCCCCGCGTCCTGCCCGCATCGGCCGTGCCTGCACCGCCCCTGCCTGAGCTCTGAGCTTCACCTGCTGAGCTCTGAGCTTCACCTGCCCCTGCCTGAGCTTCACCTGCCCCTGCCTGAGCTTCCCCTGCCCCTGCCTGCGCTGCTGCTCCTCGGGGACCCCCGGGAGCGCCGTCCCCCCGTGCTGGAAGCTTGGTTATCCTCACGTTTGTCATCGTGACCGACCAAAGAAAGCAGTAAAAAACCCCTTAAAAATAGTAACCAAGCCAAGGTGTGGCTGGCCCGTGCCTGGAAGCGCCCAAGGCCATACTGGACGGGGCTTGGAGCAGCCTGGGCTAGTGGAAGGTGTCCCTGCCCATGGAGGGGGTGGAATGAGATGAACTTTAAAGCCCTTTCCAACCCCAACCATTCTGGGATTATTCATTGCACGTGAGACACCAGGAGGGACTTCCCACTGCACCAGAAGCTGCTCAGGCACAGCTCTCCAGGGACACCTGGCACCAGCGACGATTCGAGCCGGCAAGCAGGGAGCAATGCGGAGCATCTGCGTCCCCTGCAGCTGTCACAGTGTCCCAAAGCGGAGAGACGGCACCAGGGGAAAACCTCACCCTGTGCTGGATCCCGGGCTGGGCTGGCACTGGTGTTCATCACTGCTCTGAATGCCTTTTGCATCTCGTGTTTTGTAAAGGTTGGGAGTGGCCTCGACCCCTGTTAAAGCTCCTGAGGTCTCCACGGCCCCGAGCCATGGAACTTCTGTCCCAGTTACTCATAGAAAGGACCTTAAAGACCCATTTCCAACTAAAGATCCCATTTCACCCTGCTGCCATGGGCAGGGACACCTTCCACTGTCCCAGGCTCTGCTCCAAGCCCCGTCCAACCTGACCTTGGGCTCTTCCAGGCAGCCACAGCTTCTCTGGGCACCCTGTGCCAGAGCTGTTGCTTGTATTTCTGCTCTTGCTCCCGAACCAGGGTGGTTGCTACAATATCACCCATTCCCTCTTTCACAGCGTCTGTAAAATAAATATCGACTCTATGTGACAGCTGAGCCAGAAAGCCCCAGAGAAAGAAGTGCACTGCAGAAGACAGATACTGCTTTTAATTTAAGATGCTTTCACCCCTCAGCGTGCGCTGAGGATTTGTTGGGCTGGAGTGGGATCACTTCTCACATTCATATTTCATCCCGAGGATGCGTGTGGAGGCTTCGCGTGGAGAAAAGGCTACCTATTAACACATGCCACCATTAAAAATACAGGCAGCTTGCTTTTGCAGCCCTCCGAGGTGACGCCGGGCACAGTTTTGTGGGAATCGCCATGTGGTGACAGCGGGAAAAGCGCAGGGAACTCCGTGCCCGGCATCATGCAGGTGGGAGAAACACTCCTTAAATACTCCTTAAATGCTCCTTAAATACTCCTTAAATACTCCTTGGCACGTGTGAGGCGGCATTGCCAATCCAAAAATCGAGGCACAGGCACTGGATGGGCTGGAAAATGGAAATATTTTGTGCACCAGGCTGATCCTTGAGCTGGGGTGAGCTCAGGCTTTACTCTGCCACCACGCCAAAGAAATGAGGTTCCGAGAGCACGTGGAGAAAGCTGTAAGTGATCACCTGACTCCAGGACTTGGAGTATTAAAGGAGAATAAAAAAAAAATGCCAGAAATAGAAGAATAGGGTCATATCTGTGAGCGGCAGATCCGCCACTGGCACCGCTCTCATCTCCTCTGCCTGAATCGCTCCAACCAAAGCTTCCTTAAAGGCTGCTGCGGGGGATAATCCCAAAGCAAGGGCATCCCGGGCTGCTCCCAGAATTAGTGGCTGATCTGTGTGCGGTAGCGCTGGGATTTAGGAATTTACCTTCGGGCTGGGAGCCCATGCTCGGGGCCGGGAGCGCAGGAGACGCTGTTTCAGCTCTCGCTGTTGTGCCAGGTAGCGCTCCCCGGGGAATTGCCGCTCTCCTTCCCTCCCTCCTCCTTCATCCCGCTGCTGGAAACACCTTTGAGCCTCAAGAAAAGCCACGCGGGCCACCAAAATTCCTTTCCCCGCCAGCCAAAGTCTAAAGGGGAGACTTCCCTCCTGCGCACCCCTCGTTTTTTCACGCCGGCTCTAAATAAAGGCGAGATTAGATAGCCGGGCTGATCAAACCTGGGGATGTTCTCCAAGCCGGCCTGAGGTGAGACAATCCCAAGGGGATGGAGACAAACGGGAGCGTCGCAGCGGTGAATTCTGCTGCAGCTAATGCCAGCTATCCATAAATAAGCTGCTAAGAGCTCCGCGGAATATTAAGCGCAGGAATAACAGCGTTAATCGCAGCCGAGAGGAGTCTGCCAAGCCCATTCGGTGGCAAATTTAGGGAGAGGAAACCCACCTTTTCCACAAACCCCCCGCCTCTCCCTGCTTTTCCTCCCCCATCCCCGCCCTTCCCCTCCCATCAAGGTTAAGCAGCCAAGGTTAAAGGCAGCATTAGCATCTAAATGTGCGTCTGAGGATGTGACAAAGGGACCGCGGCTGGTCCCCAACACTTCGCTCAGGCAGCGCCAAGACTGTTGCTGCCATAGTAACTGTTTTCAGACATGGCAATTATTTCTTCCCAGCTTTCCCCCATCCCACCTCCCTTCCCCCAGCTCGTCTTGCGCTTCCAACTATCTGTTTTGGTTTTGGTTTTTTTTTTCATTCTTTATCTTTTTTTTTTTTTTTTTTTTTTTTGGGCAAATACAAAGGGCCCTGGAGTCCACACACATCCAGAGCTTCGGCGGCCGCGCAGGGATTATCCCTGATAGCGACTTTTAATCCGCATCCAATTAGCCCTTCATCACCCGGGCAAAGCGAAACCTTGGAGCAGCAGCTCTGCCAAATCTCGTGACCCGCAGAGGGGGGGCAAATCGGTCTGCAGGGAGCATCCCAACTGTTGGAGCACGCAGGATCCTCTCTCCCTGCCTTGCTCCTTCCTTCTTTGTCGCATCGCTCATGTCCCAACCTGCCGCCTTTTGTTTCTGCGTTCAGGGCACAGACAGCAGCCCGAACAAAGCGAACGGGCCGGGGCTGTAATTAGGGCTCTCCCCATTCCTGGAGATCGCGGGGATAATTCATGGCATGCCCGTGAGCAGCGCTGAGCTGCAGCAGCACCTCTGGAGCAGCCGGTGGTGGGACAAGGCACGGGAATGGGGGGTCCAGCTGGTTTAGGGGGGCTGCTCCCCTCTTCTCCCAGCGTTTTGGGGATGATGGGCTCTGTCCAAGCAGCTCTTTCCCGGGATAGGCAGCAATGTCTAACACCTCGCTGGGAACTCTCATCCCAGTTTGTGAGCCCTGACGGAGAGGGAAAGACCTTGGGGAGGCTTTTGGGGGTCAGCGCCTGTCGTGGTCAGCTTCCTCTCCTTCTTCCCTTCATGCACTCTCTTGCTTTCCAAGGGCTTCCCGGCCCACTCGCTGGATAACCAGGCCTGGTGCTGCAGGATCATGAAGGGCCGAGGAGCCCGCGGGTCCCTTTGGGATGGTAACTCCGAGGGAAGAGAGCACCGCGGGTTTAACGGGACTCCTTCCTGCCGGGAAAGGCAGCGCTGCGCTGCGCGGGGCTGGCTGGCAGCCGGGCACGGGGTGACTCAGGAGAGACCGACAGACGGACACGGCATATTTAACACCAGATTATCCCTCCGAATGCTCCATTCACAGCAGTTTCTCCAGTGGTTTCTGGAGCCGGCCTCCTGTGGGTGTTTTCCTGGGCTTTGTCTCACCCTCCAGCCCTCAACCCTGCTCTGGGAGCAGGTCCCTCCATCCCCGCCCGCTCCTTCCCAGAGCTCCCGGGACAACCACCAAGCTCTGGTGGCTCAGAGGTGTCTCCAGGGTTGAAAGGAGGGTGGAAGGATGTGCGGAGGCAGGGCTGGAGGGGTGATAAAAGCGGCAGCATAGAGGAGAAATGACTAAATCCACAGAGCTCCTAATGCAGGAGTGAGGAATAATCCGTTCATCTGCAGCACAGCAGCGGCTCAGCTCCTTTTCATGACCTCAGATGCCTCCTCAGGCCAAGCAAAGTCCTCCAAGGACCAGCTTAAAGCTGACTTTTACAGTCCCGGCCCCAGGAAACACCGAAACAGCCACACACCGGGGAGGAACAAACTCTTCCTCCAAAAGAATTGATGCCAAAAAAGCCCTTCCAAGGCAGCCCCAAATCCTCCAGGAGTGGAGGCAGCTGGAGGAGCACAGGACCAGGGCAGGTGTGTATTAGAATTTTTGGTGTTGTGGATTTGGTTTGTTGTTTTTTTTTTTTTTAACTCCATGAATTCACACCCATGATGAAGCTTCACAAGCTTTTATCCTTCTCGGCATCCTGGGGCAGAATGCCGTGGCTCACTGGTTTTTTTTGCTGGATAAAGAGGTGTGAAAACTGCCTGGAAATGTCCTCTGCAAACTCCCGCAGCCCAAGCACAGCCTCGCGGTTAAACTGTCACCAGGATTTTCAGCAAAAATCTCTCCTCTTGTGCTTTGCTTTCACTGCAGCCCGAACTCTGCTCGCTTCTTCCCTGCCAAGCCATGGAATTGGGCAGGAGGAACAAACCATGTGCGTGACTGGAGCAGACAGGGACAAAAGCGGCGAGCTCCCTGCCTTTGTTCCCGGGATTTGCCGAGATGAGAGCACCGGGAGGGGACACGGGGCTGCCTCATGCTCCGGGTCCAGCCGAACAGCATTTCTAGTTCTGTTTTTCTCTTTCTCCCCTAAACATCCGTGCTCAGGTCTGGATGTCCTAAGTGGCTTCTTGGATGCTTGGAACGAAATCCTGTCGTGTGGAGAGCGAGGGAAGGAGGATTTCCTCCTGTGATCGGTTTAGGAGTTGAGGTTTCAGCAGCTTTCAGGGTTTATCTGCTGCATCTGGGACTCCACGGCCCCAAATTCCCTGCTGCCCTCAGCAGGGTGCCAAGGAATCACAGAGTCATTTAGGCTGGAAAAGGTTTGTAAAATCATTGAGTTCAACCACGACAGGCTGAAATTCTTCCCTGGGAGGGTGGGGAGGCCCTGACACAGGGTGCCCAGAGAAGCTGTGGCTGCTCCATCCCTGGAAGTGTCCAAGCTGAGGCTGGATGGGTCTTGGAGCAACCTGGGACAGTGGAAGCTGTCCCTGTTAAAATCATCTCGTTCCACCCCTTGCCCTGGGCAGGGACACCTTCCACTGTCCCAGGCTGCTCCCAAGTCCTGTCCAATCTCACTTCCTTCATTCCTGTCCTGAATAATCCTGGATAATAATCGCCCCTTCCCCCTGTGGCAAAATTCCTGACCGAAGTGGCCTTGCCTGGGGAAGTCAGCCACGCAGATTTCACCCTATAATTTTTCGGTGACACTCTGTCCCGAGCCAAAAAAAAAGGAAAAAGAATAACAAATAAAAAAGGAAAGTGGATTAGCCCTGCTGCCAGTGATAAGCAGAGGAGGCTTAGAAAAACCCTCCATTTCCCAGCACCCATTCCCAGGGCAGTAAATCTTGGAGCCTTGCGAGCCGCAAGCGCCGTGGAGAGAGGGAAAGCGCGGGGCTGGGGGAGATTTAGGGCTCATGAATCACCCGGGGCTCGCCAGCATCTCAAATTGCCTCCTCAGGTGATTTGCATCACAAATTTCTGCTTAGCCCCCCAAAAATGTCAGAGCACTTTATTTGCTGCCTGGCCTTTTTGTTTTATTTCCTGGCTGCTGGGTTGGGGTTTTTTCTTTTCTGCCTTAAAGGAGCTGCTCCATGGCCAGGAGGGGGAAATCCGGCTCTGTGCTCTTCAGCAGGTGCAGGGCTGTTTGCACCTACTCAGCTGGAGCCTGATTTAGGGAAAAAAAGAGCCCCAGGATCAAGGAGAAGGTCGGATCTCAGCTCCTAACCCACACCTGACCCCCGAGGCATGCCCAAATTCTCTCTGCAGCAACAGCCTCGAAGCTAGAAGGATGAGGCTGGTCCAGGGCTGCCTGGGGACAGGGAGAATCCCTGCTGTCCCCCGGGGGCTGTGGGCAGTGAGGGGGAGGGGACAGCCTGGTTTCAAGCTCTTCAGAGCAGTTATTTACCCAGCTGGAGACGGGAAGGGTTATTCCTGTCCAGGCGGAGGGAATGTGGTATCCTGGCTCATCCAGGTGGGAGAGAAGCGCTGCTTGATCCCTGCTTTCCTCGGAGAGGCAGAGCTGTGACTGCAGCATCGAATTTTGGCTCCAGCACGGAGAGACCTCGGAGCACATTCCAGTGCCTAAAGAGGCTCCAGGAGAGCTGGAGAGGGACCTTGGGTTTGTGAGAAGGGCCTGGAGTGCGAGGGTAAGGGGGAATGGAAGAAATTCTCCCCTGTGAGGGAGGTGAGGCCCTGGCACAGGGTGCCCAGAGCAGCTGTGGCTGCCCCTGGATCCCTGGCAGTGCCCAAGGCCAGGCTGGACATTGAGGCTGGGAGCAGCCTGGGACAGTGGGAGGTGTCCCTGCCTGTGGCATGGGGTGGGATGGGATGAGTCTTAAGGTCCCTTCCACCCCAAACCATTCTGGGATTGTTTTTATTCTGTGCAAATGTGCCCAAGCCTCTGGGATCTGTGGAGTCACTGCTCTGCTTTGCATCTTCCAGGCACAGCAGCGTGGGGACACCGACACCCCACCCATGGGATTTGGCATCCTGCCTGCCAATCCCAGAGGGAGCTGGATGCAGGGAAGCTGTAACTCAATCAAGTGGGGTCCAGGTGATGGGATTACGTGCAGAAACGGGGCTGGAGCCGTGTGTTCACCTCAGCAGGTTGGAATTACAGCCCGAAGGATGCTTATCGATCCCAAAGGGGATGCTCCCCAAGGGGAGGAAGGCAGGAGTGTGGATGTCCTTGTCCCGGTGCTGCTCCTGGCTGCACATCCCTGTCTGCTGGCCAGGGGAAGGAATCGGAGCTAAAAGATGGCTAGGGGAAGGAATCGGAGCTACAAACTGCCCTCTTTCGGCCTTTTGTGTTCTCAGGAAATTTCTCTGGCAGGCTGGAGAAGCGGATGAAGAGCAGGGGCGGGAATTCCTTAAAGCACCTTGCACCACCCGGCGTGCCAGGCGAGGGACAGGCACGGGAGCTGCCCTCGGGTGGGCAAGGAAACCCTCTGCCCCTCCCTGAGCTCCACGGGTGCAATGCATCACCCAGGAGGTGTTTGGGGCAGGGATTAACCAGGATCACCCCAAACCCCCGCTGTCCCCGGGCTGGCACTGGTTATCTGCCCGTCCCTTCCCGAGGTCAGCTGAAATCCATGGATAACCCACCCCAGAAGGGGGCAAACTCCTCCAGCGGCTCAGCTGCAGGTTGTTTATCCCTTGGGATGTTCCCGAGGAGGGGACAGGCCCTGCTTGTGCTTCCCAGCAAGGGAAAGGCTTGAAACACACCCCTGCCCTCCTCGCAATCCGTGTCTCCCCCGAAGGAATTCTCCGTTGGGATGCTCCCCACGTGCCAGGCAGACAGCAGCGGTGGCCACGTGTGTGACAGTCGCAGTGCTGGCATTCTGCTGTCCCATCCAGGGGTGTCTCCTGTGCCCACAAATCGGGAACTTCGATACCAAACCAATTCCCCGTGGCACAGAAACCTCCCCCTGTGCTTGGCAGCCTAAAGGGGGGGAGGGTCAGGGCTGAAATTTGCTCGCAGAGATGTTGGCGGACGACGATGGACTCGCTCCTGCTTTTCAGGACACCAGAGCCAAAAAACCTGAGAGCAATCAGGTTTAGTCAGCTACAGCAGGCTCAGCAAGGCAGGCAAAAGCTGTTTTCTAGGGCCACCTGGTGATGGCCCAGGGACAAGCCTTGCTTTGGGATTTCGGGCACCCAGAGAAGCCCCTCACACCTGGCAGCTCTGAGCTCTGGCAGAGCACTGCCCGCTGTTCCCTTCTCTTTCTGTTGGAATTTGAGCCTGATCCGAGTTTACATCATGGCATGGGACCCCCGGGTGTTTCCGTGCTCTTCCCATTTAATGTGGAGTTTGGGTTCTGGATGCCTTTATTCCTATTTTTAGTCAGTAAAAAGCTGGTGTGCAGAAAAAATAGAATGAATAACAGAGAGAGAGGTGAGGCGACCCACGGGGAGTTTTTTTTGGGCTGCTGAGAAAGGCAGCAGCTTGCTCACCCTGATAGCCAGTGGGGCTCCCTGGTAGCCACAACCAGGGTGTAAATCAGGAAGGATTTCCTGGAATCAGAGTGGTTTGGGATGGAAAAGACCTTAAAGCCCATCCCGTTCCACTCCACAGGCAGGGAGGGACATCTTCCACTGTCCCAGGCTGCTCTGAGCCCCATCCGACCTGGCCTTGGACACTTCCAGGGATGGAGCAGCCACAGCTCCTCTGGGCAATCTGGTTTTGAGCCCGTTCCGTGGGGTCTGTGCCATGTGCAGGACACTGTCCCTTGGGCTGGCTGTCCCTTTGGGAGCAGACATCAACCCAGCAAGGGGAAGGCATGAAATCCCAACATTATCCTCCTCGGAAGTGGAGCAGGGGTGCACCGGGGTGTCCCACAGCTGTGGGAGACACAAGGTGCGGGGGGGGAGTTTCCATCTACAGAGCCCGGTTCTTAAAGGATGAGGGCAAAAAATCCCGTGCCGTGTGCAAGCACAGAATTCCCTACATCTGCTGGAATTCGGCCTCGGCGGGCTCGTGTTCTGTGGTCGCTAGAGGGAAGCGTTGCACTGTTGGACGGAGCTGAGCCCGCAGTGTCCCCGCTGTCCCCGCCCGGGTGGTGGCATCCCCGGCTGGCCGGGACACGCAGGGCATGGCCAGCCCCTAAAGTCCCTAAATGCACTTTCCAGGCTCGTTTTAGGGGTCAGTGCTGGATCAGATCCCTTTCGAAACCTGTATAAATATCAGAATTTGGCTGTCCCTGGATCCCTGGAAGCGTCCAAGGCCAGGTTGGACAGGGTTTGGAACACCCTGGGATAGCGGAAGGTGTCCCTGCCCGTGAACTGGATGGATTTTAAGGTGCTTTCCTACCTCAGCCGGGCTGGAATTCGGGGATTCCCAAGCGTGGGTTCAGGAGAGGGAGCAGCACCCCCGTGTCCCAGGCTCTTCCCACAGCTCCAGACCCAGTCCCCAGCACATCCCTGACTCCAGGTGAGTCAAAAATAGCTGAACCATTCCCCAGGCTGCTGCATCCCCAGACACCAAACCCAACCTGGGAGACAAAACACAGAAAAAAACCCCAAAGATGGGGAAAAAAAAATCCCTGCTATTAAAGGATACCTTAAATAAACTCTGCTTCCCCTCTTATGCATTCAGCTCTGGTGGAAGTTTTCCTGCAGACTGGGGATGCAGCAGAAGCGATTTCAATTGAGGAAATTAATTAATTAGTGTCAAGCACACAGAGCCCATTCACCAAATGGGAAGGCTCGGGGGAATTTAGACTTGTCTCAGGCTTTTTTTCCTGCCTCTCTCTTTGAAAAGATGAATATTTCTGAGAGGTTTGTTATCAGCCAGAAATCTCCAGGAATAAAGCGAGCAGCCAGGTCTTCTGAGAGACAGGCAGTGCCACCACTATTTCTGTCTGAGTTCCTTGGGATATTTTAAATTATTCTGTTGAAGCCCTGGGGGAGGTGGTTATATTGTTCATTTTGTCTTTCCTCGTAAAAAAAAAAAAAAGGTGGTAGAGCTACTTGCAGATTTGAGAGGTAAGAAGCACAAACAGGGAATAATCCTCCATGATTTTTAAGGAACTGAGCTGGGGTCTGGGGTTATTTGAGGTTGCTGGCCCTGTAGGAGGGTGGAGGATGGCATTTTCAGGGTGGTTTGGTGAGGAATTTGTGCTGGAGGAGAATATAAACCAGTCCACGGGGATTTTTTTTTGTTAGACTGGAACGAAATCACCACTCTCCTGTTAAATAAGGCAAAAATTCCAGTGTGGGTCATGGCTGTAACCATGGGAAGGTGTCCCTGCCCATGGCAGGGGTGGAACCAGATGTTCTTTCAGGTCCCTTCCCACCCAAACCATTCTGGGACTTATGATCTCCCCAGAATTGCTTCTCCAACCATTTTCAGCTCCCCTGGAGCCCAGGGAACATCTCAACATCCACCAACTACTTCCCTGAGGAGCTGCACCCTGGAGGAGTCACCTCCTCTTGCCTGAGCCATGCTTTGCCCCTGCCAGCTCTGCTGGAATCCTCCCTGAGAACATCCAGTCTGTCTGGAGGAGGCAGCACCTTCTCCTGAGGAACAGACCCCAAATCCCAGCCCTTTGGACACATCCCGATTGCCTGGAGAGCAGGAGCTGGGAGCCCAGGGCTGCTCCCGTGAAGCTGGGAACTCTCCTGAGCCACCTCCAGCTACCACAGCAGGCAGGAAAGGCTGCGCTCTCCCAGGAATTTGGGTTGTCTCCCAAATTTCAGGGACGTGAATATACATTTTTTTTTTTTTACCCGAACACTCAGCAGAGCCCGGCGCGTGTGTGGTCTGGCATCTGCTGCTCTGGAAACGGGAGCGCTTCCCGTGTGGATCACGGGAAAATCACGAATGTTTGGGATGTGAGGTCAGGGCTGGAAAGGTGCTGTCACTCCAAGCCGTCCTCTCTGACAACGAGTTATCCCTGCAGGAAGGCACTGCCAGCATTTCCCCTCTGCTGAGCTCCAAGCCCTCCCTGAGGGCAGCTGGCCCTGTCACCAGCTCGGGGATGTCCCCAGCACCCCCCGAGGTGACCTCGGAGGCAGCACCTCACGGGATCCAACATTCCAGCTGACCCCTGCAGGCTGGGGGAAGATTGGGGCATCCCCCCGGGTCAATCCGGCTCCTGGAGGAGTTTTCCTCCCTGGAAAGGGACACGCCAGCCGTGCAAACTGAAAAATGCAAAGCCTGCTCCAGGAGTTTGGGCTTGGTTTTCTTTTTAGTTTGTCAGAAGAGATAAATGTCGCAGCTCGTGCAGCAGGGAGAGATGGAAACGGCTTTGACCTCCCTCGTTAACATCGCTTGAGACTGGAGCGAAAAAGCTGGGAAAAGGGAGTCTGGTGATTTGTTCTCCTTTAAAAATGTCCCTGTCATCACGCTCCGTTATTTATACCGGCAGCACTGCTGGCACCGAGCCTGGGCTGGGGAGGAAAATAATACGGAGACGTCTTGCACTCCCTGCTGCTTTCCCTGCCCTCCCTCTGAAGGAGACACGGATCTGCCTCAGGTTTTGTGACCAAAGCCCCGCCTGGGACCCTCCCAGAGCTTTTCATGTGCCACCCATCAAAGGAGTTGGTGATCTTAGGGACTCCCTGCCTGCTGGGCAGATTGGGATTGCACAGGATTTATGGGATAACACGGGAAAGGGTTGGCTGGGTCTGGGGCGTGGAGCCACGGCAGGATTTGGGGCAGCTCCCTCTTCCTGAGATGCCCCCATCAGTCTCACCTCTTCCACCACCTCAAGCTGGTGGAAAATCGTGGGAAAAGTCATGGAAAACCATGACTTGGGGGACTGTTGGGTTTAAAATTTGCTTTTTGGAATTTGCCTTTGGCTCCCGTTCGGGTAACAGGGTCAGGCACTGCTGCTTCACCCCGAAGCTGCTCCACCCGAGCAACTCCACCTTTCCTGAGGGTTTGACTTTAGGGCTTGGAGCTTCGAGCTTGGAGCTTCTCCCCACAGAATTCACCCACCATTTTAAAAGCCTAGGCAAAAATAAGGACAGACACTTCAAGTTTTTGTGCAAAACACAAAAATCCTCATTTTTTACACCTTTTTTATCAAGAGGGAAACACTCCACCCTTTTCCCTGACTCCACCTTCACTTCCCACGCTGCTCTGAGCCTTTCTGCTGTTAATTGCCATCGATCTCGGAGCATTTTCAGGTCTTCGGCGAATTCCCTCTGCTCGTCGCAGGTGCACAACTCCAGCTCTGGCTTTCTGCAGAGGTCACCAGGGACACCAGGACCTGTTCGTTTTCCTCCTGAACTTTCTCAGCCCTGCAGAGCCAGCAGTGACTCAGCTGCTGCAATCCGGAAATAACCGGGAATGGAAGGAACACCCGCGGGGAAATACCCAAAGGATCGCTTTTCTCTTTAAAAACACTTTTGCTGTGACCTGCACCAGTGACTGTTACCCAGCCAAGCTCTCTGGGCTGCATTCCCTCGCTCCCAGAGCATTCAAACAAAAATTACCTTGTCAGCTGTTCTGGCTGGGATTTGGGAATCTGCAGAGCTTTCCAAAAGCGTGGATCTCTGGTGTCTTTGCGCCGAAAGGGACTCACAGAATCCCAGAAGAGTTTAGGTTGGAAGGGACCTTCAAAACCATCACGGGCAGGGACACCTCCCACTATCCCAGGCTGCTCCAAGCCCCAATGTCCAGCCTGGCCTTGGACACTGCCAGGGATCCAGGG
>NW_008240023.1:978358-987407 GCF_000691975.1 Corvus brachyrhynchos | reverse complement strand
CCAGGGCCTGCCCACCCTCCCAGGGAACAATTCCTTCCCAATATCCCATCCAGCCCTGCCCTCTGGCACTGGGAAGCCATTCCCTGTGTCCTGTCCCTCCATGCCTTGTCCCAAGTGCCTCTCCAGCTCTCCTGGAGCCCCTTTAGGGCCTGGAAGGGGCTCTGAGGTCTGTTGATTTTAACCCTTTGGAGACGGAGAGCTGGGTTTGCCGGAGGTTTGGGGAAGCTGTGGGATGGGAGGAGATAATCTGGGACAGGCTTCCCCCATCACCTGCCCCCAGAGGAGCTGTGGGTGGCTTTGCTGAGGAGCAGCACAGCCTGATCAAACGAGCTGTATTCCTTTGGGGTGGCACACTTGCAGAGTAAGAGAAGCTGTGCCTGCATCCCAGCTTTTCCCGGGGAAGCGAGTACAGCCCGAGGGCAGCCGTCACCTTTGTCCCACGAGGATCAGCCACATCGCCTCCACCTGCTGCTCTCCACATCGATTCCAAACCTTCCAGGCTTCAGCAGTTTTCCAGCTCCGGATACGGGCCTTTCCCACGTTTTCCATGGGATGTGTGAAGGGCTTGTGCCCCAAAGGTGCAGCGACCCTCCGGGGTCCTGCAGGAATCAGGAGCTGGGCAGGACACGGGCAAAGCCCTCTTGGGAAGGAGCCTGGGGAGGGATGGGAGTGCTGGGAGTGCTGCCACCACCTTCCTGTCTCTGCTCCTGTGGAATGATGCTGAGGATCCACGCACAACTCCCAGAATTCTGCTGCTGGAGGCGAGCTCTGCCTCAGCACAATTTGATATCAGAGCACTTGACCATGCAGCCCCGTCATGTTCTTTTTGCTGTTGTTTTTTGGCGTTGTTTCCATTATTTTTTTCCAGCAGGGAAACTCTGTAAAGCCGATGGCAAAATTGCCTCTGCTGCTGGCAATCAGGCTGCAAAAGAAATTATCTAAAGAGAGGACAATGGGAATGGGAATGGGAATGGAGCTGCCTTTTTTTGCCATGTTTGTTACTGAAGCAGTCAGTCTGCAGTGTTTTGCAGGGATGAGAGATATCCATCAGAGAACAGGCACATCTGCGTTTTCTGGGGACACAGCAGGCTGAGCACAGTGTTTGGGGGGAGGAGAATATCAGCCCCATCCTCACCCCGCAGCCCGGATGTGCAGTGGGACAGAGTCTCACCATTCCTCATTTGCCTCTCCTGCCGGTTGTGCCTCCTTGGTCTCTCCCACAGGACCTTCCCCTGTCCCCTCAGCTCTCCCATCCAAATTTCATCCAAGATACTGATCCTCCATTCTCCTCTCCTCGCCAGCTTCCCTGTTTGAGCTAAATTATCTTGTCTACCCTCACGGTGTCATTAAAAAGGAACCCTCCTCGGGTTTTTCAGGAGCAGGGAAGGCTGGAGCTGCTCATCACAGACAGCTTCAGCTTTTCTCCCCACCCTGCTCTGGAACTGAGATATCAAGAGACAAGTTCCATTGTTTCAAGGTGAGATCAGACTTCTCCACTGTGGGATTTAGGCTGGGTTTTTAAATGCTAACACTCCCATCCAGATGAGAACAGGATTCTTTAGTGCCTGCCTGCCCCAGAGGAGGGAGAGCTCCTTTCCACAGCTCACGAAGGAGTGGAAGGAGTTGGTTTGCAGCGTTTCCCTCCAAAGTCTTTGCACCAAAGACATCATTTCTCAATCCAGCCTCCGCCTCCTTTCAGGAGGTGGCCGGTCCCTTCCCCTTGGTGTGCCGCCACATTATTCCCACCGCAGCCTCCTCCCTCCAGGGCTTCCCTGAGCAGTTCTTTGTGTCCTACAAAGCTCTGTCAGGAGCTGGGGGGATGAATTTTTGCCCCTGGGCTGCAGCACTTGGCCACGAGGGTTATTGCTGGAGGTCTCTGCAAAAAAAGCCCTGAGCTTGAGGGTGGCTCACAGCTGCCTCGTTAGGGTGGGTATTGCCTTTCACCTGAAATCAGAGCTGCTTTATTGACTCGGCGATGCCTGGCTCCCAGGCAGCCAGGCTTTAATGCATACTAATGAACAAAACAAGTGTTTTCCCCCAGAAGTGTCACATGTTTCCCCAGACTTCCCCCCCAAGCTCAGCCCAAGAGATAACATCAAAGTGGTACAATTTAATGAACCTGCTCCGTTACAGTGTAGAGCATAATTTACTGGCTGCTATGCAGGGGGAAAAAAACCAAAAAGCCTCACTGCCGGCGAGGCTTTTCAGTCTATTCCTCTGATTTTAATAAGTTACAACTTATCTTGTGCCGTTTGGGGGAAGAATGGGAGAGATGGGATGATAAAACAGTGATTCATCCCACGCTGGGAGGTTTATTAAGAAAAAAAACCCAGCAAAACCCTGAGCTTTCGGCTACGTCTGGGAAAAGGAAGGAGAAAACAATTCTGTTTTAAGAGATTCCTTCCCTGCCAGGCTCAAACCCAGCGTGGTGTGAGGAAGCAGAGAGATACCTGTGCACATCCCTCCCCTCTCCACCTGATGTCCTTGGCCTCTTCTCCCGAGAAAAACTACCAGCAGGACGAGGGGAAATGGCCTCAAGCTGCACCAGGAGAGGGTCAGGTTGGATATTAGGAAGAATTGCTTCGCTGAAGGAGCAGCCAGGCTTTGGGGTGGTGGTGGAGTCCCCATCCCTGCAGTGTTCAAAAAATGAACAGATATGGCCATGTGATTAAGGGCATTGGTTAAAGGCTGGACTTGATGATCTGTGAGGCTTTCCCAGCATTGCCCATCCCATATTCCATGGAATAATGTGTCCTGGGAGGTCACCAGCCACTGTCCCTGCTTCTCTGGAGGAGAGGCACTAAAGGACAGGGCAGGACAGCCCACGGCTGCTGCTCAGCCACAAAAACTGCTCCTATTTGAAGACAACAACCATTTATCCGTGGCACATCTCTCCCGAGGCAAGGCCACGCTGCTGGAACAGCCTCATTCCAAGGGGACACCTCGCTTTGGGACCAGCAGGAGCTGAAAAGCCCCAAATGCTGCAGCCCAGCTCCTGCACAACCAAAGCCTCCAAGAGCGAAGAGGGAGGCTTTAATTACGCAGAGGTTTCCATGGCAACCTCCCCTATCAAATGGCCGAGCACAAGGGCTCTCTGCTCTTCTCCTTGCTCTCGTTTGCCTCTGGAGCAATTAGGCCAGGATGAGAGCCCAGCTGCGTTTCGGCGTGGCTTGCCCAGCTCTGGGCAGGCCCAGAAGGAGCAGGAGCCTTCCTCCCCCAGGGCCCAAGGAGCCTGGTCTGTATTTCCATTGAGATTTCTGGTCACCTGCCTGCCCCGGAGATCCTTCCAGGGGCTCTTGGTGAAGCCAGGAGAGGCATTTTCCTCATGGAATCCTGGAATGGTTTGGGTTGGAAGGGACCTTAAAGCTTATCTTGTTGCACCCCTGCCACAGGCAGGGACACCTCCCACTGTCCCAGGCTGCTCCAAGCTCCATCCAGCCTGGCCTTGGGCACTGCCAGGGATCCAGGGGCAGCCCCAGCTGCTCTGGGCACCCTGTGCCAGGCCCTCCCCACCCTCCCAGCCAGGATTTCCTTCCCAATCTCCCATCCATCCCTGCCCTCTGGCACTGGGAAGCCATTCCCTGTGTCCTGTCCCTCCATGCCTTGTCCCAAGTCCATCTGCAGCTCTCCTGGAGCCCCTTTAGGCCCTGCAAGGGGCTCTGAGGTCTTCCCAGTGCCTTCTCTTCTCCAGGTGGACACCCCAACTCTCCCAGCTTGTCCCCACAGGAGAGATAAGGGAAGTAGATAACAATCCAGGCCCTCATCTCTGCCTCTCCCTGGGGAGATGTTCCCTGTTGTTTGTTGGTCCCTGGGATTTTGCTCACCCTTTCTGCCAGGTTTAGGAGGAATTGGGTGTCTGTATTTCCTTGTGCTCTCGCCCAGCTGCTGGGATTCAGTGCTGCAGCCAAGGTGTCCTCGTGTGCTGCTGGTTTTTGCTTCATGAGGAGGAGCCTGGCTTTGGGGAGAGGGCACGGAAATAGGTTTATAATTAAGCAATCCTTCCCTCTGGCACGGGAAATGCAGGCAGCCCTCAGCTCTCCCTTGCTCCATCCAAAGAAATCCCAGCTCCCGAGATGACATTTTAGAGCACGAGGGGAGGAGGAGGAGGAGGAGGAGGAAGACATCGAGGTGGTGTCCGACCGAAGGCATTGTTCTCTTTTCTCCGGGCCCATGCGAACGGCCAAACATCAATATTTTCTTTTCCATTTCCCTCTGGGCCCCATTGTTTGAGACGACTTTGCAGCTCACCTCTGTTTACTCGGAGGGCCTGTGGTGGGCCTGGCCCTTCCTTGGGCTGGCTGGGTGGGAAGGAAAGGCTGGCTCGTTCCTCCCGGCGGGAGGAGACTCATTGTCCCTCTTGACTGCTGTTCAAGAGCAGCTGCTGCTCGCCTATCGTGGAGCTGTGGATTTTCTTTGTAGCAGCTCAGCACTACTTAAAAGGCAGGCCCGGCCCGAGCACGTCTGCCAAATCAAATGGTTGGCTTGCTGTGAGGCTGGGCCCGAGGCTTGGAGTGGGAAGAGATCCAGGGATGCAGCAGGTCAAAAAAAATCCCACTTGGCTTCTTGCTTCATGGTTTCTGACAGCAAACCCCCTGTTTCGAGCAGTGACTCTGTGAACTCATCGTGCTTGGCCTCTTTGGAGAGGGCCGCATGTCCGGCTCGCCTTGAAACGAGCTCAACTCAAACCAGATTTTTATGTGTCCTGGAAAAATTCTCTTTGCAAGGATCTTTTTTGATGCATTAAGGGTGTCAGGAAGAGGTGGTGATTCCCTCCTCTTTCTCTGAAACTCTGCCAACCCCGCTCTTCGCAGGTGGTGGGATCTTCAGCCAGGAAGATTTTGCAGGGCTGCCCCTCAGCTGTGGTTTCTGCCTCTTAAACCCAGCAAGCTGGTGGCTTCTACTCCCTTAATAAGAATTGTGTCCCATCTGACTTGATTTTTTGCTCCCAGTCTTTAAAAGCAAGGGCATGGCACGAGACCTGCACCTTGCTGAGCCCCCTTTGCAACTTTGCTGCCCTTTTTCCCTTCGTTGGAGGCATGCAAAACAAAGAGGCCTCTCCTGCCCAAACTCACCACCACATTTTTGCTCACTGCATGATTTAACAACCACAATTACAAGGTTGGATTGACCCTGCGTCCAGGAAAGGCCCTTGCTGGCATTTCTCACCCTCTGGAAGGGAGGGAAGTTTCCCTCCTTCCCCTCACCCAGGCCCATGGCATCTGACAGGTTTTTTTAAGTAATAAGAAGCCTCTTTGGATTTATTGTTGCGTGTCACTCCCTCAGTGCACAGCTGCCATTCCTCCTTAGTCTGGCAATGGGGTTTCTCCATCGGCAACAGACCCAATCCCACGGAGATTTTAAACCTGGCATTGTGGGACTGAGCACAAGGGGAGCACAAGGGGGACAAGGAAGAGAAAATTCGGGTTTAAGGGCAGAGGGATGATGATTTTTGCTCCACAGGTGCTGCGTGCCCAGGCTGGATCCAGGCTCCAGAGTGACCCAACCCCAGCAGCAAAGGCAGCAGCTCCGAGCCCTCCATCCTGGGTGGGGATGAATAGCCCTGGAAGGTGGGTTTGGAGACCTGCACCAAAGGGCAGCTGGCACCTGTGGCATCTTTATCTCCTGCTTGTGCTCAGTACCAACACTGGGAATTGTGCAGGGAGAGACAGGGTGGATCCTGGCAGAAAGATGGGAATGGAGCAGAAAGCTGGGATCACAGAAGGAAGGTGGGAGCAGAGCAGAAAGGTGGAGAGACAGCAGAGGATGGGAATGTGCCAGCAGGGAGACACTGCTCCTTGTGCCTCACCTCAAATTCCCAGCCTACCCCAAAGGCAGACAGCAGGCTCCGTGCCCGGCATGAGTTCATTGGGATGTAATCCTGTTACTGAGGGCAGGACAGGCTCCAGCCCATTCACAGCGCCTCTGGTAATTAAGACCAGCTCTAAGCCTCTTCAAACAAGGTGCTTGGCAAGCTGGGGAAGGAGCCAGGCCACTGGTTTGCTTTTGATGTGCTGCATCCAGAGCTCACTGGGAACCAGTGTCACCAGCAACCCAGGGCAGATGTTCCCCCAGGGCAGAGCAAGCCACGCTGTGTGCTGGGGGAATGAAGGCTTACAAAACCATGAAATCGTGGAATGGTTTCAGTTGGAAGGGACCTTAAAGTTCATCCCGTTCCAAACCCCTGCCATGGGCAGGGACACCTTCCCCATGACCTGTCCAACCTGGCCTTGGACACTTCCAGGGATCCAGGGGCAGCCACAGCTTCTCTGGGCTGCTGAAACGAAGGAGAAGCAAAGACATCCCTCCTGAAGGGACTCAGAGGAGGTCTGGCAGCCCAAATTTACAGCAGGCATCACGCCACTTGTTAGTTTTCATTAAATGCAGCTCCCCGAGCCAAGTGGGAATCACAGCTTTTGTTCAAGGAGCCGTCGGAATCTCACACAAGAGGCAGAAAGCAGGGAGAACTCCGAGCTGGAACAGAAAGCAAATAAAACTCCAATATTTGGGCTTTGTAATGAATATAATTAATTATGTCGAAGCTCTTTGCATAATTCCACAGTTGTCTGAGAGAGTTTGCCAGAGCAAGTAGTTCTGACACGCTGCACGCAGAAACTGCCCTTTTGACTCCACGAGGATATTGAAGATGTTCTGGTAAATATTTACATTTTTTAATCGCCAGTGCTAATCAGAGCTGAGATTATTGCAGTCACAAGTGTTTATTAAAATAAACTCTGCTCCAATTGCTTGCTTTCTGCATCTGCTGGGCTTTTTTTTCTCCCCATCCCAACTGTCCAGATGCCGGGGAAACTGGGATTTTGTCGGGGTTAGGTTTGCTGGACTACTGCAGTTGCTGTAGTAGTTTGAAAGGGTTTGGTCCCCAGGGCCAGATGTTATTCCAAAATTAGATGTCACCCGAATCCTCCTTGATGCTGAAATTACTGAACTGTGGGGTAGAAATTGTTCTGTGGGTTTTTTTTCTGCCTTGAAGCTGCTGTTTATTGGGAAAAGGTGTTTTTATCGTGAGGAGAGGGCAGTGTGAGCTCTCATGGCATTGTCTCAGCCCATATTCAAGGTCAAGCTTCTCCTGCAGCCCCTGGAAGGGCTCCTTTGGCTCCATTCCTTGGAGCTGGCCTGGGTTATCACCATTCATGCATCATCTCATCACAGAGCCCTGGGGCTGCCTCATAAACACTCCCCAGGCCAAATCCAACACTCCGAGTGCGCAGCGGGGAAGGATTTGCATCCCTGAGCTGGGAAGAGGCAATGCTGATGGATCCCTGCTCTTCCCCAGTCCTTGCAAACCTGCTTGCCTGTGCTGGGATGCTCCTAGCAGGGCTTCCCTTGGGCTCCAGCAGGAGCCTGAGCTGTGTCTGTGGGAAATCTCCTGCCCAAAGGAACGGGTTCCATGATTTTTTTTCCCACTTCCTCGCTTGGCCAGTTGAAAATTAAGCCCAGTCTGGGTCTGTGCTGCAGACTGCCTTGGACCACTGCCTGGCTTTTATGGGGTGGTTTGTCCACCCAGGAGCCACAAAGGGTCAGGAAAAAGACCATTTGGAAAGCAAGCAGAGTTCTGTAAATGCCCCCTGAAGCCTTGGATTTCTTGCAACAGCCGTCCCTGCTGCCAGGGCTCGTTCTGCCCCTTGCACAGCAAGATTTGCGAGAGGGGAAAAGCTCAGGCTGCGTGTCCTGAGCTGGCAGCAGCAAGGACAAATAATTGCAGAGCCGAGCAGTCGGTGAGGACAGAATAAATGAGCTATTTGAAAATCACAGCGGGGCTCAGCACTGCGGCTCCAAGCCGATGCCTGTGCCCCGGGGTCAGGGAGCTCTGGGATCCCTCCTGCCTTCGGGTGCCTTTGGTTTTTTTCCTCTTGAATAGCAGCCCTGCAAAGTTTGCAGCTTGTCTGGGCGTGTTCTTTCAGCGCTGCCGAGTTTAGGCTCTGGGCAGAGGTGAGAAGCCCTCGGATCATCCTTAAGGGGAAGGAAAAGCATCACACTTTGTTTAATGTGACTTTTCACTAGGGATGTGTCCATTAGAAATCAGCACAGTGCCACCAAACGAGCTTCTGGTTGAGCCCTCAAACAAGCTGGGGAGGGAAGGCATCACCTCAGGAACATCTCAGGGAAAAAAAAAAATTACTAAAAACTCCTATATTTCAGTTTTTCTACGTGAAAGAAATGAATTGCTGCTGTCATCTGTCCCCCCGCGGCAGTGCCAGGCTGTCTTGTAGCAAAGGCTCACCCATCTTCTCGAGTCTGCCAGATAATTTTGACCTTGATGCAGACCAGACTGGGGCTTTGAGGCTGTCACCAGACAGGGCGAGGAAGGAGGGGAGGGAAGAACATTCGGTTCAGCGCTGTGGGAATGAGGCAGTGTGAAAAGCAGGGAGCAATCCGTGAGCAGATGGAGGGTGAGGTGGTGAAGACCGGCGGGCTCTGCTGCATTAATGATGTTAATAAGCAGTGAGGAGTGATTAATGAATTATATCCAACGGGTTTGGGTCAGCTGGGGACACCCCAGGAATGGAATTCTGGGCAAATTCACCACCCAGCTGCATTTTGGAGCAGGGAGGTCTTTCCCAGACTCTGGATAAACTCCTTGCCAGGCTGAAGTGGCTGTTACCCTTCCCTGCAAGGGTGAAACACAGGGGAGAAGGAAATGCAGCACTCTCCAGAGGGGCTGGCCCCAGGATCTCTGGGAATACAATGCTCTCCTGAGTTTTCCAGGTGCAAGGACACCTCAGAGCAGGCTTTGAGTGATGTAAGGCGAAGGAGCTGAGCACTGGAGGGCAGGACTGTGTTTCTTGGTTCCCTAAGGATGTGCTCCTCCACAGAGGATGGGACACAGTCACCAGCCAGGCTGGGATCTGCTGGAAATCCCTTCCTCATGGAGCTTCCTGGGGGTTTTCAACACTGCTGTTGTCTCACCCTGGTGGGTGCTGAGGGTCATGAGCTCAGGGCAGGGACCTTTAACCATTGAATCCCAGGATCATTAAGGCTGGAGAAGCTCTCCGAGATCAGAGTCCAACCATTCTCCCAGCTCTGCCAAACC
>NW_008240023.1:977986-978335 GCF_000691975.1 Corvus brachyrhynchos | reverse complement strand
CATGTCTTTTGAATCCCGGCAGGAATGGGGGCTCCACCACTGCCCTGGGCAGCTGTGCCAGTGCTTGATCGCCCTTTCAGAGAAGAAATTTTCCATAATATCCAATCTAGACCAGGCTGGACAGGCTTGGAGCAACCTGGGATGGTGGAAGGTGTCCCTGCCCATGGCAGGGGGTGGAACCAGATGAGCTTTGAGGTCCCTTCCAACCCAACCCAGTGTGGGATTCTGTGATTCCCTATGATCCCAATCACTCACAAGCTCGCTGTCCTTCCCTGCTAAGCTCAGCTTAGTGAATCTCTGCTGCAGACTGGAGAACCTGGAGAGGCTCAGCTGAGGCTGTGTGGGGCTC
>NW_008240023.1:954699-977976 GCF_000691975.1 Corvus brachyrhynchos | reverse complement strand
CTGCTGGGCTGCCAGGCAAACAAGGCAGGCCCTCCATGGATTGCATCATTTTTCCCAAAGAACCTCCCGCCACGCAGACATGGAAAAATATCCCTAAAGGAAGCTGGTCATTCCCAGAGAAAAACCAGGAATAAAGCGGATTAACTCGTCCACGGTCCCAAATCAATGGAGAAGAACACACAGATGTGATTCAAAGCATCATGAAATTAATTACCAATAAGAATGTCCACCGGTGAGGGGGGGATGGGGCTAGCAGCACTGACACAGAGCTGTGCCCATCCCAAGTGGGTCCCCAGCAGTTAAATCTGGCATTTCAGTGGCTCTGGGCACATCCAGCCTTATTTTGGGCACATCCAGCCTTATTCTGGGCACGACACTGACAGCAAAAAGAGGGGGTCAAACCTCTGAGGGCTGGTTGGGGATGCTGCAGGAGGAGCTTCGGGGCTGTGTGAGGTGACTCCTCGTGGGGGCACTGACAGCTGAGGTGCTGATGAGGCGTTTGGAGGTTGGACTGGCACGGAATGGGGCTGCACCCGCAGCCTGAGCCGTGGGGCTGCCGTGGCTCCATGCCACAGTCCCAGCCAGCGGCACAGCCGAGCCCACCGGGCCCATCTGCGGGCACATTCCAGCCTGGGAAGCAGCAATTACCTCCCAGCCAGGTGAAATTCCCCATCTCAATTCCAAACACAGCTCGGGTTGTGTCCAATGTCTCCCTCCTTCCCTGTCCACAAAGAGCTCTGCGCTTTGGTCGGGGTTCGTTGGGATTTAGAGGCCTGGATTAAGGAGGAATAAGCTGAATTTAATTGCAGGGATAATAAGAGCTGCTGCCCAGGGTGCTGTGAGCAGCAGGAGCTTTACTCCAGATGGAGTAAATGGACTTTTTGAGAGGAAGGATGGCACAGGGATCAGCATGGGACACCCTGTGCTGCCACTGAGCATGGTGGGGACACTCAGCAAGCACTTGTCCTGTGTCTCCTCTGGGACAGATGGATCAGGGAGCACCTTCAGGCCTCCTGTCCTGTCCTCAGCTATAGGGGGAGCCCAGCTCAGACAGTTCCAGACATCTCAGCTGGAGGAGATCAAGCCCAACCATTCCCTCAGCACTGCCAAGGCCACCATTAACCTGTGTCCCCAAGTGCCACATCCACGAGTGTTTTAAATCCCTCCAGGGATCATGACTCCACCAGATCAGCTGCGCCAGGGATTGCCAACTCTTCCCAGGAAGAAATTTTTCCTAATATCTCACCGCCGAGTAGGCAACACAACCCTCTACTCACAAAGCCAACCAGGGAAGGTTATCCATGGATATTGCTGTGACTCCTCATGGCATCTTCCAACTCCTTTGAAGGTCCCTTCCAACCCGAACCATTCCATGGTGACTGGAGAGAAAGAAAATGGAGCTGCAATTTCCACAGGAAACCTGAAGCTGCGACAGCCCCAGCTGCTGAAAAATAAATAAATCCTTGTCTCCAGGACAAGCTGCTCTCATCAGGACTAATTGCAGGAGGTTTCTTGATCTCTGACCATGGCAGCAGCGCTTGGCTCTGGGCTTCTGCCACCAGCAGGTCTCCAGGCACTTTCCAGAGGCAATCAGTGTATTTTCCATGGATTAATGCGGGAGAAGCGACGGCTCAAAAAGTCCCCAAACTTGTGTCTTTGCTAGGTAACAGCCTGGGGAGGGTTTATCCCTCTCCCTCTCAGCTTTGCAGCCCCCAGGGCTCTGTCTGTGTGGTCACATCTGTGCCTGCAGGCCTGCAGGACACCTGCGTTGTGTGCCTGGAAGCGCCGATGGAAATTTATCCATCAGCAACGGAGGCGAGGGTGCGGCCCGGCAGAAATTTAGCTGGCACATGGTCTTTTTCTTGGTCTCAGGAAGGAATCTTTGGGGGTTCCATAGTTTTGGCTGACACGCCATTAATTTCAGGCTCTCGTTAGCAGGGAGGAGGCGATGCTAATTGTGCAAGGCCAGGTGATGTTTGAAATAGGATCTGTGTGGGCATTGTTGTAACTGATCCTCGGCTGCTCGGGAAGCCTTGGCTGGGGCCTGACTGACTCTCCAAATACAAATATTTGCCAGTGGATGGATGCCTCATTATTAATTTAAAGCCTGCCATAAATCACGAGCTCAGAAATGCAGACTTAAGCTCCGCAGACAAAAATAGATGCGGCCTCTTGCATGGGGAGCCATTCCCGATTACGCTTCCATAATTGGATCACGCTGAAATGGATACCTTAAATTTAGTCACAAAGGGCTAACGAGAAAAAAATGCCAGCAATTTATCACAGGCACGGCGCTATATTTAAAGCTGTCAGCATTCCTGGAACATAAAGTGAGCATAAATCCCAGTGATTTGTAAGCGCCCATAGGAATCTGCCTCCACGCTGACATTTAACACCCGAGTTCTCCACGCTGGCAGCCCTGGATTCAGCCACGTAATTAAGCCTTCACCTCCTTTTCAGTTTAGGAATAACCCTGCTGCTCTTGCAGGTTTAGATGCACCGCCAATTGCAGGCCCAAACGTAGTTGATTTCCTTCAGTAATCAATGCCTTGCTGTCGGTTTGGAGGTGGAGGTGCCAGAACGCTGCTCTCACGTCCCATTTAACTGAGATAAAGCAGTGCCTGGCCCTGTTCTGGGGCTGTGGCAGCTCATTAGCTGACACATGAGAGGAGCAGCAGACAAAAAACTCACTGAAGTGTGCTTTCCCGTGAGCCTTTCCGAGGAATCTTTCGAAATTAGACACACAATAATCCATAGTTTTGATACCTCTTCAATCCCCGGAGCTTGTTGGCATCGGCAGCCTGCAAAAAAAGGGATAAAAATCTTGGAAACAGGCAGGGAATGACTGTGCTGAGGTTCCTTCCAGGTCTTCACTGGTTCATGCCCTGGAGCAAGGGAGTTTACCTTGTTTCAAAAACTCATTTAGAGCTTAATCTCCAACCTCTAGGAAGGTGGTGGTTCTCTTCTCCTCACGCTAGTAAAGGACTTTTCCGTGGATAAAAGCCGTAGAATAATTTTGAATTTAAGCTCGAATACACCTGCCCTCGATTCCGCAGCCTGTTAGGATTTCAAAGCCTTGATTTCTAAAAGTTTCCCCTTTTTTGGGTTACAACCAAACCCAGGTTTGTACCTCAGAGATGCTGGAACTGAGAGCTGATGCCAGCTCTCCATCCCTTCTTACCAAAGCCAGAAATGGAGCACTGATGTCTCCTAAGGAATTCCATTGTTTTTTATTAAATATTTGACAATTTAATTCTTTTTATCATAGAAATAATATTTTATTCAATTATATTTTCACCTTTGCTTGCTGCCACCTCGAGATATTTTACCTTCTCAAGACCCACACAATGGAAAGATGAATCATGATACAGATAATCCCGAAAGAGCCTGGAATTTGGGAAATTGGCCACAAAATAAGCCAGGGAGCAAAGCCTCTGGCTGTGGCTCTGCTCCCCTTTGTGTTTTCATTTCCTACCTTCATTCCTTCTCCCTGACGTGATGTCAAACCCCTGGAATGCACTTATTTACTAGCCGGGTAAAGAACAATAAGCGAAAAAATGCAATAAAAGAAGAAACTGCTCCCAAACCTCCCTTGCCAAGCATGTGAATCCTTCAGGAAACGAATCCACAGCTCAGCAAATCACTGAGGAATGTGGGTTGTCCCATGGGATTAAAGAGCCCTCAGGAAGGCTGCTGAGATACGGGGTGGGGAACCCCACTTTACCACTTCTGCTCTGAGTAGTTTTCCGTATCTTCTAATAAAAGTTGTGCCTATCAAATTTTCATTTTATAGAGGCCAAAAGCTCTTTGTTTGCTCTCTTCAAAGCCAGGACAAAGTCAGGATGCCCACAAAGGGTGGATTGGTCCCTGGAGGTCCAACCATGCTGCGGCCCGGGCTGCAGTAACCTCAGCGCTAGCCAGAGAATCATGGAATCATTTCAGTTGGAAAAGCCCTCTCAAATCATCCAGTCCAACCATTAACCCACCACCCACATCCCAATTTACGCCTCCCAGGAGAGATTTTTCAGGAAAGGCTTCATGTCTGTGTCCAGACCAAGGCAAAAATCCTCTTGAAGTGATGACTGAGCAGCAGGAACAAGCGTGGTCAAAACCAGGCCGAGTTCAGCCCTGCTCTTACTGAAGCTGGAGAGAGTTTCACCTTCCCCATCCCCAGGCATCTCAGAGAGGTTTTGGAAGAGGGCCTTGCCTTCAGACAAGGCTGAGCTCACAGGATTTATGGATGAGAGAAGAGACAGACGGTCTTCCCCAGGGTAAAAACTGAGATAAGCATCTAAAGGTATTCCAAGAGAGCTGGAGAGGGACTTTGGACATGGGCATGGAATGACAGGACAAGGGGGAATGGCTTCCCACTGAGGGAGGGTAAAGTTTGATGGGATATTGGGAAGGAATTCCTCCCTGGGAGGGTGGGCAGGCCCTGGCACAGGGTGCCCAGAGCAGCTGGGGCTGCCCCTGGATCCCTGGCAGTGTCCAAGGCCAGGCTGGACATTGGGGCTTGGAGCAGCCTGGGACAGTGGGAGGTGTCCCTGCCCTGGAACGAGATGAGCTTTAAGCTCCCTTCCAACCCAGACCATTCCATGATTCTAAGCTTCTATTATTCCATTCTAATAGAATTCATTCCTTCCAGATAATCCAGCTCTTGTTCACCCCACTCCCACATCCCGTTTGATGGCCACGTGTGCTTCCCACCCCACGCTCACCGCTGGAGCAGGGTCCAAGCGACTCCTCCTGGCACACTGTTCCCGGCATTACTTGGGCAGATGCAGGTCCTGGGTGCTCCAGGTGGGATGTGGAGAGCTGCAGGAAGCTCTGCGTGGTCTTTGCCTTGACTTTGCTGGCACCCGCCTTCGTGAGGGTAATCGTGCGCTTAAAGCTGCTTCAGGGGAATTAATTTTCCTAGGAATTAAGTTCCCAAGGGAAAAGTTCTGGCAATTAGTATTCCCCAGAGCTGTGCCTCAGTAACTGGTCAAGGAGGGGCAAATACGTGTGGCAATGTGTGAGTTTATTTCGGTAATGCCAAAGGGACAGGGACATTTTTGGAGGGAGAAGAGGCACAGGGGTATGTCAGCTGTGGAAACAACGGAAAGGATGGGCAGTGGGGGTGTTCTGGGTGTTCTCACCCACAGACATCTCCCCACTGCTGCACGTGCCCTGGGATACTTCTCCCAGCAGTCAGGAGCCAGGCAGGGCTTAATTCCTCCCCTACAGAGGCCATCAGGAGCTTGGAAGTTTTATTTTATATGGAAAACTCTCGGCTAAACCGAGCTGAAACTGAGCTGGGAGGTTTTTGTTCACCTAGCAAGTGGCACAAGTGTTAATGGAAGGGGAAAGGGAGCCAAACCAGCAAGTTGCCACTGCCCCAAAGTGAAAAATGTCCTGGCTCTTGAGCCCAAACCTTCAACACATCAGCTCTAAAGTGACTAGTAAGTTTTTAACGGGTCCTCTTACTCGTCTTTCTACTTATCTTCCAGGCAGAAAGGTCGGCTGCTGCTGGTAAATCTCGGACAGGTTCGTGGAATTTTGCCACCCAAGAAACACGCTCAGTCTCCTCCCTGTTTTCTTTCCATTTCCACCAAGATCAGCCCTCACAAACCAAGCCCTGGTGTTTTAGCAGGTATTTGGCACGTCTGCCCCGAACATCAACACTTCACAGCTGACAGACGCTTCTCAGTGAAACAACTTTTCTTTGACATCTCCCTTGCACAAAAAAATTCGGGAACGCAGCAGCTTCCCTTCCCCCTTCCCTCCCTCCTTGCCGGCTCCTTTGGAAATCTCCCACTGCCGGCGTGACTCATCCAGGTGCCAATAGCAAACGGGAGCGAGGGGTGGCTTTTGATGGTCCAGGCAAGTTTATGTTCCTACTACTCGTTCCTTGGATGGAGTAAAGAGGGCTCTGCCAAGCAGACATCCCAACTGAGGGGCTGACGGCTGCGAGGGACGTTCTCCTCCCTCCGTTAACTTATCGAGTGTGTGGTTAATACCCTCAGAGTTTAATGGCTTTGATATCCCAAATACCCTCAGAGTTTAATGGCTTTGATATCCCAAATACCCTCAGAGTTTAATGGCTTTGATATCCCAAATACCCTCAGAGTTTAATGGCTTTGATATCCCAAATACCCTCAGAGTTTAATGGCTTTGATATCACAAATACCCTCAGAGCAGGCAGGGGACAATGCTCAGCCTGGAGTAAGGAGATGGGGCTGAATTTACAGCAGACAAGGACCAAGCCAAGTGGCTGAGGCCTTCTGGGGGGTTACGAAACCTTCTTCTGGAAAGATCTTTCCACCATAAAAACAGAGCTCAGGATCCTCCTTCAAAGTGAGGCTGCTCAGCGGTGCTTTGGATGTCTCCACGTGGGTTCCTGCCCACAGAGACTTCAGAGCTGGGCTTTGAAGTTGTCCACCCTCCTCCCCTGGGCCTGCTCTGACTTTGACCTTCCTGACCCAAAAATAGCTCCTCTCAGTCACGGAAAATATCAAAGGTGTCGGACAATGGCTGGGTCCCCGTTCTCCCTGAAGGTAGTGGGAACTCTGCCACGGTTTGGAGAGAACGTGATCGGACCAGCAGGGCCCTGCGACAGTCCTCTTGGTCTTGGGGTGGGGGACACATTTCCTCTTGGGGTCACACAGCCAAACCCAGCCTCCCTGTGGTGGCCTGTGCAAGAGAGGTCACCTGGCCCAGAGAGGTCACAGCAAAGCACAGGAGCTCCCAGACCGGTGTCAACGAGCCGGTCAGAGCCAGAGCTGCAGCAACAAGGTTGTCCCAACCTACAGGTTCTTCTCCATCCAACCTACACATCCCACACCACCCAACCCACACACCCTACACCATCCCAACCTAGAGATCCTCCTCCATCCAACCCACAGATCCTACACCTTCCTAACCTACAGGTCCAACGCCATCCCATCCTAGAGATCCTCCTCCATCCAACCCACAGGTCCACCACTCTCCCAACCTACAGGTTCTTCTCCATCCAACCCACATGTCCTACACCACTCAACCTACACACCCTATACCTTACTAACCTACAGATCCTCCATCCAACCCACAGGTCCGACACCATCCCAGCCTACAGGTCCAACACCATCCAACCCACAGGTCCAACACCATCCCAACCTACAGGTCCTTCGCCATCCGACCCAGAAGTCCAACACCATCCCAACCTACAGGTCCTTCTCCATCCAACCCACAGGTCTGACAGCATCCCAGCCTACAGGTGCTTCTCCATCCAACCCACAGGTCTGACAGCATCCCAGCCTACAGGTGCTTCTCCATCCAACCCACAGGTCTGACAGCATCCCAGCCTACAGGTGCTTCTCCATCCAACCCACAGGTCTGACAGCATCCCAGCCTACAGGTGCTTCTCCATCCAACCCACAGGTCTGACAGCATCCCAGCCTACAGGTGCTTCTCCATCCAACCCACAGGTCTGACAGCATCCCAGCCTACAGGTGCTTCTCCATCCAACCCACAGGTCTGACAGCATCCCAGCCTACAGGTGCTTCTCCATCCAACCCACAGGTCCGACACCATCCCAACCTATAGGTCCTTCTCCATGCAGCCCATGGGTCCGATACCATCCCAGCCTACACTCCCCCATCCACCCCACAGGTCCGACCCCATCCCAGCCTACAGGTCCTTCTCCATCCAACCCACAGGTCTGACACCATCCCAGCCTACAGGTCCTTCTCCATCCAACCCACAGGTCTGACACCATCCCAGCCTACAGGTCCTTCTCCATCCAACCCACAGGTCCGACACCATCCCAACCTACAGGTCCTTCTCCATCCAACCCAGAAGTCCAACACCGTCCCAACCTACAGGTCCTTCTCCATCCAACCCAGAAGTCCAACACCATCCCAACCTACAGGTCCTTCTCCATGCAGCCCACAGGTCCGACACCATCCCAACCTATAGGTCCTTCTCCATGCAGCCCACAAGTCCCACAGCCATCATCAGAGTCACGCAGGTATTGTCACCTCACACGGCTTTGCTGTGTGCCCAACCTGACCTGAAGTTCACTGGAAGCCCCAGATTGTGAAGTCATGTGAACAAGGAACAATCTCCACTCTCACTTTTTAAAGTCTAAAAGTCTTTTTGGGAAATTGCTGTCATGTACTGGGAACATTTTACTCCCTCGCAGTAAGACAGATCCTGTGAAAGCCCAGCCTGTCTAAACCTTTTACTTATTTCTGGGGGCTTGAGGGCTTTGCTGGGTTAAAAAATATATTAGCTCTGCCCACAGATCTTGCCTTACCCATGACCTTGGACTATCAGAGCCACAACAGCTCTACCATTAGGAAAAAAATAATCTTTTGAGCCTGTGGCTGGGAATACTGACAAAATCCAAACTAAGTGCCAATTTCTCTGCTGGAGCTCAGGCTCCATCAGAAGAAACTTGCGGTGGTGTTTCGGTTCACAACCTTCTCTACAGGCAGCACAGTCCAACATTAGAGACGATGAGACAAAAATAAATGGAGGAAACTCAACGCGGGAACATAATCAAAGGCATCGAGCCTTTTAAGATAGCGTCTGCCCTGATGTTTACAGAGTCCTCCCAAAGCCAGGAGACTTCTTCTGGACTTCAGAGGCTCAGTGCTGCTCTGTTCTTGTTTATGGCCCCGATGCCAAAGAAAATCAAGGGGCTGATAAGCACCGTGCACCCTGCCATGCTCTGTCAAAGGACTCTTCCTTGGGATTAAGTGCCTGAACAACATAAAAGTGTTTTCATTCTGCTTTATGTTCTCATCTGCCTCCTGAACAATTATTTTTGGAGTTGTACAGGAACACGGGCTCAGTAGGACTTGGGTTTTGTTCCTGCTTTTCCATCAAGCTACAATGGGAAGCCCACGTGCAGTGTCTCACTCCCAGCCCACGGCATTGTCCTCATGGGCTCGTCTTGTAATTGTCCCTCGTGTGGGAATTTGCCCATCTGAATCCAGAGCACGCTCCAGCCCACCAAGGAATGGCTCCCCTTGGAAAAGCAGACATATTTAAAGGGAGCTTTCACTGCAGCCACTCAATGTTTGGTCTCTTTGTGTGTCTGGACCCTAATTAGAGAAGGGAATTGTGGATCAGGAGCTGGAATTTGGTAGGACTCGCAAAAGAGCTTCACCCCAGGCTTGCAGTCTCCTGGGGTTTGCCATGATTAGTGGCTCCAGTCCCACTGGTTGGCTATAATGGAATAGAAGCCCTCTAATTGCGTGTTAATTACACTTAATTGCTCACCAGGAGGGAACCCAGGCCTTCCTAGCTGATTGTGGAAAGCAGTGATAGCTGAAAGAGGAGCCCCACAAGGCAGGTCCTCTGTAGAGGGTGATGCTGGCACCTTCCTCCTCTGGCCACCTGGATGAATCCAAGTGGCCACAGCCCCAGTCCTGCCAGAGCTCCAGGAGCGTTTGGACACTGTTCTCAGAGATGCCCAGGGTGGGATTGTTGGGGTGTCTGTGCAGGGCCAGGGGTTGGACTGGATGATCCCTGTGGGATATTCTGTGATTCCAGCCCTGCACTGCTCTGGCTTGCCTGGGTCTGCTCTGCTCCCAGGCTGCTCTTTGGCTGCTCCCCATCCCTTGCTGATCAGTCCAACCTTGTTGGGAATGGAAGGCACAGACCTCCTCCTGCTTCAGACCTCTGAAACCCCCTCAGATCCTTTTTCCTCTCGGGAATTCCAGACAATATCGGCTTGAGGCTTTTGGGGGGGGGGGGGGGGAGGGGAAAGGAGGCTGAGGGGAGGTGGCGGTGGGGGGGGAGCTGGGATTTGTGGTGGGAAGGGAGAATGGGTGCGCACACCGAGTGCCTGCACCGAATTCCATGGAAAAACTGCCCCAGGAGCTGGGCTGCCAGGCTGTGACTTTGGGAGGGAAAGGGAACGCGGCCAGCAGAACGTGGAGCCTGAAGCAAGCCCAGGCCCAGGATGAATGTGGGGGGGCCGGGGCTTTGGCTCTGGTGGGTTTGTTGCTGCAGGGAGGAATGCGAGCAATTCCTTGGCAGGATTTCCCCGCAGGATATTAGCATTAGAAAGGGAGTCGCTGAGCAGGGATGGTTCAGATACGGCTGTTGCTGGCTCGGTTCACCCTCTCTGGGGGTCTTGGTCTGCTCTGCCCTTTTCCAGTTCATACCGTCTGAGGATCATTTGATTCCTACTCACTTTTCACATCCAGAGCACTCCCAAACCACCTGAGGAGGACAGCTGGCAGGATAACATCCCATTCAGCATCCCAAAACTCCTTGGCCTTTCTCTGCAGGCAGAGTGCAACCCGGAGCCTGCAGGAAAGGGGCTCCTGGCAAGGACAAACCAACAGATTGATGCTTTCTTTCCTTTCCTGACGTGATGAAAGGATCCCAAATGAGTCTTTGTGACTCTCTTGGCTCTGATCCACATGAGGAGTTTAAGCCCAATGAGCTCATGACCATTGTCCAGGACACTCAGGCAGGGATAGGGAATCTATACCTCAAGGACAGGAATTTTTAAGGCACAAATGTGGATAGAGCCCAGGGGGATATCTCCCTCTGTAGAAAGTTTGGACTCTGACTACTGGATGGGGATTTTTTTGGGGGAAAAAACCCACCAATCTCTGTGCCTTCTTTTACAGCAAGTTGTAAAACTTTACTGCTTGTCAAGCAACATTCGTACCTGCCCCTTCTGGGAAAAGGAATCAGAGCAGATTCGCCTCAGCACCTCAGGGCTCAGAGGTGCTGGGCACAAATTCACGCCTGCCCTCGATCATTCTTAACAGCACTTTGAAGAAGGCTTCTCGTCCCACCCCCCACTGCTGTGGGAAATCACATCACGATCCAAATGATGTGTTGTTCATGATCCTCCCCTCCTCGGGGGCGGCTTTTATCCAGATTAGATTAAACCCAACCAAAAAGCGTCTGGACTGTGCAGCTGTAAAGGAGCCAAGAATTAATGAGTTTTCATGATCCTGGGTCCACGCTGCGATTTCTTTTGCATTCCTCTGGCCGCCCATGTGCGTGGAACAATGAATGTCCCCCATTTCAGGGTCCATCCGGAGGTGAGTGAGTGTTTGTAAACTGGAAATTGCCCTTTGAGCCATTGCAAAGCGACTGGCTCAGAAATGAAGGCTGGCAGCCCTCATCCATGGATAAGGAGCTACGCAGGCTCCTGGAACAAGGGCAGAGAGGAAGCAGCCTCCAGGTGTAGCCACAACTTCTCCCCTTTGGGCCACAAAATTTTGGAGCCATGTTGCCATGGAGGGAATGGGAGCAATCCTGATTTTCTTGGGAGATTCTCCTAAACCAGTGGAGGAAGAGCACCCCGCTGCTCCTTTGCACCAAGGCACCTTTCATCCTGTGGAGATGCCATTCCTGTTCCTGGTTTCTGTGTGAGCCCTTGCTCCATCACAGGATACCATGATCTCCTTTATGGTTGCACAGTCAGTCCTCCTCCCAGTCCCAAAAACTTGTGGGAAAAATCCTGGAGAGTTTTATGCACTCAGTAAATGATACACCAGCTCTGCCTTACCAAAGAGCCAGGAGTTTTCGGGATAATGATGGGAATGTTAATGGTGAATTAATCAGAGAGGCCAGTGGAGCGTGACACTAATCAGGAGAGGTGATCACACTCTGCTCAAAGTCTGTGACTGCCCCCGAATCACCCGAATTTGGTGCTCCCGGGGGCTGCTGCGGCGGAGCCTGCAGAGGGAGGGAGGCTGAGCAGCGCTAAGGGTTTGACAGCTCTGATGGGTCTCTCCTGAGACACGAAAAAGCCCTGAGATAATGAAAATCCCACTCGAGCAAGATGTGGTGTGTAGGGATGTGAAACAGGGAGCTGAATTGCTTTTTCAGGACCCAGTGAAAGTGAAGACCCTTAAAGTGACTGATCTGGGCACCTGAAAGCCCACCATGATCTTCGCCAGGTCTCAAAGGGACGTCTCATTCTCTCCTGTCCATGAGGGTCACAGCTCCTTTCCAGGGCTGGGAAAATCCACCAGGAGACGTGTATTTGATGAACTGGTGCTCCAGCAGGTCCCTGAGGTGTCATTTGAGATCTGGAGAGTGACCAGTGACCCCAAAGAGCAAAAGTCCTGTTCTCTGTTGTTGGGTTTGGTGGGGGACAGGGAGGGTTTAACGTGCTTTGAAGTGAGTGTGTATAAAAATCATGCCAGAGTGGTCTGGGTTGGGAGGGACCCCAAAGCTCATCCAGTTCCACCCCCCTGCCATGGGCAGGGACACCTTCCACTTGACCACATTGCTCCAAACCCTGTCCAACTTGTCCTGGAACAATTCCACACATGGAGCATCCACACCTTCTCTGGGCATAATATATATACAAATATATATATCTACATAAAAATAAGTTTATATATGTTTTAATAAGCATATCCTAAAAGTCCATGAGCCCTCAGTGTGGTAATTACAAAATGGACCAGGGCTAAACTTCCCATTCCCATTATCCATGCTCCTCCCACTGATTTTGAGTGAGTCAGACTTGATCATTTTCACTCAGTGTGAAGCAAATGAGGAAAACAAGAGTCAAGTGAGAGGTGCTATTAAGCTGTAGGCAAACTGGCGAGCTTCCAATCCTGGGAATGATTTACTGGAGTCTTTGACGAAGCCTGAGTGGCTGAATCACGGGCAGAAAAACAGGGATGAAAAGGAGAGTACGATGAGGGTATTTTCGTAACCTTTAAACTCCTGCTGGATTTATGCTCTTGATGCTCGGGCGTAATTCCTGATGGCCTTTAAAAAGTGGTGTTTCCATCCCAAATTTAGCTTGCGTTGTTTGCAAATATCTGTGACAACCCTATCTCATTCCAGCTGCTCCAGCATCCAGGCTGCTTTTGCCACTACCACAGCCCCGTTATCCATGTGGGGTGGATACAGGGATACAGGATTCTACTGCCACTTGTGTGGGCCTACTTGAAGATAAAGCCATGAAGCAAAACTGAGCACTTTTGTCATAGAAGCATTTACCTGTCACCCATTCCCCACCCTCCAAGGAATAAAAGAAGGGATTTGGACCCAAATCAAAAGGGTTGGTGGAGTTGCATCCAAAGGGGCCTGATACCTCAACCAGGCTCCAAGGAAAAATCCTTGAGCTTGGGTTGACAGCATCCAGCTCCCACAATCCAAGAGTAACACGAAGCCGTGAGGTATTGAAGGCTGGGATCAAAGTAATTCCATGCTTTCCTGTTTGTCCCAGCTCCTGACGAGCACGAGAGCTGCTGGGACTAGATAGGAGCGGTGAACGTGCTCCCGGGGAGGCGAAAGCCTTTTGAACTGAGGGCAGCGAGGCATGAAAAGCACATTTGTGCTTCCCCACTCCTCCCACCTCCTGCAAATCTTGCAGGGTGGGGAAAGCTCCCTCAGCCCAAACGTTTTGCCATGAGAAAGGAATCGAGGAGCCAACACTTGGATGTCCAGGGCTCTGTGTCAGCATGACCTCGGTTCTCTCTAAGGCCCAGGAAGAAATAACTCCTGGAGAAGTGGTAGCACTGGTTCTCCCAGGTCAGCTCAGTTTGCACGGGAGCATTTGGGATTAGTTTATGATTTTTCAGGCTGTGTTTGTGCCAGCCTAAGCCCTGGAGGAAATAACACCAACGTCACACAGCCCATGCAGCTGCAGCCAGCCTCTCCCCCCTTCTGGGTCTCCCCCCATTACCCTCTAAGCTCCCAAGGCTGGTGTGGGCTAAGCCATTCCTTGTTACTTGTTTTTGGATCCAGGTTACTCTGCTTCCAGGCTTTTCATTCCTGGTTTTAATTTTCCCATCCAGCCAGAGCCAAATCCAGCCCCAGGGACCCCAGGGAGCTTCAACCAGGGGTGAGTTTGGCCCAAGGTGTTTCTATCGCAAAGCTGTCAAAACCAATTTCCTCTGATCAGACTGAGCTGAAATCCCAGTGGAGGCAATTCATCTCCTGCTGGATGCTGGCTCAAATGGCAAATAAACATCAGAGGCAGGAGAGCCCGGCTGGAGATGAGAAATCTTGTCCTGTGATGAGAGGTTATGAACCTTTCTTATCTTATCTCACCTTATCTCTTTGGGTTTCGTGAGGAGGAGCCTGATGTGGCAGCTGGGGCCTGGCGTGGCTGGGGGTGCTGCAGGGGGACAGCCAGCTCTGCTCCCCATGTTTGTAAAGTGGGATGAGGATGGGGCAGGAAAACTGGAAAAATCCTTGTGTCCTTGGCTGTGTTTACTCATTCCCGGGAGCGGAGGGGCCAAAGGACAAGGTGGGGAGGGAATATGTCAGCGTTAGAGCCATGGTGGATTTCACAGCAAACCCGTCATCTGCTGCCAAGGGGGAAGCAAACACCTGTGGGAAGGTGCCAGCCCTGGCCAAGGTCGCTCCTCCAGAGCTTTTGCCCACGCTGGTGTTTTGGGATGCAGCAGTGCCTGGGAGCTGGCAGTACAGAAGCTTCATTGCCTTCACCTCCAGCTCAAGCTGTCCTTAATGGTGATACCTCCGGCTGTCCAAGCCCCAGGACCCCTCTGAGGGCCACCTGTGACCACTGGCCTGGACATATTCCTCATCTCCACGCCTTGCAACTCCCGCCACCTCCCACCACAAAACCGCAGAATATTCTGAGCTGGAAGCAAACCACTTGGATCACCACAGTCCAGCCCATTCCACCTCCCTGGACAATGGGTGATTTTTCCCCTATTTACCCACAGCAGCTGCCACACGTCTGCTGAGTGAATTAACCCGTGGGGACGGACCCCTCCCACTCAGCTCCCATGGGAAAGGGGTGTCAGAACACCCCTTGCCTCCCATTCCCACACCGCTCCGCTGGCAGCCAGCGGTGCAGCAGCGAGGAGGAAATGCCAGGGCTTAAGTGATTTAGCTTGGGGAACGAGTGAAATCCACTTACATGGGCTAATTGATAGCAAATGGTTCCTTAATTAGAAATGATAGAACTGCCCCCTAATTTACGAGGAAGAACAGGACCGATGTGATGAGGAGCTGAGGGGTGTTTCCCGTGGTTGCCGGTGATTTTCCTTCAGAGAAGCTCTCGCCAATTAACTTTTCATGACATAAATTTGTTTGCCTTAAAATATCCAGTTAGGAGCATTCGCAAATGCATTATTTAAGGCCTGAAAATAAATATTGGATGCTAGGGCTGTGCTTTGTGAGAGCTCTGAGCAGCGTGGCTTCTCACTCAATTATTGATCACGCTTTCTGCCGTGCTGGAGACGTTCCCGCATGCACAGGGGAAAATCCCAGCGTGTTTACTTGCTCCTTCCATTTCTCAAAGTCTCCAAAAAACTCATCCAGTAATGGATTTGGGGATGTTTGTAACTTGTAAATTGGATGCTAGGGCTGTGCTTTGTGAGAGCTCTGAGCAGCGTGGCTTCTCACTCAATTATTGATCACGCTTTCTGCCGTGCTGGAGACGTTCCCGCATGCACAGGGGAAAATCCCAGCGTGTTTACTTGCTCCTTCCATTTCTCAAAGTCTCCAAAAAACTCATCCAGTAATGGATTTGGGGATGTTTGTAACTTTTACATCTCCCTCGATGTGCGTTTTTGAGTGTTTAATAAGTTATGAGCACCTCGTGCAGTTTTTTTCCCTCGCCGAGGCGTTTGCGGATGTTTTTCCACATAAAATTTTGCCAGGATGGATTTATCCTTGTGTCAGATTTGGTTGTAAATAGAACCATAGGATCACAAAGGCTGCACAAGGCCTCCAAGATCTTCAAGTTCAACCTTGGAGGCTCCTCATAAACTGTGGTGGCTTGGACCTTGTGCAACCATCAGCACAGAGAAGCGATGAAAACTCACAGCCAGGGAGCTGAGATTTGTAACGGAGAAGGAATTGCACAAACCTCACCTTTGGGAGATTGCAGAGAGGTTTCCAGGGATATCTGGGGGCTGCCAGTGCCCAAGAACTGCTCACCCTTGGCTTTGTGGCAGGAGATCTGCCAAAAATACGCAGGTGGAAAACTGGGCAGCCCGGCTGCTTGGCTTTGCAGCCGAAGCCTTGGCAGGAATGGGAATGCCATGTCCAGGGGGAAGAAGGTTTCTGCACCCCGTGAAACACTCTGTCCCACAAAAGAGCTGCTCTGAGGATGCTTTGTGAGAGGCCCAGCATCACCCTGGATGGATGTGAGCGTTGTCAGAGGCATAAATAACATGGGACCTGTTCGGAAGCATCGCAGGGGGAATTCAGTTCTCCTCCCAGCTCCTTCCCACCCGGCAAACTGGAGCCACAGAGCTTGGAAACCCTGCAGACTCATGGCCATAATTAATAGTACAAAGGAGCTGGCAAGGGGACACCACCAGACAGGCTCCAGCTCTGGCTCTGACCGTCAGCAGGTCTGCAGAGAGCCCTGGCCATGCCATGGCTGCTGGGCAAAGCCAGCGGGAATTTCACTGCTGCCTTCAAAGAGACCAACATTTCGCCCCAAAACCCTGCTGCTCCCATCTGCCGCTCCGTCCCTGGCACGGATGGACCACACAAATCCCAGATCTTTTCCACAGGATGTCCACCACAAGAGAACCAGCCTGATAAATGCGGCCTCGCTCCAATTTTCTCACTTCTAAAATGGGAATCGTGCCATTCGTGCTGGTGGCAAGCTCAGCTTATGGGTTGGTGGTCACTGTTCTTGCAGGGAGGGTCTCAACATCCATGCTAATAATCCCATGGCCCTGGGAACTAAATGAGGCCCCGGCACTCGCCAGCTGGAAAAGAGGAGAATTGGGCATTTCTTTGCCAGAGAAAAGGAGGGCAAATAATGGGCTTAGAAAAGAGGCAGGGCCAAGAAAAACACGGAGCCGAGCGCTGGCTGCTCTCCTTCAAGAAGGCAATTCAGGCTCAGCACACACAGTCATTAAATGGGGAAAAGAGAAATAAATTCCCGTGACTCGGTTTCTTCGCGGGGCAGCCGAGCGAGCTCCTCGATCCGCCGTGACCTTGGGACATAATGGGCCATTGAAAAGCAAATCCGGCGGCACAGAAAGGAAGCGTGTTCCACCAGGCCAGAGGAGGCACTGGGGGAAGGAACAGCCAAGTGGTTATCTCTGACGGCTTAAATCTCAGCCAGGCAGAGCTTTGGACAAGCCAGGCTTTGTTGGGAGAGCCACAGCGTGTGGGGCTGTACCTGGCAGCTGACGTTTAACATCGTTTTAGAATGATAAAACTCACTCAGGATGCTCTCTGCCCTTGGCAGGGTGGAGAAACTCCTCAGGACAGGCACCTGTGTGGCAAAACAGCCACCACGTCCTCAGCCTCGTCCTTGGGGGCTGCTCCAGGATTGCTGGTGAAGTAGTGAAAGGTTTGTGGGTTTATGGATTTCAAACCCTGCCGGGGAAATGAGGGGAATGTGAGCATCAGCATCCCTGCTTTGCCCTCCTTGTCCTGGCAATCAGTGTCCCCACTTTTACCTCAGCATGGTTTTGGGGTGAAAGAGGTGTCAGCACTTCAAGCTGGGCTTGAGATCACCTGAAATCACTGGAAATACCCTGAATTATGGGCATGCTGGCAAGTTTTAGCACCGTGCTCTTGCTGTGCTACATGGGGCTGACCAGAGGATCCCAGGATGGTTTGGGAAGGGATCTTAAAGCCCATCTTGTTCCACCCCCTCTGCCAGGGGCAGGGATACCTTCCACTAGACCAGGTTGTCTCAATCCCTGCCCAACCTGGTCTAATTCCTCTCTCCCACTTTCCTCTGCCTCTAAAAGCCAGGGAATTCTTATTTTCTCCTTTATCTTTCGAGTCCTGAGCCCTCTTACAAGGTGGATAGCACGTAGCCGAGGGTGCTGATACTTTAATCCTCTGCTTTTATCCCAGGAAGCTTCCACCCAGCATTCCTGGGATAAATTTGCAGAAAATGCTGCTTGTTTTGGGCTTGCCCTGGATTTGTACCAGGATCTTCCAAATGCCTGTCCCTGTCCCAGGCCACACCGGTGCCTAGTGAGGACACCCAACAGGTGGAAATGAGCAGGGGTGGATCCTCTCCTTAAAACGGGGCTAATGATGTGAGGCAGCTGCTCTGAGCACAAGCCAGCACACTCATCAGTTCAATTAACCCCACTGATTAATGCAGGAGCTCAGCAGTGGCCACAAACGAGGCTGTTTGTCACTGGACGCGGGGAATTATTGTGCCTTACACTGCCGAGGGAAGGAAACTCTCCCCCGTTTTATCACGGAGCTGTCTGGAAGCTGGAAGGGCTCCGGCAGGGATCTGAGGGAAGGGAATAAACGATCCTAATAAATAAAGGTGCATCCCTTGGCAGCACCACAAAATGGCTCTCACTGCCCATGCCTTTGCCCCAGAGAGTCTTTAGATGCGTAGGGGAAATTTGGGAGTCAGCAGCCCAAAAGTGGTGGGGAAAGGGCTGCTCTGAGCCTCTGAGGGGCACGGAAAGGCAGCCCAGGAGGATGTTCAGCTGAAGACAAAAGTATTCTTGGCTGAAAAAGCCAGGACTTTGTGCTCCTGGGCCTTTTCCAGACCCACAGAGCTCTGCTGGAGCCTCTTCACCGACCGCAGAAATCCCACAGTCTGGAATCTCTTGGTACACACAGGGTGGAGGCTGGAGCCATCTCACTCTCGTGTCAAGGTTCACAAGGATGCACCAACAGCTGCATCCCCCTTTGCATCCCCCCCTCTGCTCGGCAGGGATGTTTATCCATCTGGGAAGCCATCCTAACCAGCAATTCCCATTCCTGTTCCCATTACCCCGGTGCTCTCTGCCCTGATGATGACAGTGAAGCAGCCTCACCCTGGTGCTTGGTTTTAGATAGAGCTGTCATTGAGTCTGGGGATTTTTAATTTTTTTTCCTCCCGCAGCTTCCGTGGTTCTGTTGCCAGGAGAATCTCCAGCGGGAACAAAAGCCGGTTTATTTTGTGGGATGGGACTCGGGGAGGGAAGGGGGAAAGGGGAAGGGCAGCAGTAACTCGTGGGTTGTGGAGTCTTGCTGCTGTGAGTGGCCAGGCAGGGTGGGAGGTGAGGACAGGGATTCCTTGGCTTCTAAAGGGTGATGAGGAAAAATGAAGCAGGCGATTTACAGGGAACGGTGGCTTAAAAGAAAGGATTTTGGTTACAAAAAAATAATACCTGAAGGGGGTCCAAGGAGAGCTGGAGAGGGGCTTTGAACAAGGGCCCGGAATGACAGGACACAGGGAATGGCTTCCCAGTGCCAGAGGGCAGGGATGGATGGGAGATTGGGAAGGAATTGTTCCCTGGGAGGGTGGGCAGGCCCTGGCACAGGGTGCCCAGAGCAGCTGGGGCTGCCCCTGGATCCCTGGCAGTGCCCAAGGCCAGGCTGGACATTGGGGCTTGGAGCAGCCTGGGACAGTGGGAGGTGTCCCTGCCCATGGCAGGAGGTGGGATGGGACGAGCTTTGAAGTCCCTTCCCACCCAAACCATTCCAGAATCCTAGGATTTAGGCCATAAATAAAGGACTTTGCCATATGGAGCAGTCTCCCAGGAGGAGGGAGGTTGGTGCAAAGCTCTCCAAAATCCACCCCTTGCCACAGCACAGAGTGAGCAGCAGGCGAGGTTTGCAGCCTGGCAGGGATGAGGGGTGTGCTGGGGGCAGGATCTGTGGGCAGAGCTGAGGGCATCGGTGGAAGGGCACTGTAGGATCCACCCTGAGGAGCAGAGAAGGTGCAGGACCTGTCCCTGTGGCTCTCCCAGCTCTCCCCTGCACCTCTCTGCTGTCCTTTGTTCATTCAGTCTCTCAGTCCATGTCAGGCAGCCAAAGATATCAAAAGCCTCTCCGGAAGCTCTGTCCTTTGCTCTGTGCACTTCCTCCTCAGGCTTAAAAGCCTAATCCCTGTTATTAGTGGGAAGTGGTTGCTACCTGGCTGGGTGTTCCTGTCACCTCACAAATCCCGTCCAGGGGTGATCACAGGTGATATCAGCCCCCCTTCCCACAGCTTTCCCTCCCCTGTGGCACCAGCAGGGCCACAGGTTTATGAATCATGGGATGGTTTGGGTTGGAAGGACCTTAAAGCTTAAAAAGCATCATGGGCAGGGACACCTCCCACTATCCCAGGCTGCTCCAAGCCCCAATGTCCAGCCTGGCCTTGGACACTGCCAGGGATCCAGGGGCAGCCCCAGCTGCTCTGGGCACCCTGTGCCAGGGCCTGCCCACCCTCCCAGGGAACAATTCCTTCCCAATCTCCCATCCAGCCCTGCCCTCTGGCAGTGGGAAGCCATTCCCCCTTCTCCTGCAACTCCATCCCTTGGAAACAACCTCTCTCCATCTTTCTTACAAGTCCCCTTCCCCTGGAAGGCCACAATTAGATCACCCCAGAGCCTTCTCTTCTCCAGGCTGAGCAATCTCAATTGTCTCATCCCAGGGTGGGCATGGCTGGCAATGCTCTGCTGGACTCCGAGGAAAAGCAGAAGCAGAGGCCAGGCTTGCCAATATCACGTAGGGAATTGCTGCCTTCAGCCATTGGAACGGACGGAAAGGGAAAAAATCCCCCAGAGTCCAGCTCCAGGAGGAAATCAGGTGGATGCCTGCAGAGATGGGTGTCGGAGGAGCAAATCCGCCCTGCTTTAATCCCAGCCCGGCGCAATGGAATTCCAAAAATGGAGCAGAAACAATCCACGTGGGGAGCCCGGCAGAGGGACGGCAGTGCTCTGTTTGCCAGCTCCGAAGGCAGCGAGCCTCGTTTACAAGGCACGAGGTGGGAATGTTGTACCTACAACATGAATCTTGTTGGAATTTATTGGCTTTCTCCAGCTCCTAAGCCCTGAGCACCTCTGAGTGAGCAGAGCCCAAACACCTGGAAGCGCTGCCTGTGGCAGCAATGCTCCAGAGCCTCCATCCCTGCCTCGGGATGCAAACAAAGAGCTGCTGCTTCCCCGGATGGAGTCAATAACTCAGCTTCCATAGGAGGAGAGGGACATCAAACCCCGCCGGTTATCCCCATCCGTCGTCATTAACCATCAGGGCTGCAATTAATTCACGGCAAGGGGAGGATTGGCCCGGGAAGAGCTCGCCCCGGGGAGTTTGCTGGGAGCGCTGCGCTAGCCAAGCGTTGTTAAACACACCTTGGCAGCCGAGCTTGTGCTCCCTCGGCTCCAGAGAGCCATCCACAGCACGATCCGGGCACGGGGCTTCGCTGGATTCCTGGCAGAGCTGCAGGAGCGCAGGAAAAGCAACAAACACGGAGCTCGGGCGCGCCCACCGAGGGCCGGGGTGTTCCGATACTGCGCGTGGAAGCGGGTTTTGTCAGGCTCAGGTTTGGGAACATTCCCTTTGGAAGGTTCCAGGAGCTCGGGGTTCATGGTTGAGCCACTGCAAGAGCATCCCTGCCCCGGCAGGGGTTGGAATGAGGTGGGCTTGAAGGTGCCTCCCAACCTCAGCCATTCCATGGTTCTGTGATTCCATGATGCTCCTGGTGAGGAGGGTCCACGCTCCGGCCCTGGTGAGGGGGATTGGTGCCACTGGGTTTGGGGCTCAACAGACCCCGGTGCGGAGGTCCAGCTCCTGTCTGCAACTTCCAAAGGAGCATCAGAGCAAAGAGGAGCTTTTCTCTTCCCAAAAAAAGCTGGCTACACCCATACCTGAGCTACGGGAATGGCATCCCAAACTGCCCAGGCCAACAACTTCTACCTGGATTTGTGCTTGAGAAACACCGTGGGGGAACGCACGGAGAAATGAACCTTTCCACGGAATTCCTGCACCACAGAAAAGCCTGGCCTCGTTAGGGCATTCTGTCCAGGTCTAATTGCTCCCTGGGATCGCTTCCTGGCAGGGGAAACGGGAGTGGCACCATTCCAAAGGTGGGATAGACGCCTTCGCCACTGTGCCTGGCTCCTTCCCAGTGGGAGCAAAGGGAAGGCGGCAGCAGGAGGAGGGAGCAGGGCAGGGAGGGTGGGAGGCAGGAGCCATGGGGCATCCAGCACCCACTGGAAGGGCACTGGTGGAGCATCCTCTAGCCGTGGATTCTGCTCCATGACGTGGATTTTGGTCCACCCTGCGACCAAAATCCCCTTCCTCGCTCTGAGCTGCTCCTGGGCATTTGCAAACTGCTGGGAAAACAGAGAGGGATGGATGCGGATGGAATGCTCATCCCTCCGTCCCAGGCTCGGCACCGGCAATGCGCCCAAGGCGTACCCTGAGTGCTGGGAAAGCTGCTCCCGGGATGGGAGCACAAACTGATGGAGTTGAAGCAGAGTTTTCCCACCTGGAGATGTGGTTTTCCCCAAGGGATCGTGAGGATGCTGAGCTGGAGCTGCAGATTCTCGTACACCTCCTCCAGCCCATCGGAAAAGACACTTTTGTCCCCACAGCCGCTCAAGGCATCAGCCTGGGATGATCCAGCCCAAGGCAGGAGTCATTTTGGACTTTCTAGTGTCCAAAAGACGGGGAATCACAGCAGGGATAGAAAAGAGGAATAAACCAGCAACTCAAATACTGATTTTAATGAGAGTTTTGCAGGAGCACCCCAGGCTCGGTGCCAAGGCGCGGATGGGGGCAGCACCCAGCCCAGCTGCATCCCAGGTGCCATCCCAATGTTTTCCACTGGCAAAACAGGATGGGAATGCCCCACTGCAGTTAGAGAACCGAGTTATCCAGCTGCAGGGAGCTCACCTCGGAGGAACCCCAAAGCTCCCAAAATAACTCCGCAGAAAAGAGCTCCCAAGGGTGCTTTGAAGCAGTTCTGTGGGGTTCATTTTGGGAAGCCAGGAAAAAGGTTGGATGAGGCCGGGAAGTCCCAGCTGACCCCCCTGGATGGGGTCTGGCCACTCAAGGATTCGCAGCCACCCCATTGCCACCCCACTTTTGTCACAGCCCCGCCAAAACTCCGTCTCCTTCTGCTGTGCTGGGCGCAGGAGGAGCCAGCACCAGGAAGAGGAAATTTAATCATCAGATCCCGATTAAACCCAGGAAAAAACAAGGAGGGGGTGGGAAGACTCGTGTGCCCCGGACCCATCTGCTCCGGTATTTCGCACTCAGCCGCTTTTCCAAGGGGTGTTCCAACGGGACATGGCCACTGTGGTGGTGTTGGTGGCCACCATCTCTGGGTGCTCTTCGTGTCCATCCCTGTCCTGTCACGATGTTGCTCCTGGTATCCCATTTTCCTAACCCTGCATCTCGGCCAGGCAGCACAACCCCAGGGTGGGATGCTGCCTTAATCCATGGGATTTTAGGGAACACAACCTCCTTTTTCTGGCATTGGGAGTCGCTCTCTGACTCTGGTTACCTCAAGAAATCAGACTTCAGCGTTTTCCCTCGTGTTTCTCCTGCCTTTCCCATCCTGGGAGAGGAACAGGGGCGGGATTTCTGCTTTACCAGGATTTCACGGCTTCCCTTCCGTGACAAAAAAGGCCAAAAAAA
>NW_008240023.1:954277-954636 GCF_000691975.1 Corvus brachyrhynchos | reverse complement strand
CAAGGGAAGGAAGGGTTTGAGTTCGCCCACCACCACCGCCGGGCTGGGCGGGCGTGATTTTCACAAGCACTGCCCCTGGCACGGGCACAGCCACACCCCCTCCCATGTTTTGCACAAGGACACCGCTCCGTGACAATCTATTTCGCGCAACCACCGTGCCTTGGTGCAGAAGGCTCGTTCCGCCCGCGGTATTTTGCACAAGGACACCCATTCCGCGCACATTCGCTTTGCGCAGCTTCCCCCGGTGCACGCCCGCTTGGTGCCCCTTGCACGAGCACACTCCCACCCTTCCACACGTGTTTCACACCACCATCTCCCCCTCCCCTCCCCTCCCTTCCCCCTCCCTTCCCTTCCCGGCC
>NW_008240023.1:947561-953984 GCF_000691975.1 Corvus brachyrhynchos | reverse complement strand
TGTGTGTGTGTGTGTGTGTGTGTGTGTGTGCCAGTCAGTGTGGCTGTGCCGTGTGTCCTCTGCGTGCGCCAGGCTGGGTGTCGCGTGTGGCTGTGCGTGTCGCATGTCCCCCGTGTGTGCGTGTTAGTGCGTCCCCCGTGTGCGTGACTCTGCCTTGTCCTCGGTGTCCGTGTCCCTGCCCGCTGTCCCCGCTGTGTGAGGGTGCGGACGTGACCGTGTCACGCGTGGCTCCGTGTCCCCGTTCCCCGGGGCTGTGCGGTGCCCTCCGTGCGGGTGCGCACCTGCCCCGCGTCCCCCGGGTCCCCCGCTGGCGCTGCCACCCGGGGATGGGGACCATGGGCCCCGGCTCGCAGCGCTGTCAGCCTGCCGGTGTCACCGGGCGCTTCTCGGTGTCCTGCGCAGGGACCGGCGTGGCTCCTCTTCTGGGGCGCTGCGGGGAGTTCGCGGCTGTTTTGAGCAGCGTTCCAGCGGCTGTGCCTGGCATTCATTTTCCGGGAGGGTTTTCCCAGCTGCGGCTCGCCGAGGGGTGGCTGACCCCGTTGCTCCTTGCTGGCTGCCCGCGGGCGATGCTGTGGAAGCGAGGGATGCTGCGCAGGGCTGGGTTTTCCAGCTGTTGCTCCCGGGACGGTGTTGTGCGGGTTGCCTCGGGCTCCCAGGAATACCCATTTTTTGGGATCCCTGGCTGTTCAGGAGTTACTTAGGCTCAGCATAACTTTGGTAGCGAGGAGGGGACAGCAGTGACCGTGAGTCATTTTGTGCCTCCGCCCAAATTAAACCACGTTGCATCCGAGCCCCCAAAACCCAGAGGAGCTGTGGGATGTGGGATCAGGCGGATGCAAATTCCTAGCGAAGCATCCCTGCTCTGGAATGCCCATCACTGCCTTCCCCCTCCCCGAGCCTGTCCTTCCCTGAGATTTGCAATGATTAAGTTTTGGCTGTTAATTAATATATACATTACAAGTTAATAATTGAGTTATGCTGAACGGAGCAGCAGCTCGGGCAGGAGACGAGAGAGGGGGGTGTGTTGTGTTGACAGCTGTGTCTGGATGCCGAGACTCTGGAATAAGGATTCATCCTTGATTTCCTCGTGCCTGACTGCAGCAGCGGGATGCTTAGATTTGCCTTAAAGCAAAAAATTCCTGGGACGGGGACAGGGGTTAGAGGTGGGTTTGGCACTTGGGTTAATGCTTGGATTTGATGACTTCAGAGAGCTTTTCCAACCCGAGTAATTCTGGGATCCTCGGAACGGTCGCGTCTCCTCCTGGCTCTTGCTCCCAGCAGACCCCTGCCGAGGGGACAGCATCTCTGGTGGCAGCTCTTCCCTCCTGTTCTGCTTTTCCCTTCTTTCCTCCTTTTTTCTTGCCCTGACAAGCTTGGTTGCTCCAAGCCCCATCCCCGGAAGTTTTGGAAGGGGCTTGGAGCAACCCTGGTCTGGTGGAAGGGGTCCCTATCCATAAGGTGAACTTTAAGGTCCTTTCCAACCCAAACCTCCCACGATTCCATGAGGATTCCCTCGCCTTTCCAGGGTCTCCGTGTTCTTCCCACAGTGAGCTTTACCTGCCCTGGTCACTCACAGCGAGAGAATTCCCACTTTTCTCGTGACCCCCCATCCCACGGACCCGCAGCCTCCTCTGAGCGCATCCCGTCCTGGCTGGGGAATTTTGCAAGCAGAGATGCCAGCTTTCCATGGATTTGTATTTCCAAAATAACCCCGTCCAGGCCATGGAAGGGAATGTGCTTTTCAAAAATAGCAGCTTCGTTACTTTTAATCAACTAAAGCCGGAGCAGCGTGGAGCGATTGCAGCCGCTGCTCGGCATCCTCGTTACGTCCTCCTTTTAATGAGAGGAGAACTATTTGCCAAGCTAAAATATTTCTTTTAGCCTGGTGCGGTTGCTCTCTCAAGAGCTTGTGTGGATGGTAAGGAGGTGGTTTAGACGCTGTGTGGGGTTTTGTTGGTTTTGGTTTGTTGTTTTTTTTTTTTTTTAATGGGAAAATCATTTAAATATGGCAAGAGGCGTTTTCATGGCCGGGGTTGTGTGTGAGGAGGGAGCTGGCAGCTGGAGAGGTCGGGACGTGCAGGGGAATTTGCATCCTCCTCAGTCTTCTCATTTCCAAGTGGTCTGGGAGTTGCGTCGCCTCCTGGCTCCGTGGGTGGATTTCGGACGGCGGCTGGCACAGGAGCGAATGCAAATAACCTCACCTCGGAGCCTCTCGGCCTCGGGTTTGGCACCTGCCTTTTCTTTCCTGCCCAAAATTCATCCTGAAAGCACCTGAGCTTTGCAGGCTGCCCAGGAGCTGGTGAGGAGCTGGGATGGGTTTTCATAGAATCATGGAATATCCTGAGTTGGAAGGGACCCACAGGGCTCATCCAGTCCAACCCCTGGCCCTGCACAGACCCCCCACCACTCCCACCCTGGGCATCCCTGGCAGCGCTGTCCAAACCCTCCTGGAGCTCTGGCAGCCTCAGGGCCGTTCCCTGGGGAGCCTGGGCAGTGCCCAGCACCCTCTGGGGGCAGAGCCTTTCCCCGAGATCCAACCTAACCCTGCCCTGGCACAGCTCCAGCTGTTCCCTGGGTCCTGTCCCTGTCACAGAGAGGGGGTGGCAACACCCAGGAAGGTTTTGTAGCCAAATGTTGACTTCCCCAGTGACCAGGGATGAGTCAGCTTCAAAACGAGGGGATCAACCCACTGGAAAATGGATTTCTGCTTCTTAACTGGGATATCTTAATGGGAGCCCTCTGGGAGAGCCAGATTGGGACAGCTGGGAGTGCTCACCTGGAGAGGAGGAGGCTCCAGGGAGAGCTCAGAGCCCCTTGCAGGGCCTAAAGGGGCTCCAGGAGAGCTGGAGAGGGACTGGGGACAAGGGATGGAGGGACAGGACACAGGGAATGGCTTCCCACTGCCAGAGGGCAGGGATGGATGGGATATTGGGAAGGAATTGTTCCCTGGGAGGGTGGGCAGGCCCTGGCACAGGGTGCCCAGAGCAGCTGGGGCTGCCCCTGGATCCCTGGCAGTGTCCAAGGCCAGGCTGGACACTGGGGCTTGGAGCAGCCTGGGACAGTGGGAGGTGTCCCTGCCCATGGCAGGGGTGGGATGGGATGGGCTTTAAGGTCCTTCCAACCCAAACCCTTCTGGGATTCCCTGGTGGCTGCAGCGAGGTGTTCATGGAGAGCAAGGTGTGGGTGCTGCTGGGGTTCCCTGCCCTCTGGGATGGGGGAGGCATCTCCAGCGTCAGCACCAGCTCAGGACCCTTCCAAGCTGCTCCCAAAATTTGCAGGGTGAGATTTAAAAGCACGGAGTGTGTCCCGGAGCTGAGTGGGGGATGCTTCCCGTGGCTCCCTCCGTGCAAACAATCCCTGGATGGGCCGGTCCTTGGGCACAGGGCTGGCATTGTCCAGGGACCTCGGCAGCGCCTTGCCAGCCTTGGCTGGGGCAGGGAGCACGTGGCTCCGCTGGCGCTGGCACAGGGAAAATCCCTCTTGGACTTGGGAAGGGGCAGGAGAAAGCCTGGGCTGCTCCTGGTGGAGGCAGTGGGGCTGAGTCCTGTCCCTAAAGGAGCTGGAGGGTTGGTGTCACCGAGCTGTGGGGACACCAGGGCAGTGCTTACGGGGCTGCAGGGTTTTTGTAAATTCAGAAGGATTTGCAGCCCCAGCTGGCTTTGTGACCACACATCGATAATGTCTGGGATTTTAGGAAGGGGAGAAAGGAGAAGGCTCTTGCAGGACCTGCAGCTTTGGCACGCGCGTGTCCTGACAAGTCCCTCTGCTTCCCAGGCAAGGCGGAAGGACTCGCTCCCAGCGGCTCAGATCTGGTTTTTAGTGCCCAGGTGATGTCCCAGTTCCCTTAACACCACGCTGAAGGATCATTTCTCAGGATACCTATGGCATTTCCCCCCTCCCGTGGTCCTCCTTGCAGCCGGGGGGGCCTCAGTTTTTCCCGGTGGTGCTGGGAGTGATTTCCGTGTATTTCTGCTCCCGTGGGCTCCTAAGGAAAAGCGTGGGAGTGTGGGCAGGGATGTGTGTGGATGGCTCCCAGCGCCAGGGAGTGCAGGAGCACATGGAACCCTTCTGCTGCCTCGGTCCAGGTGTTTCCCAGGGTGAAGTCAGTTTTTCACGGATCAGAGAGCAGGCTGTAAAACTTCCAACTCTTTCCTCCTGGCCCTGGATTCTCTTTTTTCCCCCCTCTGCTGGGGAAGGTGGCATTTTGGGTGCGTCGCACGTTTTTGGGAGGGATCACTTGGTGCGCCACAAGCAGCATTCCCTGGCTTTAATCCCATTTTTTTTGGTGGCCAAGCTGCTGCCCCTCCATTGGGAACCCCTTGAGCCGTGCCCCCAGTCCCATGGGATGTTTCTATTTTTGACCCACCGATTCTGTGTGGATTTGTGTGAGGGGTTATTTTTGGTGCTGGGAGGCACCATTCCCATTCCCAGCTGGCATATCAGTGGGAGAGCAGTGCTCTCACTCCCCAGCTCCTGGGGCGAAAGAAGTGTTCCTGCTTTTGCCTACGTAAGTGGGTGTTCCCGCTCTGCCCTGGAGAGAAGTGGTGTCACATCCCAAATTCTCTTTATAGGACCATCACAGAATCCCAGATTGGTTTGGGCTGGAGGGACCTTAAAGCCCATCTCATCCCATGTCACCCCCTGCCGTGGGCAAGGACACCTCCCACTGTCCCAGGCTGCTCCAAGCCCCAGTGTCCAACCTGGCCTTGGACGCTGCCAGGGATCCAGGGGCAGCCCCAGCTGCTCTGGGCACCCTGTGCCAGGGCCTGCCCACCCTCACAGGGGACAATTCCTTCCCAATATCCAGTTTCTTTCAGTTTGGGAGAAAAGCTTTGTAGCCTCAAACCTCTGAATATTAAAGTACAAAGGCGGAAGGTGGCCCAGCCACTTATTTTGTAATCACTCCTGTGTTTCTTCCAAGTGAAATGGCTTCAAAAAGAAAGAAAGTTGGTTTAGATGGGATCTTGGGAAGGAATTGTTCCCTGGGAGGGTGGGCAGGCCCTGGCACAGGGTGCCCAGAGCAGCTGGGGCTGCCCCTGGATCCCTGGCATGTCCAAGGCCAGGTTGTGCACTGGGGCTTGGAGCAGCCTGGGACAGTGGGAGGGGTCCCTGGGACAGTGGGAGGTGTCCCTGCCCATGGCATGGGGTGGAATGGGATGAGCTTTGAGGTCCCTTCCAACCCAAACCATGTTGGGATTGGGTGATTTTTGCATCATCTGGGTGCTGTTTGTGTAAGTTGGAGGGATGGTGATGCACATCTGGTTTGCCGTCCCGTTAAATGATGGGGAAAGCTTTAATAATAACAATAACAACAATAATATTAATATAATAAATAATAATAATTTTGTGAAAGCCTTTCCTTCTCACTGTTCTCTGTGTTCTCTGGAGTTGCTTCCTCTCCTGCCCCACAGGAGGGTCGCCCTGGGGACCATCCCATCGTTTCCAAGAGGGAAATCGCTGCCACGGAGCCAAACCAGATGTTTTCTAGCTGACTCCAGAAAATTTTGACCCAGCAAGGACTCCTGGCTGTGGTGTGGGGTTGGGAGGCTGCCCTGCTCATCCTGTGCTGCACGAGCTCCGGGCACGGCTCCGTGCTTCCCTCTCTCCAGGGCTAAATCCAGCTGCCGCCCTTCTCCCGCCGTGCCTGGCCACTCCGCCCGGGTGAAGTGCTTTAGGTCATCCCTACAAAGCGTTTCAGGTCGTTTTTGGGGGGCAGGGTTGGCGTGGTGTGTGGCCTTGTTTGAACAGCCGCCGGCTGTTTCCTTAGGAACAGGGAGAAAAGGCTTTTTGGGAATGGAACAATCAATGGGTCAGCGCAGAGGAGCGGGGCAGGAGGTGTTTTAATGGGCACTGCTGCTGGAAGCAGTGATCCTAAAGGTCTTTTACACCCTAAATTGTGACTCTGGGATAAGTCCCAGAGTGGGTTTGGTTGGATTCTCGGTGTGTCCAGGGCTGGGTGCAGCATCCATCGTTTTGCTTGGTGTGGCAGGGGAAGATGCTCAAGTTATCCATCTAAAAACACCTCCACAGGTAAAGGGTGGAGAGAGGGAGCCAAAAAGGAGCAGGAATTGGAATAACGGATGCGGTGGTCACGCAGGGAGTTCAGAGCCAAGTCTCCCAAGTCTCACCCACCTCTGGGACTGAGAGCATTTCAACCCGGCTCGTGTGGCTGTGGGAGATGTGAACCCCTTCATTCCTGCCTCATTCCCTGCTGCAGCTCCGTCCTCTTGGCTCACATCCGTTCCCAGAGCGGCCCAGGGCGGGGGGCTGCTGGGTCCCTCTCTGCAGAGGCTGCCACGGCTAAAATTAAACAAAGAGAAACTTCCCATTTTTTTTTTGGTGAGCGCTCCGGCTTCCGGAAAATGGCAGCGCGCTGGAGGCAGGCGAACAAAACAAGGCAGCCTTGGCCAGAAAAAAACCTCC
>NW_008240023.1:943661-946052 GCF_000691975.1 Corvus brachyrhynchos | reverse complement strand
GTTTTTGCGCAGCGCTCCGGCTTCCGGAAAATGGCAGCGCGCTGGAGGCAGGCGAACAAAACAAGGCAGCCCTGGCCAGAAAAAAACCTCCTCACCTCTGAGGCATTTCCTTGCTTTCTTTCCCCCCCCTTCTCCAGCCTCTCTCCCTCCCCATCCTGGCTGCTCCATAGAAAAGCTGCCATCAGATTAGGGCTCCCCGGGGGGGGGTGGTCTGCAGGTCTGGCCAGAAAAAAACCTCCTCACCTCTGAGGCATTTCCTTGCTTTCTTTCCCCCCCCTTCTCCAGCCTCTCTCCCTCCCCATCCTGGCTGCTCCATAGAAAAGCTGCCATCAGATTAGGGCTCCCGGGGTGGGGTTGCTCTGGGAAGGCTGCATGGAAAGGCAGCCTTGGGAATGGCTCTGCTCCCTCCCCCAAGTCCCCTCCGTGCTTCTTTTGCCAAAAACACCCTCAGTGGGTTTTTTCGGGTGCGTGTGGCTGTGCCTTTGGGGCAGGTTGAGCTGTTGGGATCCGTAAGGAGGCCCAGGGAATAGTTCCCAATGGGCCTGGGAGCAACTGGTCCTTGCAATGGATAAGGTTTGGGGTGGGAAAAAGAAGAGGTGCTTGAGTGCATCGTGAAAAAGAGGAGGAGATCCGTGGGTACATCCCACAAAAGCAGGAGATGCTTTTGAGTGTATCCTGCAAAAAAAGGAGGAGGAGGTAGGGGTGCATCCCAGAAAAAGGAGGAGGTGGGAAGTGCATCCCGCAGAAAAGGAGGAGGAGATGTGTGAGTGCATCCCAGAAAAAAAGAGAAAGCAGGAGGAGCGGACGCGTGGGGAGATCCTGGATAAAAAGAGATGTGCAAGCGCATCCCACAAAAGGAGAAAGGGATGCGTGGGTGCCTCCTGGAAAAAAGAGGAGTTGGCTGAGTGTATCCCGTAAAAAAAAAAAGAAAAAGGATGAGGAGGTGGGGGTATCCCTCAAAAGGAGGAGATGTGAGGAAATCCCACAAGAGAGAAAGGAGCAGGAGATGGGGGTGCATCCCAGAAAAAGAAAGAGGAGATGCCCAAGTGCATCCCACAAAAAAGACAGCAGGAGATGGGGGATGCATTCCACAAAAAGGGAGGAGGAGAAGGGAGGAATGCATCCCACAGCTTGTCTTCCCGAGCTCCAGCTCCTCCTTCCCTGTGCATGCTGTTGGCTCCAGGTTTCCTGGAGCAGCCTCCCCACGAGTGGTAGCTCTGCAGGGATGCATCCCATGATTGCTGGGATGGGACAGGTGGGTTTTTTGGGGAAAGGGGAGGAAAACCTGGCATCCCCAGCACCGGGGTGGGTTATTTTGGGGGTGTTTTGTGCCTTTTTTTTGATACCAACTTCCCAGGAAGCGTCTCCTTTCCAGCAGCCAACCTTGTCGGGGAGTGAGACTGCAAAACAAGGCTTTGCTGGGGTCTTTGGAAAAGTTTTCCTTGGTTTTCTGGGAATGGGCCATGGACATTTGCTGTCCCTGGGGGGGGTGGCAGTTACCTTGTCAGCAAAACAGAGCCACTGGCCTTGACCAGCTCATCATTCCAACGTTGGGAAGGATGCTCTGGGGTCGGGACACCGGTGTGGCAGCTCCCCTCCTCTGCCTGGCTCTTCACATCCTGCTCAGCCTGGAAAACAGGTGAAGTTTTGGGGACTCGGGGTTGGTTTTTTCACTGCGAGTTGTTGGAGTCAGCAAACGCTGCAGAGGAACAGCTCAGTGCCGTCGGTGCTTCCAAGTAATTTTTCCCGTCTTTCCCGAGCTGTGGCCCCTGCTCCCCAGGGAGAGGCTGCCTGAAAGTTAATCGCTGCTGAAAAATGCTTTAATTAACTCAATTAGCCAGACGGTCCATCTGGGCTCCTGCAGAGCCCGATGAGATCCCTGGAATGAGGTCGCAGCTCCAGCCCGGTGACGGGGAGGACACGGGGACTCATCCGAATCCCCACGGGATGTGCTGTGCTCTCCAGAGCATCCCTGCTCCTGGACCTGCCGTGGGAGATGCCTGACAAGGGCATGGAGTCACAGGACAAGGGGGAAGGGCTTTAAACTCCCAGGTTTGGAGGGCAGGGCTGGATGGGATATTGGGAAGGAATTCCTGGCCGTGAGGGTGGGCAGGCCCTGGCACAGGGTGCCCAGAGCAGCTGGGGCTGCCCCTGGATCCCTGGCAGTGTCCCAGGCCAGGTTGGACATTGGCGCTTGGAGCAGCCTGGGACAGTGGAAGGTGTCCCTGCCCATGGGAATGAGATGGGCTTTAAGGTGTTTCCAACCCAAGGAATTCCATGATTGTACACCTTGCACTGGACATCCCTGAGGCTCCTCCAGGTGGGACTGGTCAGAGCAGCTGGTGCCTCTCCCAGCCCTGCTGTACCCATGAACAGGAGCTCTTAGAACAT
>NW_008240023.1:938478-943645 GCF_000691975.1 Corvus brachyrhynchos | reverse complement strand
GAAAGAGTGAGCAGGAAAAAGCCCTGCACGGTGTCTGAGCAGAGGAATGCAGGGCTCTGGAGCAGGGATTTGGGAAGGGTGAGTGTTTAACCCCCTGTCTGCACTGTGACCGTTCCATCCCGGCTTTAGCTCCTTGTGTTGGGCTCTGTTTTAACGCCTGGCCTTACAGACATCCCGAGGGAAGCTGGTTTTCCTGGCTGTGACAGGGAACCTGAGCACAGGCAGGCGGAGATGTGTCCTTTAGGCACAAGGGAGGAACGCGTGTCCTGAAGGGTTTGGATACCGCGGGGAAACTGAGGCACGGAGCGTCAGTGGTGGAAGGTTAAACCATGGTCTCTGCACTCGTGGTGCCCGTGTCTCCAAAAATGGGCTCTGAAATCACTCCAGAAGGGCTTTTGTTGGGGGTGGGAAGAGAAATCAGTGTGTCCAGGTTGCCCTGTGGTCGGGCAGGATAAATGGCATGGGAATATTTGCTGTTGGGCCTAATTTTTAAGGGATCGTGACCCTTAAAAGTGGTGATGCTGCATCAGATGCTTCCCTGCCTCGGAGAGGGAAGGGGAGGTGTTTTGCTTTGGGAAAGGGGAGGTGATTCCTGGTTTATGGCTGCTTTGAGGCAATAGAGCTCGTGAAAGTGGGACAGAAGGTAATTCCCAGTGGGAATGCTGGCAGGGAAGGTGAGGCTGCTGGGCACCACCGGGATGCAGAGCATCTTCCTTTGGGATGAGCATCCCTTCCCCAGTGCTCCTTCCTGCCTGGAGAGCTCCCAGCTCATCCTCAGCTCCAAAGCAGCACAGAGTCCGAGCGTCTCCCCGATTTCTTTCTCCTTCTGGGGATGGGAGCCGTTTGGAAGCAGAGGTCTGAGCCTGTCCATGGAAATCCCACGCTCCACAGTGCTGCAGACACTTCTGCCTCCCTTTTGCCTTTCACCAGAAAATCCTCATCCCCCTTCCTGCACAAAGAAAAGTGTGAGTAATGCTGGAGAAATTTGGGATGAGGCCCAGCGAGCAATCGGATATCCGGCTAAGCAGGGCTCTGACTTCTGGACTGAGAGCTCCCAAATGAATAATGCAGCAGGAGGAATGGCAGATTTCGAAGTATTCTATTTTTCTGGTTGCTCTGCTTTATTTCTCTTTAAATCTTCACCCTGCAAAGCTTAGGAATGGCTTCTTTTTTTTTTTTTTTATCACCTCGGTATATTTGTTTTATGCTCAAGCAATAACACATTTCCCGTTGTCCTGTTAAAAGCAGAAGCTGATGGTATTTAAAAATAATACTGGTGCCAGTTGTCTTGTGATACACATCATGTGTTCCTGCTGTAAATGTTGTTTGCTAGGATCATGCCTGGCAAAAAAAAAAAAAGCTGAATTCACTGTAAAAGTGGATTGTTGGGAGGCTAAAATGCCAGGGGATGTTGCCCTAAGGAGTAATGGGTGGTGGTATCTGTTTCCCTTTTGGTTTTCTTTCCTCCTTCTGGACCCTGCTGAAAAAGTTCCCATTTTTTTTTCCCCCCTGTTGATCGAGTACTTTAAGTCGTTCTTCTAAATATAAATCTCTCCTGATGCGTCAGCTGTGCCTGGGATTTCACTTCTTTTATGTGGCACTTCAAGCAAGTTTTAATTAAAAAAAAGAAAGTTCCATCTGCATTGGTTTGATATTGAGGGTTGGTTTTTTTTCTCCTCATCAAGAGCGTGTCTAATTCCAGCCTGACCCCTCAAAGTCCTGAAGGCTGCATGTGGCCGTCAGCTGGTTGGGCTGGAGAGCGTCCTCATCTCCTGGAAAGTTCTTGCCGTGTCCTGCTTGGAATCATGGAAGGGTCTGCGTTGGAAAGGACCTTGAATTCATCTCATTCCAGGGCAGGGACACCTTCCACTCTCCCAGGTTGCTCCAAGCCCCGTCCAACCTGGCCTTGGACACTTCCAGGGATCCGGGGGCAGCCACAGCCTCTCTGGGCACCCCGTGCCAGGGCCTCATCACCTTCCCAGGGAGGAATTTCTTCCCATTATTCCATCTCTGTCAGTTTAAAGTCATTCCCCCTTGTCCTGTCCCTCCAGTCCCTTGTAAAACATCTCCCATCCCCTGGAGGTCCAGGTCTTTTCCTCAGGGCTGCTTCTCCTGACAGAGCTGTCCCATCACTGGCACCAACATCTGCTGGATGTGACCAACACTGAGGTATGGAAGAGCTCAATCCTAACAGGGGGGGAAAAAAATCTGGGATGTTGCTGTGGAAGATGCTGAGAACAGGAGGTGTCGTCTGGGCAGGTTGGTGAAGGTGCCATGGATTTGTCTTCTCTAGCCGAGAGCCTGCTGCTTGCAGCCCCGTGTTTTGGGTCTGAAAATTAAAAGACATCCCTGTGGTTGTCAAAGCAGCCTCCAAGCAGAGCTGGTGGTGGGGTTGAGGTGGTTTTCCCACAGAAATCCAGAAACGGAGCAGGTTCTGTGCTGTTCGTGGCCTGCTGACGTAGGGAATCCGTCCCTGAGCGTGTGGGGCTTTTTAACCTCAGTTTGGTCCTTACTCTCTGAAAAGAGGTGTTCTTGTAGAGACAGAGGACAGGCTTTGGGCTCTTCTGTACCCCCTGAGTGGCTCTCAGTGGCTTTGTCTTGTTTCCTCTAATTTGGGCACTTGTGTGTAGGCCCAAAACCGCCCCTTGTCACAGCTGATAACGCTTCACCCCTAATTCAAGCTGCAGAAATCCAGAATTTGGCTCCGTGGTGTCTTACAGATGGGAGCTGAGCAACCTGGTCTAGTGGAAGGTTTGCCCATGGATGGGCAAAGGCTTTCAGGTCCCTTCCAGCCCAAACCCTTCCGGGGTTCTGTGAAATCTCAGTGGGAATGAGCGGAGCACGTGGCTCTGGGGCTCCAACGGGGAGGCTCTGAGGCTCCTGTCGGGCATGAGAAGCCAGGGCAGGTCTGTCTCCTTCCAGCCTTGCCTGGGGCTGGCTTCTTGGAGCCAGCAGAGAGGGAGTAACTTGTCCTTTGGAAATGTTCCCTGTGTGGTGGCTTGGAGTTGTCCCTTCTTTAGGGAATGCTCTGTGTGTGGTGCCCGTGTGGGAGGGTGTTTTGTGCTTACAAGTGCAGTGCAGAGAGTTGTAGAAACGACTCCACTCAACCAATAAAGCTCTGCCTTGAGCAGGGAACAACCTGCTGTGGCTTTAGGATGACTTTCAGGTGTCATTTTAATTTCCCCTGGTGACTAATGCTGCAAAAAGTGTGTTGGAGATTCAACCGTGCTCTGTCCAACGAGACTGAGCAAAGATTTTGCCAAATTTGCATAAATTACTATTTCTGTGCCCAAACATCCTGCTAAATAAGGGGAATTTTCCCCCAAAAAGGCTAAATTTTTTGCTGAGGGTTATGTCCTTGGCCCAGAGCAGCAGCTTTGCCATCACACACGGTGGAGGCTGCAGAGAAAGGACTTTGGCTCTCACCTCACGCCGCCTAAATCCCGACACAGACCTCGTGTGTTCTCAAACTGACCTAAAGCTGCAGTTCAAAGTGCGTGGCTTTGCTTGCAGACTGAGCCTTCCCATAAACATTTGGGGCTTAAAGTGATGAAATTGGTTCCTTATCAGCCATCTGACCCACGGTGATGGGGCTGAGCAGCTTTTAACCTGGCGAGACCGAAACAACAAAACCCCGAAGCAGCTCTGAGACCGAAACAACAAAACCCTGAAGCTGTGACAGATGGAGGTGGGTGGTGTTATTTTATTGGGTTTTTTTTCCCCTTCATGGCACTCCTGATGCTGTGGAAAACGCTTGGAGCCACTGCTTGGATGCTATCTGACCTCCCTCACCCCCAGGTTGAGTTAATTTGCAGGTTGCACAGAGTCTCTGTGCAGTCTGATGTGCTTTAATTTTGGGGTGATTAATTAAACAAGCAGGCGTGGTGTTTGCTCTTGTGTTGCATAAACAGCAGCCGGTTTTGGTGTATCTCAGGCACCCTCCTGGCTGGCAGGGGTAGGTGTCTGCACCTGGAAAACTCATTCCCACCGCTGGAAAAGCTCTAAGCGAAATTAAGGCGAGGATTTGTGCTGCTGAAAACCACCTGGAATGAGGCACGTGGTCTTTTGTGTCTGTGTAGTGAGGGTGGTGTTCAAAGCATGCTCTGGATTGAAGCAGGAACACTTTCTGGGATGGGTTTGCAGCTGGCTGGATTTGCAGGTGGGATCAAGCCCCATGTCCTAATCCCGGCTCTGTTTGGGGTGGTTTCGATCAGATATTAAGAAATTGTTCTCTGTGAGGGTGCTGAGGCTGTGGCACAGGGTGCCCAGAGCAGCTGTGGCTGCCCCTGGATCCCTGGCAGTGTCCCAGGCCAGGCTGGAGCAGCCTGGGATAGTGGAAGGTGTCCCTGCCCATGAGACAGGCTTTGAGGTCCTTTCCAACACAAACCATTCCATGATTCTCTGATCTGCCCTCACATCCACTTCCTACTTGCATCATCACCTGGGAGTTTGCTCTCCAGGCATCTGCTCCCAACAAACTTGCCCTCTTTCTACCATGGAAATCCCTGGTTTGTGGCATTGGGTCAAGCATGGAGCATCCCATGATGTGACCAACCCCCATCTTGCCTTCCTATGAAAGACCATCAACTCCAGCAAAGGGTTAAGCTGCTCACTCACACCCAGGTGTCCTGGGCAATCTGCTTTGGGAATGTTTACCAAAGAGGAGCTTAAAAAAACCCTGCTGTTTTGAGGGAATTCTTTGCAGTGTGCTGATTCTTATTTGTTTCTACCTAAAGAGAGAGAGGAAAGGAGGTTTTTGGCTCCCGTCAGCATTTTCAGCATAGAGGAGGGTGTCCTGTAATCCAGCAGCAGATCAGTGCTGGACTAATCAGGAAGGTGTGCAAGACCATTGAATCGAGGGAGTGGTTTTGTCCCAGCTCAGATGAGTTCTTGGAATCCAGAGAGATTTCATCCGTCATTGCTTGGTGTCCATGGGCTCGCTCAGGCGGTGAGCTGGGGACAAAACCCCTTGTTTTTCCCAAAAATGGGCCTCCTGACTGAGGATACCTGGAGACAGATCAGTCTTGGTGGAGTACTTGGGCTGGGAGAGCTGCATGGAGTTGTCTGTGTGATGATCTGCTCGGAGCTGCCTCGTCTCTGGTGGTCTGCAGCTCATCTCTGGAGCTTTGTGTTGTCCTCTCTGCACCAGTTGTGGTGGCAGCCTGTC
>NW_008240023.1:916496-938079 GCF_000691975.1 Corvus brachyrhynchos | reverse complement strand
AGTTGGTGCCGTTAGCCTTCAAGCTTCCATGGATCTAGTTGATTTGAGATGGGGAGGAGGGGTTGAGTGGCCCCCCCTTGGGTGGTTATGAGATGGTTCTTGCAGCACCCACCGAGGGGGGAAATTGTTTCCCCTCCTTTTGACTTCCACGGTTTCCCTTACTCTGCTCTTTGTGGGTGTTGGACCGAGATCTCCTGGGTGAGGCCGAACTCTGGGGCTTCTGAAGGACTTTGGAGGGGCTGTGAGGGCTTGCAGGAAGTTGGTTCTCTCCTGGATTCCTGTTCCATCCAAGGGTTTTAAAGCTTGAGTTCGGCTTTTATGTTTAACTCCTCTGGGACCGCAGCAGTAGATGTGACTTTGGGTTTTCATGGTTTTTTTGGTCCCCATGGGACTTGTCTGGATCAAACTCCTTGCCCTGCCAGAGGAGCATCCATCCACAGGTCCCTGTTGAAAAGCCAGGACACCTTTGGGAGTGCCCTGCCTGGATTAGGAAGTGTTTTTTCCCTTGGAAGAACATTGAGCAGACATCAGGGGCACAGTGGACCAAGTCTGCCTCTTCTGATCCGAGGGCTAGTGGACATCAGATGAGAGCCTGTTCCTGAGGGAGATGAGTTTTCCATTGCCTTCCAGCCCATCCGTGGAGTTCCTTGCTGCAGGACTTTGTGGAGGCAAAAATGTCTGTGGGTTCAGGGAACCAAGCCCTCCCCTGGGCAAGAGGTCCACAATGGTCCCTGTTGAGGTCTCCTTTGATCCCACTGCCTCACCAAGAGACGTTTGGGCAGACACCGCCTCTGGGTTTTTAATTGGCTCTGTGGAGTGGAGGAATCTGTTCTTGGGGAGTGCCTCGCTCTCCGTGCTGGCATTCCAGCAGCATCCCTTGCACCAAGGACCATCCCACTGGAGACATCCCTCTGCCTTGCTTTTTTTGGGGACGCCAGGGCAAGTGGCTGGTTTTGCAGTCTTGAAACCATGGAAGCAAGTCCAGCTTTATTTCCTTCCCTGTGTTATCAGGACGGGCGTGCGTGTCGTGGTTTTGTTGCTGTGGAGTGGGAGGACCTGGGCTGTTGTCCCAGGAAAACCTTTCCTGTGGCCCTCTAAACCTCACAAGGGTTCCTGCCCCGTGCAGCACCTCCAGCACTTTCCTGCACGTCCAGGTTTTTTAAACCTCTGCCACACCAGCACCGCTTTCAGGGAATTGGGGTGGGTTTTGGGCTTGCTGTGGGTGCTCGAGGGCAGTGCCTGCATCTCCAGGACGCTCCTCTGCCATGGCATCAGTGCTGGGCAGCAGCAGGAGGTCCTGCAGGGAAAGCTCCCTTTTCCCACCTTCAAGACTGATCTATATTTGAGTCTCTGAGCAGCTGGTGATGGATATCCAGCGGGACTCGTGCTATAAAAGGAAGCTTTCCCGTCCTTCCCGCTCTGCCTGTGAAGGATGACATCCCCAGCAGGGAGGCCGTGACGGACTCCAGGCACCAGCAGACACCGGCAGCACGCACTTGGCCAAAATTGCCTTCATTCCCTTCCCTTCTCCATCACCCTGGCCATGCTTGGCTTGCCCTTGCCTGGCAGCAGGAGCTGGGGCCGGGCTCCGCTGCCGCCGTGCTGGGTGCAGTCATTCCCACATCACATGGTGGGAATGGGCTCCAAAGCAAACCCCTGGGACGTGAGGACGCTGCAGGAGGGATGGGAGGTCCCGATACTTCCACAAGTCCCTTCTTGTTTGCTGGGAAAGGGACTGAAGCGCCGTGTGTTGTGCTCCTGGCAGCTCCCGCGAGGCTCGTGCTGGGACGGACGTGTGAGTTCACACCAGGCTGTTCTCTCTGGCACAAAGAGCTGGTGTTTGGTGTTGTCTTAAGGGGTGGTTTATCTTTGCTTGGCTTTTTTTGTGTGGTGGGGGTTTTTTTTTTTTTTTTTTTTTTTTTTTTTGGAAGATGAAAGCGTTGGCTTGGCAAGCACAGGCGGTGAAGGAAGAGGAGGAGGAGATAAGAGAGAGGCAACGGGGTCAGGAATCACCGGGATACGCAGCACGGCTGGCGTCAGACTTGGAGAATGCTCGGGCCAGGCTTCTGAGGGGAAGAACTCAACAGCAGCCAGCTCTCCCCCACCCATCCCCTCCAGCATGGAAGAGACCTGGATCACTGGGAGATGAGCTACAAGGTTATCTGAGTCTGTTCCTTGCCACCAGCAGCTTCCAAAGCCATCCCAGCCTTGTAGGGGGCTGCCGAGGACCTGGGTGGGGCTGTGCTGGTGTTGCCAGTTTTGAAGGTATGCCTGAAGATCTGTCTGTACGAGCACGGAGAAAGGAGGGAATTCTCGAGGTAGTGGGATCATCTTCCACTGGGGGGGGGAAGCGTGTTGAGCAAGGGCCAGCGTTGTGTTGTGTCGTAGCCATGCGGGAGATCTTGAAGGTGGAGAATTCACGGGGCAAAATCAAGTTCCTAAATCAGATTGTTTGCTAAAATTTGGCAGTTTCGGCCACTTTGGGCCTTTTCTCAGTTTCTTTTGAAGGCCATTGCTGACTGCAGTGTGTTGGTGTCACCAGGCACTCCCTGAGCAGCTCCCTCAGGGCTGGGGTGTCTCCAGGGTTTGGAGGGGCCTTTTCTGCATCTGCTTGCATGGATTTGAGTTACTAGGGTTTTGTGACTGATGAAAGCAACATTTTCAGTACATTCATTGTGTGGGACAAGTGGTGTGGCACAAGAGCACTGTGGCTCTGGGACATGAGTTCCTACCTAGAAAGTGTTTAAATTTGCTCATATCCAAGCAAAGCTGACTGTTTTTAGAAGAAACCTCCGAAAACACTTCCATGGTTGTAGGAGAGCCAGAGGAACTGGACTTTGGGGAACGAAAAAGCAAATTAAAAGCCATAAGCAACGAGTGCGTGGAGTTGATCTTGGCTCTGGCATGGGGAGGGGATGATGAGTGATTGATTGGAAGCTCTTTCCTTTCTTCCCAATTTTCAATTTGTGGCCAGGGGCAGGGTGGGAGATGGTCTTGCACCATGGTCTTGAGAGGCTTTTTATGGATTTTCCAGGGAAAACAAGGTTGTGGGGTGGTAGTCACGGCGGAGTTGACCAGCCTTGTGTCACGGTGGCTCCTGTTCCTTGTGCTTCCCATGGACGTGCCGTGATGGGATGGACCCTGCAGCTCCAGGGAGGGCTGGGAAGCATGGGATGGGCAGGGATTGCTCCCTTTGCTGGCAGCAGGTCCGTGGCTGCACCTGGAAGGACCTGGCTCCATCTCCAGCCCTGATGGTGCTTGGTACCTGCCAGCCCTCCTGGGTCTTATCAGCCCAAATTCTTGGCATTCTGGGATTTTCCAGCACTGAGGCTCCTGGAGGGGTCCTCTCCCACCTACGCTGGGCTTGTTGGAGAGACATTCCCTTGGCCAGCAGCAGATCCTGCTTCCCACCCTGGGGCTGTGCACTTTGGGGTGTTCCCGTGGTTTTTATTGCATTTCTTTGCTCCAGGACGTGGGTTTGGTATTTTTCCCCGGATTGCTTTTCCCTGCCAGCCCTGTCCAGCATGGCTGGGTGCCCGTGGTGTGTCTTTGACTGATAGCTCAGTGTCCGGACAGAGGTGTGTCCATCCCGTAATCCCATCAGGATGAGCTTGGAACGATGGGTGGAGCTGGGAGCGCTGGCGAGGACGGGGCTCTGCCTGTGCCAGGAGGTTTTAGGTGGCTCCCCTGGGCTTGCAGTTGGATTTCTGGGATAAGTTGCAGCAGACAGTTTGCAGAAGTTATTTTTAACCTTTTCCATGCCGGGAAATGCTGCAGCTGGGATGCTGAATGCTGTGTGTTCGAGTGCTGCAGGAAAAGTGACCTTTGGGTTTTGTTTTTAGTACGTTTTAATAGGTGGTTTTTTAGTAGATGTGACACTGCCACCAGCCCCAGACCTGCTGGTGGGACCTGAGGGAGCAGCTGGAGCTGGGCCAGGGCAGGGTTAGGATGGATTTTAGGAAAAGGTGGTTCCTCCAGAGGGTGCTGGGCACTGCCCAGGCTCCCCAGGGAATGGGCACGGCCCCGAGGCTGCCAGAGCTCCAGGAGCGTTTGGGCAGCGCTGCCAGGGATGCACGGGGTGGGATTGGTGGGGGGTCTGTGCAGGGCCAGGATTTGGATTGACCTTCCTTGGGGTCCCTTCCAACTCAGGATATTCCATGACTTCTATAAGAGGAGATCCAGGAGCACTGATTCAAGACCCTGGAGATGCTCCCTGCTGTCTCCTCTCTACCCCTTGAGAAGCAGCCAGGCTCTCCACAGTGTGCTCAGCCCGCACATCCCATCCCCAACCCCTTATCCTTACCCCCAGCTCATGCCAAGTTAAATCTGGGGGCAGCCCCGTCCATCCCAGGAAGCTGTGAGGATGCACCCATGGAAATGTGCTCACCGGGGCCTCCCTAGAGCTTTCTCCAACTCCCAGCAAAGCCTGCTTAGGATTTTGGCCAGAATAATGCAACTACCGTGGGGCCCTGATGCAGGCAGCCGCTCTCTGTTGGGACGGGGGGAGCAGGCAGCAGGTCCCCCTGGCTCGCAGGCTTGGATTTGACCCTGCAGCATTCCCTTTTCCTAATGGGAGCGGGAAAACCGCTGTGAGAAGCAGGTGTGGGTGCCTTTGAGAGGCTGCAGGACGAGCTGCTGGCTCTGTCAGGGTGAGCCCTGGTCACCCACTGGTTTCCTTCCCACCCCCTCCTCTCCGCCGTTCATTTCGGATGCTGTTTGTGGCTTTGGGTAAACACGTGGGGCCGGGTTTTTCCCTGGGCTATATTTAACCCCAGGCTAAATTTAAAGCGCTTTCAGAGGAGTTTGCAGACCATTGTCTCAGTGGTTTCTAAACAAATCTTGCCCCTTCCACCCTTTGTTTCCCCCCACGCCGCTCCCATTGTCCCTTTTATCCTCGCACAGCCTGAATTTGGGGGTTTGCTGGTTATCTCTGCGCTCAGGAACGTCTTGGGTCCCTCCCCAGCTCCAAAACAGGGCTCCCATCCCGAATCCAGCCGTGGGGGGCCTGGATCCCCATCCTTTAAAGTGTGTGTGTGCATCCCTAGATCCAGGAGGGACGGACAGATCCAGGATGCTCCTGCCAGGAGAGGAAATCCCTTCCCATTATCCCTCCTTTGTGTGTAGATTCTTGCTGCCTTTTGAGGCCTCAGAGCTGGATGCAGAGGGGGGTTTTTCCAGCTGTTTCTCCACACAGCCCACGTCTGTCAGAGACCTTTAGCACGAAGCTTCCCATCTCCTTACATAAATAAAGGAAGGGGGAGCATCCCTGCGAGTTCCAGGCTTGAGGATATGTCAGTGAGAGCTGTCAGGGCTGTAGCTGCCATGATTCATGTAAAATTCATGCCATGCTGGACCAGCAGGCAGGTGTTTCAAAACATATCTGTGGCTTACACTTGGTCTTCTCCTACTTTGTGCAGGGGGGAGTTTTGGGATGCCACAGTGGTTTGATTTTATTTATTTATTTTTTTTCCCAGCAGGATCGTGTGCAAGAATTGCCAGAATTGGTGAAAACTTTGCCACTTGAGCTCTTTCTGTGCTGGTGATGCCGTTGTGGAGGTTTGTTTTTTGCCTCTGTGAAGGCGGGGGGGGGAATTGTCCTCCCAGCCAGGGAAGAAAAAACCCTAGAAAAGCTCACAAAGTGTCTGTGGGGTCTCTAGAGGGGAGGCACTGTGTGTTTGGGGTGTTTCCATGCCACCTGGAAAACCTGCAATCCCAAATGGCATTAATGGGAAACACCACAGCCGGGCTTGGAGCTGGGGGAATGGTGCCGGCCGAGGGGAGCATCCATCCTTCCTCCCTTCCTTGCTTCCTGCTGGAGCTTGCCGCTGGTTTTTCCTTTGTCTTGTCCCCTGGCAGCAGCTCCAGGTCTCCTGTCTTACCTGTCCCAGCCCTGATAAGCTCAGCTTTGACTCAAAGCCCGGTTGCCCTGTGTTTATTCCCTGCCAAACCCTCTCCCTTTGGATTGCTCCCGGCAGGAGGCTCTCCTGTAAGGGGAAATGTTTGCACACAAGTTCTCCCTTCCCTTTTCTGGCTGGAGCCTGGTGCATCCCTTCCAGCCAGCCGCATTCCCGGCATACCAGCCCCGGGGATGGCTTGGGAAGCATTTCAAGCAGGCTGGAGTATCTCCTGCTCAGGCTCTCCCCAGCACATTTCCTCTTGCTGCATTCCAGAAAAGGGCACCAAATCCTTCAGGACTTGCTGTTCCCCCTCACAGTGCCGGAGGAGGCATCAGCTCTGTATTCCCACCTCAGGAATTTGGGTCTGGCTGTTATTTTCTGCTTGATTTCATTTTCCAGCTGAGGGAGGAAAAGAAAAAAGATTGCATGGGAGAGGCAGAAAGGAAGAACAGCGTGAGGAGTGGATGAAAATCCCTTTGTAAAACAAGGGATTCGGACATAACTTCTAATTAAAACTTGGATGTTTAAGACCTGTTGGTGTTTTGCAGCCAGGCTGGAGTTTTGTGGCAGGTCTGAGGGAGCAGGAGGCAGGGGATGGATCCAGAATTTCCAGCATGATCCCGGGTACGCCCGACAGCGTTCCTGCTCCCTGGTGCAAACCTGGCGTAGCAACTCAGGGCTCAGGCTGTGCTCCAGCTGTGCCTTCAGCCTTCCCTGCTTGTCCTGGCCCATCTGGCCACTGTCCCAGCTGCAGAGGACACGGGTGACGTCAGGGCAGCTCTTGCCCACGCTTGCATCAGCCGCGACGTTGGTGGTCGGAGTGTCCTGTGGGAACGGGCTCCTTTCCCTCTCAGCTCCGGCGCACTGATGCAGCTGCTCTTCCACAGGGGTTCTGGAAGTGTTTTTGCAAGTGCTGCTGGAAAAAAAAGGAGGAAAAACCCCTTTATTTTTATCCTATTCAGTGCAGGAAGGGATGTTGCCCTGCCTGGTTGGCTGGGTGTGGAGAGAGATGCGGGGAGCAAGCGGGAGGAGCCAGGCCCCATCCCAGGAGATCCCAGTGCTGCAGCTGGGAGACAGGGATGACCCATTTGAACATGGAAAAAAGCCCAGTCCCGTGGGTCTTCCATGCTTCCACAGCAGCCCAGTGCTCAGTGGTTTCATAATTGTGTGACAGCAACGAGCAAATGCTTGGGAAACGGGGAGAAGGAGCAATTTATGATCCTGGGAGCAGCGTATTCCCAAAAAAACTCTGTAAGGCCAGAGGGCTGCTTCGTATGGGGGTGTGCCCAGCATCATGCAAGACCAGGCTGTCCTTGCCCTCCAAGGATTGGTGGTTCCTGGGAGCATCCAGGTTTAAGGAGAACAGGAGGACGCTCTCCTGTATCGGCACCACGGGATCAGCGTGCGGGTGGCATGGGGGAACCCGGAGCCTTTCTAACACCCTGGCCTTTGTCTCTGTCCCCCAGGCTGGTTCCCCGAGGTGACACTGGGGTCCCCATGGCCATGTAGTGCCTGCCTGGAGCGGAGATGGCAGCGCAGAGGATCCGGGCGGCCAACTCGGGAGGGCTCCCGCGGTGCAAGTCCGAGGGGACGCTCATCGACCTGGGCGAGGGCTTTGCTGAAACCGCGCTCTGCGACGTCAAAGGTGCGTGGGGCTGATCCTTCTCCTCATTTCAGGCCCATCCTCCCCTCCTGGGAGGGCTCGGTGACGCCAACAAGGCGGTGACAAAGGTGTTCCCTCTCCCCAGCGCTGGGATCCTGCAGGTTGCTCCAATAATCCTTTTTTCCTTCCCCACCTTTTATTGCCCTTTTTTTTTTTCCCCTGCTGTGTTTTCCTTACCCAGCATAAAAGCCGTGGTCAGGTGGGAGGGGAATTGCTGCTCCTCTGGCAGGAGAGCATCCCAAGGAAAAACTCCAGGTGGAAGCTGGAGTGCGCTGAGGGCCTCGAAACAAACAAAACACGCACAAACGCGATTGTTTTTGCAGGTGGAGCACCTGAACATCAAACACTTGCTGCAAAGTGGATGGGTTTTAATGCAGAAATAGGAATGACTCCTCTTCTCCAAGGGGTTTCAGCACATCCCTGTTAACCCTCCACATGCCCAGCTGGAGGGACACAGGAGCAGCCACTTGCCTGTCTGATCTGACACCAAAAACGCTCCGTCCTGCAGGATGACCGAGTTAGCAGTGGCTTCCAACCTGCCAGGCTGCCCAAATAATTCCAATTTGGAGGTTCTGTGTAGTTTTCCACTGGATAAATGTCCTCACGCCTTTGCCTGCTGGCGGATGAGTCGTTTGGGATGTGTACAAAACTCTTCTCCTCTGAACATTTGATCCCCAGGCTATATTTAAAGGCTTCTCTTTGCTCAGCTGTATCTTTCCTCGCCTTGTTATTTCCATGGTGAGAAGTAGTGGCTGCAGGGATGTGCAGTCTGAGCTCCCATCCCTTTGTCTCTGGGATTTTAAGGGCTTCCTGTGTTTTCTAAACTCCCTTTTCCTCCCAGAGAGCTCTCGAGCCCGTTGAAGCAGGTGCTGTCCCAGTTCCCTTGCAGCTCCCTGTTGGTGAAAATCCAGCTTTCCTTGTTTTCTTCAGTCTGCCGAGGGAGACAGCACACAATTAACCATTGATGGAACGTCAGCTGCAGCTCGGCTTTGGTGCTTTTTACAGAAACACATCCTGAAAATGAGAGCAAAGCCAATAAATAGGGTGACAGTGTAGGCTAAACCCTGCCTGGATGTAAACTGGGGTCCCCTGGCAAAACAACTTTCTGCTGGCACTGCTGCAAGGGAGGTTGGAGATGCTGCCAGGACCACGGCAGCACTGTGGGAGGGAGGTGCTGGGATTCTGTGGGGGTTCAAACTGGGTGACCTTTAGAAACACAGAATGGTTTGATTTGGGAGGGACCTGAAAGCAGGGACACGGTCCACTATCCCAGGTTGCTCCAAGCCCCATCCAGCCTGGCCTGGAACACTTCCAGGGATCCAGGGGCAGCCACAGCTTCTCTGGCCATGTTTGACCTGGGCAGGAGAGGGGTTACAGCAGAGCAAGAGGGCTTGTCACCTGTAGGAAGAGTTATCTTGGATTTGGATGAACCCTTTAAGGAAGAAAGGTGTGAATGTAGCAGAAATGGTGGAGATTTCTTGAAAACCTTCTTCCTTGAGAGGTTGCCCAGGGAATTAGTGGACCTGGAAGTTTCCAGAAAACACAGAGATGTGGCACTTGGGGACATGGCTTAGTGGTGGACGTGTCAGTGCTGGGTTAATGGTTGAACTCGATGATGTCAGAGGGCTTTTCCAGCTTTAGTGATTCAGTGATTCCAAAACTTACCTTCATCACTTAGAACAGTGTGGAATGGTGACCAGGAATAAATGATTGCAAATCTGTGGTGGCTCTGCTGTGCGTCTCTCACAGTGCTGTCTCCTCCTTGCCTCTGCAGTGCCTTCTCCCAGTGCCTTGCTGGTGAACAATCCCACGTCCTTTGGGAACGCGAAGGAAGTCGTAGCAATCAAGGATTACTGTCCCACGAATTTCACCACCTTGAAGTTCTCCAAGGGGGACCACCTGTACGTGCTGGACACGTCGGGAGGGGAGTGGTGGTACGCCCACAACACCACGGAGATGGGATACATCCCGTCCTCCTACGTGCAGCCCGTCAACTACCGCAACTCCTCCCTCACGGACAGCGGCATGATCGACAATCTGCTGGAGAGCCCCGACGAGGGCGTCAAGGAGCTGGACCTGCTCGGGGAGTGGGCTGATGTGAAGAGGAACTCTGCCAAATCCTACCAGAACAACCCCTTCCTGAACGGAGTGCAGACCAACCCGTTCCTGAATGGGAACTTGCAAGCAGCGCCCGGCTCAGATAAAGAATCTGACTCCAGCGTCGCCGTGGATTTGTTGCTCTTCGACACGGGGGCTCCCACGTCGGCTCTTCCCAGCTCGGCCGCCAACAGCAGCCTGGGGAACCTTTTTGATGAGTTTCCCTCCACGAACAGGCTGGATGTGGAACAGCCCGTGAGAAGGGACAACCCCTTCTTCCGAAGTAAGCGCTCCTACAGCTTGTCCGAGCTGTCCGTCCTCCAGGCCAAGTCGGACGCGCCGGCATCGTCGGGTTTCTTCAGCAGTTTGAAGTCTCCCACCCCTGAGCAGTTCCAGAGCCGGGAGGATTTTAGGACAGCGTGGCTGAACCACAGGAAGCTGGCTCGGTCTTGCCACGACTTGGATTTGCTTGGCCAAAATCCTGGCTGGGGTCAGACGCAGCCGGTGGAGACCAACATTGTGTGCAAGCTGGACAGCTCCGGTGGGGCCGTCCAGCTGCCGGACACCAACATCAGCATCCATGTGCCCGAGGGCCACGTGTGCCCCGGGGAGACGCAGCAGATCTCCATGAAGGCCATGCTGGACCCACCGCTGGAGCTGAACAGCGACAAGTGCAGCACCATCAGCCCCGTCCTGCAGATCAAACTCAGCAACATGGAGGTGAAGACCTTCATCATCCTGGAGATGAAGGTGTCGGCAGAGGTCAAGAACGACATCATGAGCAAGAGCCTGGTGGGGCTGCAGTGCCTGCGCAGTGACATGAAGGAGGGGCCCTACACGCCGATGCAGCTGAGCTATTCCTACGGGGACACCATCCAGGTGCAGCTGGAGAACCTGGAGCCCTGCATGTACATCGCGGCCGTGGCGCAGGGCCAGAACATCCTCTACCCCTACACCGTGTGGGATTACATCAGCAAGAAGATCACGGTGGGCGTCTACGGCCCCAAGCACATCCACCCTTCCTTCAAGACCGTGGTGGCCATGTTCGGCCACGAGTGCGCGCCCAAGACCCTGCTGGTCAACGAGGTCACCAGGCAGTCCCACAGCCCGGCTCCCGTCGCCCTCCAGCTCTGGGGGAAGCACCAGTTTGCCCTGTCCCGGCCCCAGGACCTCAAGCTCTGCATGTTCTCCAACATGACCAACTATGAGGTGAAGGCCAGTGAGCAAGCCAAGATCGTCCGGGGCTTCCAGATGAAGCTGGGCAAGGTCAGCCGCCTCATCTTCCCGATCACGTCCCACGACCCCAACGAACTCTCGGACTTCACGCTGAGGATACAAGTCAAGGATGACCAGGATGCCATTCTGACCCAGTTCTGCGTCCAGACGCCGCAGCCGCCTCCGAAAAGTGCCATCAAACCGACGGGGCAGAGGCGGTTCCTCAAGAAGAATGAGGTGGGGAAGATCATCCTCTCCCCTCTGGCTGCCACCACCAAGTATCCGGTTTTTCAGGACCGGCCGGTGCTGAGCCTGAAGTACGGGAAGCTGCTGAAGACGGTGGTGAGGCAGAGCAAGAACCACTATTTGCTGGAGTACAAGAAGGGAGACGTCATAGCCCTCCTCAGTGAGGAGAAGATCAGGTTGAAAGGCCAGCTGTGGACCAAGGAGTGGTACATTGGCTACTATCAGGGGAAAATCGGCCTCGTGCACACCAAAAACGTGCTGGTGGTCGGGAAGGTCAAACCCAGCTACTTCTCCGGGCCGGATCTCACCACCAGCCTGCTGCTGGAGCAGATCCTGAGGCCCTGCAAGTTCCTGACCTACATCTACGCCTCGGTGAGGACTCTGCTGATGGAGAACCTCAGCAGCTGGCGCTCCTTCGCCGACGCCCTGGGCTACCTGAACTTGCCGCTCACGTTTTTCTGCCGGGCGGAGCTGGACAGCGAGCCCGAGCGAGTGGCCTCCGTCCTGGAGAAGCTGAAGGAAGACTGTAACAGCATGGAGAACAAGGAGAGGAAATCCTTCCAGAAGGAGCTGATGACGGTGAGTCTGAGGCCTGGTGAAAGGGGGGCTCCGTTCCTGGCTCTGCAGAGGGATCAGGCTGAACAGGAGTTGCAGGTTTCTGAATTTGGTCTGTAGAGAGAGAAGTCCATCTTTCAGGTCTTTTGAACACTGCTGGGTGCTGTCAGGTGGTGCCAGCCCTGGGGTCGGTGGGCTCTTGCTTTAGGGGGATCACGGCAGTAATGAGGGAGGCGCTGAGGCACTCGGAATTCCGCAGTCACGCAATGGTTTGGGTTGAAAGAAACCTCAAAGCTCATCCCGTCCCACCCCGTGCCACGGGCAGGCACACCTTCCACTAGCCCAGGCTGCTCCAAGCCCCGTCCAGCCTGGCCTGGAACACTGCCAGGGATGGGGATTCTTTTTTTTCTGAGTGGCAGCTAAACCAAGGACGCCTCTGAGCTGGGACGTTTTATACATTGCAAATGGAAATGGGTGGCTTGCTCCTTGTCCTGAAAGGAATTTGGGAGAGCGCTGCCTGCTGGTACTTCTAGGATGCCATTAGCAAGTCAATCCCGTACGAAACATCATCTCCGTGATCGTTTCTAGCATTTCACAGGAAGCGAGCCAAAGAAAACACAGGGCAAAAGGTCTGGAAGAGATTTGCAGCTCTCTCCTGTTCCCTGCCCTCCCGCAGGAGCAGGATAACTGAGTTAGGGGGAACAGCGTGGTTCAAAATGGCAATTGGATTAAGGAATAGCTTGGCAAAATGAAATTATGGCAAAGGGGACTGGAGCTGAACGAAGGAGTTCAGTTCCCACACTCCTATTAGGGAGAAGGGGAAATGTAAGGACTGAGTAGAAGGTGTCAGGAAGGGTATTGAATCTGTTGTTATTTATGGAAGTGTTGTCCGAAGAGTTCCCTGTGCCCGGGCGCCACTTTGGGGCCTGGGGGTGCCATGGTTTAGCTTTGCCTTTCAGCTTTCAGGTCGCGCCGCCAACGCTGCTTCTGTTGCAGGGTTCTCCTGGCCATCAGTGACCCCTTTCCTCATCCAGGAGTGGAAAATCCGCCCTTTGCCCCCCGAGGGAGGGTTTGCCCCTTCAGTCATCAGGCCCAGTGAACGTTGGGATGAAATCCATGCTGCTCTTGCTGCATCTTTCCGGGAGCTTTGCGCTGTTTGCTTTCCCTGTTTGCCAACCCCGTAGGTGTTGCTTTTATCTCTTCCCATTGTTTTCAGGGATCCCAGGCGGTCTGTAGGTCATGGAGAACCCTCAGTGGGGAGACAAAGGGAAAGATAAGGCTCAAGGAGCTGCAGGAAAACATCCTGCTCCCCTGTGGCTGCCTGGAGAGCAGAGTCCCAGGGCAGGTTTTATTCTCCTTGTCTCTCTAATCCTGCTCTCTGGGAGGCTGAGCCCGTGGATAAAGGATGAGCTCCCTTCTTGGTGGAACACGATGCCGCTTCCAAACCCCTCGCTGCCGTCAAATCCTCCTTAGCCTATGGAGAAATTAGATTGAGCCTGTTGAAAGAAGGAAATAATGATGTTTCAGGGCATGGCAATGGAGCAGTAATGGGTTTTATTGTGTTTAAATCTGATTTTATTTGTAACAAATGGACTGGCTTTCTGGCGAGGGGAACCAGGTGCACTAAGCTCCAGTGTGGCCATTTCATCTGAAAATTGGTTGTCTCCCCTCAGAAGCGCTGGGAAGGGAGAAGCAGAAGCAGGTTTATCAGAGTTCAGCGTCGAGCACGCAAAATGCCAGTGGCAGAGTCGTGCACCAGCAGCCAAGCAAGGCAAAGCCTGGCCATGATGACTGGTTAATCAGTAATCTGCCTCTAATTACTATTTTTCTAATCAGGCACTAGCATTGGAGTGTGACGGTAACTCGGGGGGGGATGTGGCTCAGGAATTACTCAGCACAGCAGAGAGGGAGGGAAAGCTCTCCCTCCCTCCTCTCTGCCCGTCGGAGGCAGGCAGCACGTGGATAAAAAAGTAAAAAAACTGGGTGTGGATTCGAGCAGATTTCGTTGCCCCTGGTGCCTGGCCCGTGGGGATAGATGTGCCCTGAGACACAGCATTTCTCCCTCTCTGGCTGTTAGAGACACTCTGGTTTGTCATCCCTCCAACACACACTGCTGTTGGGAAGAGCACGGCTCTGCTGGGAATGCTCCTGGCACGGCAGCAGGGAGCCGTGCAAAGGAAACTCTGAGCTTGTTCTTCTCCAGGCTGCTTGTAAAGGTCACACACGAGATGAGGTTGGGAGGGTGGTTTTTTTTTTCTTCCCCTCCCATTGTTTTGTTTGCTCTGACTCCCGGTATCCAGGTATCCATGTGCTGCCTGTCTCCTGCCAAGAGTTTTTCCTTGTCCCTGGTGTGTGCAGGCCTCAAAGAGCTGCTGGGGGGGCTGCAGGTCAGGGTGTTCATGGCTTTCGGTTGGGAGAGACCTTAAAGCCCATCCCATCCCACCCCTGCCATGGGCAGGGACACCTCCCACTGTCCCAGGCTGCTCCAAGCCCCAGTGTCCAGCCTGGCCTGGGACACTTCCAGGGATCCAGGGGCAGCCCCAGCTGCTCTGGGCACCCTGTGCCAGGGCCTGCCCACCCTCAGCATGCTGAGATCCAGCTGGGCGTCATGTCCAAGGAAATTACCCCAAGGAGCCAGTATGAGGCAAAAAAAAAAAAAAAATCAGTATTTAAGGCTGACAGTGTGTATTTTAAATGTGTGAGATGATTTTGGAGGTGGTGACAGACAAAAAACGAGTGGAAGAGACGTTTGATGCCTAAACAAGGGTTGTTTTGGGGAACACTTGTACAGAGGCAACTTTTTTGGGTCAAAACCTGACCTATATCCCAAAGAGGAGGATGAGACAGGAGCCTGTGCACGAGGATCCTCTCACCCCGTGGTCTCACGGTCTCCTTGGGCCTTTATCCCATGTTTATATGTTTGAGGAAGTCCCAGGTGGGAGCTGTTTTCCTCCACTAGCTGCTTTCCTTCGTTAGGAAATGGGATTCTGCATTTCAAAGCTGGGATGTAAATTCAGCCTCCCCTGGATGCCTTTTAAGTGGAGGTGTTTCTGCTTTGAACCGGGATTTGAATATCAAACACCCTCTCTGCTCTTTGCTGGGCTGGCGGAGCCGGTTCCCAGCTGCTGCCAGGGGAGTAAATAATAAATAATAAATATTTTGGAGGGCTCTGGCAAAGCACAGCCCAGGTCACACCTGGGTGCTGAGGGATGGAGACGCAGTGGGTGCACCCAGCTATCCCGGGAGGCTTGTCCAGGGCGAGGGAGGAGGATGGAAAAAATTGGGCCATAATCCCACTGGAGGATTAAGTCTGCCGAGCTAATCCCAGTGTGTCGCCGTTCCCAGTAATATTCCCCCTCTGGCTGCCACCTCGGTGTCTGGGATGTCTCGCACCCCTTCCCCACGTGGCTCTGGTGCTGTCCCTGTCTCCTGTCACCTCTGCCCGTGTGCTTGGAGCTGCCAGGGCACAGCCCGTGGTGCCGTGGCCAGCAGTAGGTTTGGGAGCTAACACGCGGCGCTCCAGGCCGATCCGTCTCTCCCGGACTCCTTGTTTTGGATGATTTTGCAGCTCTTGCTGAGGTGGCCTCCCGGCTGCTTTCCTTTGCTGCTGTTTTGTTGTTCACCTGGAGCAGCAGGAGGAGCAGGAGAATCCATCTCCTGCAGCTCCATCCCTCTTAACCCTGCAGCGCTCCCGGCTCCGGGAGGCCTCTTCCGCTGCCTCTGACCTCGGGCGGGAGGTGAGAGCAGCTCCTTCAGCCTGCTTTCCTAAATGCCAGGTTCTGCCCGGGATTGGGATCCAGCTGCCTGGAAAGGCGGGTTTGGGGATGTTCAGTCTGCCCCCTTCCTTAGGACCCTCCAGATCCTTCCCCTGCAGAGAGGGCGGTGGATCCGTGCGGCTCTAGCAGAGGAGGCGGTTCTGGCACAGGTGTGTGACATCTAAATGCTTCCTCATGTCTTCTGCACCACCAAATGAGGGCTCTTTCCCATGGATTTTCCTTGCTTGTTTAACGAGGGGGTTTATGGCCGCCCTGGCTCCCACAGGAAGCCGGTGTCAGCACTTTGGAGGAGCAGCCACGTGCTGGGCTGCAGCTGTGATTAGAACCCAGCTCAGCTCTAAGCTGGGAGCAGATAAGGGGGAAAATCCACGGTGCTTTTGCTTTGCAAATCGCTGGAGTGGTTTCAGATGTTCCCATCTTCCCTCCCCCAAGTGAGACCTCCACTGGGCGGATTTAACCCTTCTTTGCCCCACAGCCAGACCTGGATTTGCCTGGCCCCCTGTGTTGGGAGAGGGTGTCAGGGCCCACGGAGGCAGAAAGGTGGATTCTGGCCACATTTCTGGGAGAACCATCCCCGTGCTGCTGTGAAGGAGCTGGTGGGGTCTGTTTGCTTGATTTCCATGTTTAATAACATCAAACCCCTTCCTGAGGCTCAGGGTAGGATTTGCCCAAGGACTGGGGTTGATGCTGCTGGGACTCTTGTGATCCAGAGGCTCTGGTAGAGGCTGGGGGAGCCCTGGGGAGTGGGGTGACGATCCTGGCAGTCAGATCCCATCCTCTGAGACTGAGCACTGCCATTAAACCCTTCCTTTCCTGGGCTGCTCTGGGGGTTTTCCCTTACTGCAGCTTCATCCCACCGTGAGGGGATTTTAATGGGATTTGACACTTCAAGGCAGGAGCTAACCCTACTCCATCCTTTTTTTCCTGGCTAAGTCATTCCTACCTAGAAAACCCGGAGTGATGCAGTTGCTCTTTCCACTTCAAAACCATTTGTGGAAAATCTTGGCTTTTAGGACAATAAATGATGCAGGAGGAGGAGAGGAGGAAGAACATCCCGAGCTGAGCAATGCTTGTACTGTCGGAGTCTTCACCTGGGTCTCACCCCAGCCCATCCCCTCACAGGGCTGATGTCCAGGTGCCATCCCAAAATGTCCTGGTTGTGCCTTGCCCACTGCTCTGCAGGATAGTGCAGCTCTGGGATGGAGTCTGGATTAGTTCTCTTGATTAAAAGCATCTGTTGTCCTCAGCCCCCGGGATGCTTTAAACTGCTTAAGGTGGGGCCTGGACATCCCGGGAGGGGTTGCCTGGAGAATGAGGCTGCCTTGGCCAGCCCGGCTGCAAAGCCCATCCCCGAGGGGTCGAGTGCTTTGTCCAATTAATGGGATTACTCTCCTGCCCAGGCCTGCTGGCCTGATTTCCCCAGCTGTTGCTAGCAAGGAGGCAGGAGGAGTTTTGGGATGCTCCTGGAGGGAATTCCCCTGCCACGCGCCCCCGGCCTTGACTCCCTGCTCGCTTTCCCCCCCTGTCCTCCAGGCCCTGCTGAAGATGGACTGCCAGGGGCTGGTGGTGCGGCTGATCCAGGACTTTGTGCTGCTGACCACGGCCGTGGAGGTGGCCCAGCGCTGGCGGGAGCTGGCCGAGAAGCTGGCCAAGGTGTCCAAGCAGCAGATGGACGCCTACGAGGCCCCGCACCGCGACAAGACGGGCACGGTGGACAGCGAGGTGAGAGTGAGCTTCCACGGGCCCTCCGTGGAGATCTGGGCCTCCACTGGCCCTCCGTGGAGATCTGGGTCTCCCTGGGGCCCTGTGGGTTGCAGATCTTGGAATTTTTTTGGCTGGAAAAGACCTTCAAGGTGTTGGAGCTCACCCAGCGCTGCCAAGCCCCACCAGTGTGGGCCCAGCGCTCTTAAAGCTTTCCAACCAAATGATTCCACGTTTCTTTGGAGATTCCTCCAGAGCACACTCTTCTTGGAGGTCCAGAGGGATCTGGGGGGTGTTCTCCTGGGAAGGTGCTTGCTCTGGGCTGCTGGCTGAGCTCTGATCCCCTCCCACCTGTCCCCCCTCTGCCCCAGGCCATGTGGAAGCCGGCGTACGACTTCCTGCTCACGTGGAGCAGCCAGATGGGGGACAGCTACCGGGACGTCATCCAGGAGCTGCACACGGGGCTGGACAAGATGAAGAACCCCATCACCAAGCGCTGGAAGCACCTCACGGGCACCCTGATCCTCGTTAACTCCTTGGACATGCTGCGGGCAGCTGCCTTCAGCCCCCAGGACCACGAGGATTTTGCCATCTAGCCCGCGTTTGTCCACTTCTCCCTGGCTGGGAAGTTTGTCCTGTGCTTTTTCCCCCCTCTCCTCTTTCTTGAGCTGACTTTAAAGAGAAGAAGTGGAGGTTGCTCTGCGTGGGTTGGAAGAGGCCAAAGTTTGCAAGTTTTCCACCAGGACTGGAAGGCAGCGGGAGACATCCCACCTCGATGGGAATTCATCGGGAAGGGGACGGCTTTTCATCCAGTTAAACTCTTTCTTACTAAAGAAACCCCAGACTTTCAAGAGGGTAGGAAGAAGGGGTGGGGAGGGGGTCCCAAAAGAGATCACGTGTTTTTTTAGGCATTTACAAATAAAAGTCTAATTTTTGTAACGAGCAGTAAAAGTTGTAACAGCTTTGGGGGAGGGGTGGGTGAAGCTGTGGCTGGTTTTAGGTCGTAGAAACTGCTTTTAAATGATGGGGTTTGAGACAAATACGGGTCCTGTAAACACATATTTTAAGAGGAAGCACAGGAAATGCCCTTTCCCCCTACCACGGGCAGGATCTTGGCTACCAGATGTGACTGAAGCACCGTAAGAACTTGGGGTGTCCCCAAATTTGGGGTGTGCTCAGCCCAAGCAGCACCTTGCACCAAAAAATACTTTTTTTTAAAATTGTTTTATTTTATTCACAGGCCCTGTGAGCCAGTGTGCTCAGCCCAAGCAGCACCTTGCACCAAAAGTACTTTTTTTTAAAATTTTTTATTTTATTCACAGGCCCTGTGAGCCTTTGGGTTGTTTTTGGGGTTGTTTTCGTGTCTCTGCAGACGTGGATTTTCTTGTTTGTGGGCAGGGAGATGCTCGTTGCCTGTTCCTGTTTCTTTAACCAGGAGGAACTTCATCCCCCCCTGGATGTGGTGCAGGACAGCTCTGGAAGAAGCTGGAGGTTTGGGGCTTGCCAGAGACCTCAGGAGATGGATCAGGAGGACGATGAGAGGGAATTGTTGCCATCCACAGAATCCCTCTACCGGCCAAAAAAAAAAAAAAAAAAGGAAGAAGAGGGAAAAGAGAGAATCTTCCTCCTAGTTTGAAATCCGAGCTCATTGGGGATGGTCCAGGTGCTCTTTGCCATTGATTTCTAATTCTTCAGGGCTCCCCAAATCCAGTTTAACCTGTCAATAATCTTTGCTATAAACCTGCTGCCAACAGCCTCAATATTTCTGGCACCCTGTGCCCGTATGTTTTTCCCCCCTGTTCCTCTTAAATCCGAGTTTTTGGAACTACTTCCTTTCCTCCTTCGGCTCCCCGGCGTTCAGGTATTTCACCTGGGAGGGGAATATTTTTGCACAGAAAGGTTATTTTAAGTGCAGAGGCTCTTTGTAGTGAGAATGTGTAAGGGTTGTTAAGGGATGGGTTTGGGTTTTTTTTCAGGTTAATTAAAAAAATAATGGAAGGGAAAAAAAATGGAAGAAAAAGAGTAGGAAAGGCATCCTGTGGAGGGAATGGTGTATTTCCCTCTTCCCAAATTCCCATCCCCAGAAGTGATCGCTCTCCATGGACCCCACAACAGCACCTTCAATTTCTCCTCGGGGCTTTCCTGTGCAACTCCCCATAGCACAGAGGGTCTGTGAGCACCCAGCCCCTTTCCCTCTCCCTGAGGCACCCCAGGAGCCCATTTTTCCATGCAGGAGCTGAAATCCCTGCTGCAGTGAGGGTGACCTCCACGTGCAGGCAGCAGGATGCCTTTTCCCTGGGCTTTTACCTGAACCTGGGCTCTCCCCCTTTGCCTGGCAGGCTCCAGAGCTCTGCAGAAGGCTGTGCTGGGAGAGTGGCAGCAGCAGTGAGGGCAGGAGTCGGAGCCTCCCGTGAGCCATGAATAATCCCAGCTTTTTTTTTTAGCCCCCCTGCTCCCCCTTGGTTTTTCTGTCTCCCTCAGGTACTCTGAATACCCGCCCTGGCATTCCAGCAGCTGCCTCAGACCCCCTGGGCTCAGCTCCTCAGCACCCTGTGCCCTCCCCAGCCCGCTGGGACCACGGCCAGCACCACGCGGGGTGAGGCTGTGGTAATTTGGTCCCAAATCCAGTCCTTCCTCCCGTGCTGGGACTGGGAATGTGTCCCCCAGATGCCTTCTGGACTAAATGTCAAGGCCTTCTCCTAAAAATCTGTCTGGGCCTCTGTGTTGCCACCCTTGTGCAGGAACTGGGTTTTGTTCTTATTGGGAATGGGCCTTTTTTTAAAGAAAAAGGAGTTTTTCGGGGGAAAACCCCAAAAAATCCAAGTAAAGCTGTTACTCTCCAGTGCTCCCGGTTAGATCTCATCTGTGTTGTCTCTTCATCCCCAAAGCACCTTGGATGAGTGGGATTCATTTAGTGGGGTTTCCACTGTGCCAGCACCCGGAGCCAGTGGTCCTCAATCCCATTTCCTCCCCTCAGCCTCCCCATCCCACTTTGTCCAGGGAGAAGTGGCTGGGAACAGTCTTGCTGCCCAGACTGCTGCTTAGGCTCAAGCTGCAGCTAAGGGACTTCCTGAAGGTGGGGTTGCAGGGTTTGTTTTGGCACGGGGGAGTTTCCCTGGTTGTTTTCTGGCCGGAGAAAACATCCCTGCATTTAGCCAAGGCTGTTATGGTGCTCCCAGTCCCAGTGGAGGTCAGATGCCAAGCCAGGAAAAGGAAATATTCAGGTGTCTGGCTGTGGCTTCAGGGCTCTCAAGGGTGGAGGAGTGACAGGATGGATCTGTGATCCCAGATGAGGCTCCCTGGAGCTTTCTCTGAATTATTCCTGAATTATTTGCACAGAAGTCTGGTTTTCCCTGGGGTTCTCAGCCCTGGCCAGCCCCAGCTCTGTGGGATGGACACAGGTGATGCCCCACATGGACACCCTACCCTGCCTTGTGCCTCCTTTCCCTGCTCTGGGAAACAGGGACACCAGCCAGATGATTTGGGGAGTTCCCCCTTGCCTGGCTCCCTGGAATATTTCAAGGAAAGGATTTGGCTTTTTATTCCTCAGGGAGCCAAGCGCTTCAGCACGGGTCACCCTGCAAGTGCATCCTCACAGCATTTTCTCCTCTGCTTCAGCCCTCACAAGTGAGGGATCATCTTTTGTGGGCTCATCCAGCGCCAAAAGGGTCAGGGAGAGGTGTCAGGAGGGGAAGGGAGAGGAAAGTGACCCCTGGGTTATCGGGGTCTCCACACAAAGCGTGGCTTGCAGGGAGATCTGGAGCCTGGGATGAAGGACCCTGGCGGTCTCCGGGTGTTCATTTTCATCCCTGGAAATCCCTGCTGCAAATCAATGGATTTGCTGCCTTCCCAGCTCTTTGGGGGAAGCCTCTGGTGGATTATCAGGACACCACATGAGGAGCTGCTTTTGAGTGCTTGGAAGAGCAGGGTTGTTCCAAGGGTTGCTCCCAACTCTTCCTTAGGTTTCTTTGGCCACCAAATCCCCCCTTTCCCAGGGCTGTCCCCTGCACCCAACCTCCTCTGAGGGCCATTTCCCCGTGCCAGCTGGAGGCTTGATGGATGGTTTTGTGGAAAAACCGTGGTAGGAGCACCTCCAGGATCACAATGGATCCCTTGGAATCCTGCCCTGGGATTTGCTGGTACTCCCAAGTTCAGCAGTCCTGTTGCAGGTTTGGGTTTCCTTGTTTGCTGGATCCTTCGTTTTTTTTTTACCTTAATAGCCCGGGGTGACTTCATCCGGCCTGACCCCTCACAGAGCAAGGCTGGAAACGAAGGGAGAGGATCATCCCAGGAAACACAGCTCCCATTCTGAGTTCAAGCATCCCCTGGGGCTCCCCTCTTCACAGCTCAGCAGGTTTCATCCACTGCAGGAGTCCAGGGGCTTCTGAGCAACAAATGGCACCTTTGGGCTTTTTAGTTTTGTTATAATGGGG
>NW_008240023.1:915848-916285 GCF_000691975.1 Corvus brachyrhynchos | reverse complement strand
GGGGGGGGGAAAGAAGGCAGTAAAGGTGTGTTTTTCCCAAGGGGTGGCTGCTTGCTGGACTTGGAGTGGAAGGACCCTGATGTCCAAGTGGAAAGGAACAGGGCTCTCTCTGGCTGGGGGGAGGAAGGTGTGATTTTTTTTCCCCGTTTCACAGCCTCCCTCGGTGTTGGGATGTTGGGAGTGACACGCTGGTTGTGGTTTCCCCTTCCTCCCCCTGCCCCTCCCCGAATCACCCGGCTGCCTCCCTCCTGCTCTGCTGAAATCATCTCCAAAGGGGTTGGGATCAACCCAGGCCCCCTTCAGCACAAATCGAGTCACTGGGATGCTCCTCAGTCCCTCACCGGGACAATGAACCATAGAGGGATGCTTGGATCTGCCCCAGGGAAGCAGGGACCGTGCCTCCCCCTCCCCTGAGATAATCCAGGCTGGTGGCATTC
>NW_008240023.1:892078-915809 GCF_000691975.1 Corvus brachyrhynchos | reverse complement strand
AAAAATCCAGGCAGGAGCTGGCTGGGGGGATTTGGGATTTGCTTGATGACTCGCTTTTATCATCCTAAGCAATCAGATGTGAGACCTTTCACCCTTCCTTAAAAGAAAGGGAATTGGTGCTGGGAGCCCTCGGTGGTTCCTGTCACAGCAGAGTTGTGTGACAGTGGCTTTGTGTGTGAGCTGTGACCTCCTGGCTCTGCACAAGTCCCTGACAGGAGGGGGCAGCCGGGGGGGAAATCGGGCTCTGCTCCCAGGGAACAGGGACAGGAGGAGAGGGAACGGCCTCAGGCTGGGCCAGGGGAGGGGCAGGGTGGACATCAGTGGGAATTTCTGCATGGAAAGGGTGCTCAGGCCTTGGAACTGCTCAGGGTGGTGTGGAGTCCCCATCCCTGGAGGTGTTGAAGGAACACGGGGATGTGGCTGTGGGGACACACGTGGTTTAGCTGGGTTAAGGGCTGGACTCGATGTCCTTGGAGCTCTTTTCCAAGGTGAAGCATTCCCTGGCTCACGGAGCTGCACTCCTGCAGCTGGGGCACTTCGCTCCTCTCCGGGTTCAGCCGAGCACGTTCCTCCCGTGCAGGGAGAGTCTGTCCTGCCTTTCATGTCAGACCTTTTGGCAATCCCTTTTCCCCAGGTTTCATCCCACTCTCCTATAAATAACTCCTAGAAACACCTCTGCAGGTGAGAATTAATGCAAGGGCTCGGTGGCTGCTCCAGCTAAAAGTGCCTGGGCTTGCTGCTGCCAGCTCCCTGTGCCCCTCAGGCAGTGCCAGGGCCCTAGGCTGCCGTGGGATGGGACATCTCCAGTGCCAAACCCTCTGGAATGCTGCAGGGATAACTCTGGGGGATGATGCAGGGGCCAAGGCACGTTCTGGACCACTTCCCATGGTTATTCCCACAGCATCAGTCCTGCACTGCTCCCCAGGCTGGACCAGCACAGCTGCCATCCCAAAGCCACTTTTTTTGTGGGTTTGGGGTGAGTTTGGGTGGTTTCTGTTCAATGAGGCTGGTGCTGCTCCTGGCAGGTTGGCTTCCCTCACCCACACTCCTTCCTCAGGGAAGTGGGATGCACTCCACATCTTCCCCTACCGTGCTTCCATGATTTCCAGAGTGGGAAATGAGTTCCTGGCAAACCTCCCCAACCAGGAGTCGTGGCTGGGTACCAGCAGCAGTGAGTATTTACTTTCCACAAAGCCACCTGAAAGGTAGATGATAGAAGAAATAAGTTAAATAATTAATTTCAGCATACAAGTGAGAGTGTCCAGGGCAAGGGACTCACCTGTGGGTGGAGCCCTGCACAGGTAAGGAAGATGGAGTGTTCCTGTGCCTGTGGATAACCAGGATATTTATAAGGATGTATTTCTAAAAGGGAATGGCTTTCAGCTGACAGAGAATGGGTTTAGATGGGATATTGGAAGGAATTGTTCCCTGTGAGGGTGGGCAGGCCCTGGCACAGGGTGCCCAGAGCAGCTGGGGCTGCCCCTGGATCCCTGGCAGTGCCCAAGGCCAGGCTGGACATTGGGGCTTGGAGACCCTGGTGTGTCCCTGGGGGGCAGGGGTCTCCATGGACCCCCACACTGGTGAGTTGGAGGAGCCCAAGATCCGCCCAGAGCTCCCATGGCAGTGGAAAAACCTCACTGTGGCCCTTGAGGGCTGGGGTGAGGCTGAGGAACCCTGTGGCTGCAGAAAAATGCCAGCAATTCCTGTCATTTCCCATGGTGTGGCTGGTGGGAAGCAGGGAGAGATGCCGGCTGCATCCTCCCGCTGGAGCCAGGGCTGCTGTGCCCCATCCCAAACCCAAAGAGCCTCGTGGCTGTGTTTTGCAGCTGGGGTGGGTCTGAGCAGTCCAGAAGAGCTGGGAAGCAGCACTATCTCTTTCCCAGACTTACAGGATGTTAAAATCCAGGGAAAAATAAGAAAAACACTCAAAAGGTGCCTGGGTGGGAGCAGAAATCACCAAGCTCCGGGGAGGGTTTACCTGAGAGCTCGGTAGTGCTGAGGTGGGAGGTGTTTGTACCCCCGTTCTCCAAGGGCAGCGAGGGCACTTTGGCTGCTGCTGCCTTTTCCCAGAGATTAGAAGGATTTGCTGGAAAAGCTCAGCCTGCAGTGCCTGGGGCTCTGGGAAGCTCGGGGAGAGGAGCAATGGTTGGCCCTGCCTCAGTTTCCCCTTTCAGGGAGGTGCCCCAGTCTCAGATGGGCTGTGGATGTTGGAATTCTCCAACTCCCAGCAAGGGAAGCTGGGCTGGAGGCTCTTGCCCTGGTTTTTGGCTCTGTATGGCCCCAGTTAAGGGGCAATAAGAGGGGACATCATCCCCTGATTAACCCTTCCCCTGGGAATGGGGGCACCGAGCTGTGCTGATGATCCAGCTCCTTCCTCTCCACCAGAGCCACTTGTCTCAAGTGCTTTGGCTCCCAATTGGCTCTGGAAATGCTCTCCTGGCAGCAGTGTCCATATTCCGGGAGCACAGGGGGATAAACGAGTTCCTGGGGAGTTCCAGCCACCCTCCCGGGCTGGCTTGGAGGGAAGTGTGGCCTTTTCCCTGCTCCTGCCTGTGGATGATCCCAGAGTGTCCTCTGCTGGGCACAGGGGTGCTTCTCCAGCCCCGGCCCCACACGTCCTTTCTCCCAGGGAAAATAAAGAGCAGGATAAAGCAGCAAGGGTGAGGAGAGCGAAGGGAGGGAGAGGAGGACGCCTGGTTTCTGCTTGATTTCCTTCGGCTGTGTTAAAAAACGAAGTAAGTCGTGGGATGGGCATTTTGCTACTTGCTTCCTTTTAGTTTTACTTGCCCTGCACAAGGGGGTTGGAGCTGCAATTAGGGTATTTTAATGGATTTTTGTTTTCTTATTTGTGCTGCTCTGGTCTGAAATCAGAGAGTTTTCCCCTTGCCCACGCAGAGAAACTCACTGGGTTGATGCAGAGCCAGTTTGCAGCAGGGCACTCGGAGAACTTCTCCTCAAGAGCATTTTAAAGTGGTTTTTGTTTTGGCACTGGATGCTGCTGGGAGCCAGGGATGCTCAGAGGGGACTGAAGGCACCGTGACTGTGCTGTGACAGCACTGAGAGGTCTGGCAGGGTCTCCTTTCCATGCTGTCACCAGAACCACGGGGACAGCCAGAGCTGTCACCTCAGGAACGCGTGGAGCTGCAGGAGCTGCGTTTTCAAAGCAGGGCAGCCCTCACACACCATGGGGGGTCTGCACACCCCAAAGAAAGGTCTCCTTCTGTTTGTGGTGGGCAGGAGCAGGGGCAGCAAAGCCACAGTGCTGAGTGGGGTGGGCGTCCAGGAGATTTGGGGACAGGCTGAGGACGGAGACCGCCTCGAACTTCACAGCTTCCTCTGAAATTTCTGCTTTTCCAAACAGCCAGAGAAAAAGAGCAGCAGCAGCAGGGACTCAGCAGGACACCTGTGCTGCTCTGAGCTACTGGGATACCCCAGTTCTGAGCCCGGAATATTCACTGGGAGCTCTGGCAGCCTCAGGATGCCACCTCTCAGCATGGACCAAGTCACCAGGCAGCGGGGCAGGAACGCTGGGAAGGGGTTTTGGGTCTCAAGGCGGCTTTCACACCATGGGGGATTGAACCTGTCCCTTCTCCAGCTCTTTTTCCATGAACAAACAAGCATTTTCCCCATTTCTCTCAAGACAGACAACACAGGAGCCTTTACTTTCAGCGTTTGGGGTTTATTTGTAGGGCTGGGGTTTGGGGCCTTTCCCTGAGAATCACTTCCAAAGAGCAAATTAGTTGGGGTTTATAAGCAATGCCTACAAAGGTCTCCTCACCAGCAGGTGAGCTCCAGGTACGGCACATCTGCCTGATGGGGAATTTGGGGGAAACATCAGTGCTTCCCTGGCAGCTTCCCTGCCAGAAACCTTGGTTTTGTTCAGGGTCTTGTAAACGCACACGAAGAAGTGCATCGAGCTTGGTTTGCCTGACAGCAACTGTGAGTGTGCAATGTTTGCCTCTCCTACAACAGCAGCCACACAGAGATTTCAAACAGAAATCTCACCAGATGGTTCTCCTAAAGTCATCCAGAATCCTTCTGTATCTCTGCTGCATGTCAAGGTCAAAAGGAAAAGTCACTGAGAGTCCTCTGCACACCGAGAGGTGGAAGCCAGGAGCCTTGGATTTCACACTCAGACCTTCCCAAGTGACTGCAGCACTCCTAGCCAAGGCATTTTTAACAACCCATTCTTAATTAAAAGGCCAAAATTAGATCAGTGGAACAACCCTTCTCGTGGTGCTGTTTCAAAGGATCCCTATCGTTCCTCGCCTGACAATCGCAGTGTTTCATTTATCGCAGTGAAATTTGAGCTGTTCTCTGACCCCGCTGCTGCTCTGGAGCAGGAGCTTTGGCACCTACTGCTGCTTCCAGGTGTTAGTGGGACTTGGCTTTGGCCGCCTTCCTCGTCCTGCCCTTCTTGCAGAAGCACCTGCGGCAGCAGCAGAGGCAGCACTTGAAGGAGATGAAGAGGGCGAGGAGCACCACGGCCGCCAGGAAGGCGATGACGTCCAGCGAGTGGTACTGCACCCAGTTGAGGTCGTGGGCAGCGGGGCGCAGGTGAGGGGCCCCCTTGTGCCTCATCACAAACTCCACCCAGTGCACAGCCAGGTCCAGGGGGTGGAGGGGCCTGTCCAGGTGCAGGTCGGAGAGGCGCTGGATGTTCTCTTTGTACCTGCCGAGAGAAGGGGGTGGGGGGGGGGGGGCAAACACGGAATCACGGGGGGGGATGGGGTGGAAGGACCCTAAAGCTCATCCCTCATGGGCAGGGACACCTTCCACCTGACCAGGTTGTTCCAAACCCTGTGCAGAACACTTCCAGCAGCTTCTCTGGGCTCTTGTGCTACTGAGTCCCTTGGGAAGGACAATGACAAAGTTACGGGCCCAGGAAGTGCTGTTTCCAGTGACAGAAAAAAAAGAGGGAAAGCTTAGTTTGAGCTCTCAGCAAAACCTCTGGGGTGAAGGTCTCTGGCTGAAATGGGAGACTGGGGGTAGAAAGGCTGGCCAGCTTTTCCAGCTGCATTATTATTACTGCTGTTAGTAGTAATTGTAGTAGTATTACTGCTATTAGTGCTATTATTGCCATAAAAACTGCTTAGGAAACAATGTCAATAAGCTGCTGTTTCTCAGGAATGTGATGGAGTTTCTTAGCCCTTGGCATCCTGGAAAGAGAGCATTTCCTTATGTCTGAAGGAAATCTCTGTGCTGCCTTCAAACCCCTTGGGTGTGCTGACTGCAGCGCTGTGATGTTCCCTGAAATTCCTCCTCAGTTTATCCCTGCACGTTCCTCCTGCTCTGTGCTGGGACTGTCCAGCCTTGCTGAGCCAGGCAGCAGCTCCCTGTGCTCACAGAACTCCTTACGAGCACTGGGGGGAGGAATGTCTAAGAAAACTCACCTGTGAGATGAATGAGTGATAAATACCTTAGATAAACCCTTTTCAGGCTCCCCACTGACCTGTGCCAGCACAGGTTTGGGAACAAAAGCTGTTTGCCACTTGTGTCAAAGCCCTGTGTGTCACTGCCTTGGCTTCAAGAAGGTGGCACAGTTTTTTGGCAAACTGATTTCTTTCATTGCATTCGTAGCCCATCTCCCCCTGATCCCTGCATCCTCCCCTCTCAGCCACTCCTTGTCTCCTAAAGGGGACAGCCTGAAGTTAACCCAGGGAGAGCATCAGCTCCTCCACGGAAGAAGCTGCTATCAAATCCCTAATTTTGATAAAAGAAGCCATTTAGGGACAGAGAAACCTCGTGGTAAGCTGGTAGTGAACGTGCTGGGGCCACACAGCAAGAGGGAGGAAGGCTGTGCCTCTGGTACTGACTTTTTATCGTTGATCACAGCTTTCAGGGCAGTGGAAATGTCGTTGGAAGTCATCTCCAGGATGTTGAGGGTCAGCCCTGCGCCGCGGGACTCCACTCGCTTGGCGTTGTCCATCTGGTCCCCGAACAGAGGCATCAGCACCATGGGCACCGCGTTGCAAATGCCCTCATAGACCCCGTGGGAGCCTCCGTGGGTGATAAAGGCACGGGTCTTGGGGTGGGCTGTGGAGGGAAACGCAGGCTTGCTTAGCTCCTGGAATGAGTGGCTCCCAGCAACACATCCCTGGGGGAAAAACCTGCACGAAAGAGGGCCGTGGCTGGGGTAAGTCAAGGATTTGGGGCTGTTGTGAGTGTGGCCAGATGTAGGGATTGGAAGGTTGTAGACCTCTGTCTTGGTTTTGGGTAATCCTCCAAGGCTTCTCTGACTTTAGGATTAAACCAGAGCCAGGAGAGGCTAAAAAGGACGTTACCATCGATTACTTTTTTACCATCTCTTCCACGGCTGTGAATCTCTCTCACAGCCCAGCCTGGTCTCTAACCAACATGTGCTTTCCTGGCAGCAATTCCACCACTTTAAAAGCCCAAAGACCTGTCTGGAAGTGCTCACTTGAGGACCATAAATTTCCTTTTCAGGCCAGAAGACAGGACAAAAACACAGCCAGGTGTTGAGACTGCTTAGTCAGACATTAAGACTCCCATTTCTGACTGGTACTCAAGTGTTGGAAAACCTTTCCAAACAGAGCTGTCTCATAATTCAGCACTTTCCAGCTCAGCTCCTGAAGGACAAGCCCTGGCCCCAACAGCAAAGGCTGCAAGGAAGGTTTGTGACCCACAGTGATGGGTCGGGGGGTGGTAACTCACACCTGACCCACAGACGATGCCCTTGGGGCCTCACAGCAGCAGCCCTGGAGTACCAGCACCATGCTGGAGTCAGCCCAGGTGTGCCAGACCTACCCAGGAGGTCGTTCTGAGGCAGCCACTTGACGAGCTTCACGTTCTTGGGCAGGTTGGGGGGGGCCTTGCCCGTGTACCGCCACAGGACCTGGCAAGGGGAGCAAAGCCCGCGTCAGACGCCAGCAGGAGAAGGGAGGGCAGACCTGAGAACAGCGGGGAGCTACTCTGCTGGAAGGGGAGGAGGGAGATGGTACCGTCTGAGGGACTGTTCCCAACGCCTCGGCGATTTCCATGGCTTTCTTCATGGGAATCTCGGAGACCATGGAGCCCAGCGAGAAGACGACGACGCCGTGTTCTCCAGAGGCGTTCACCATGGCTTCAAATTCCTGCCAAGGGAAAGCAAGCCTTTAGTCAAAGTCCCTTCTCTTCTCAGAGACTGGAATTGCTGCCATGCTCCGGCAAAACTCTCTGGAAAGGCAACAAAAGAAGCAGTGAGCACAACAAAATGAGGATCAGGAAAATGAGTTGTTAGTGACAGATCTGCATCCAAAGCAGCACAGCCAGCAGGTCCAGGGAGGGGATTCTCCCCCTCTCGTGAGACCACACCTGCAATCCTGCATCCAGCTCCGAGGTTGTCAACGTGGGAAGGACATGGAACTGTTGGAGCAAGTCCAGAGGAGAACCATGGAGTCCACAAGGAGATAGGAGCACCTCCCCTGCGGGGACAGGCTGGGACATTGGGGCTGTTCAGCCTGGAGCAGAGAAGGTTGTGTGGAGACCTCAGAGCCCCTTTCCAGTGCCTGAAGAGGCCCAGAAGGAAGTTGGAGAAGGACTCTTCATGAGGAACTGCAGTGATGGGACAGGGAGTAATGGGTTCAAACTAAAAGTGGGAAAATTTGCGTTAGATATTGGGCAGAAGTTTGGGGCTGTTAGGGTGGGCAGGCCCTGGCACAGGGTGCCCAGAGCAGCTGTGGCTGCCCCTGGATCCCTGGCAGTGCCCAAGGCCAGGTTGGAGCATCCTGGGACAGTGGGAGGTGTCCCTACCCATGGCATGGGGTGGAACTGGACAGGCTTTAAGATCCTTTCCAACCTAACCCATTCTATGATCCTACAGAAGAGTAAGTCCTGGGGAAATAAAAATGGGCACATTTAACCCAAGTCTGGATTTAGAGCTTGTTTTCTTTTTTTTTTTTTTTCCTTGATGTTCTTCTTTTCAGGCCACACAGCTACAAGAGAGAATTAAAATCCTGGAGAAGGCTTCTGACGGCAGGTAACTCACATTTCTAATATCTGGATTGATTGTATCTGCTTTGGGTGTGATAACACTGAACTGCTGCCAGTTTTGTCTCTATTTTGTTTGAGTGATTTAAATAATAGGAGGAGATGTAGCACTGGAAGCCAGGAACAAAAGGATTCCGATGAAGCAGAAAAAACAGCCCAAGGCTGGAGCAAAAATTCTTTGAAATAGAAAAATGTTTGGTCAAGCCAAGGAAGGAAAGGCAAAACTGGAGGAAACTGTTGCAGGCGTCAGAGTTAAATAAGTGCAATACAATGAACTAAATGTCCCTGTAAGTCTGGCAATTGCCGTGTTATCTCTGGGATCTGAGGGGATAACCAGAGAACCATGGAATGCTTTGGGTTGGAAGGGACTTTAACAATCCTCTCATTCCAACCCCCTGCCATGGGCAGGGACAACAGAGACTGACTCTGTCGGTGTATGCTCTTTTCCATATTTTTGTGGCTGTCTAGAGGCATATTTAGCCCTATTTATATTCTGTGGGACCAGTCACAGCAGTTTTACTTTGTTTTTTAAGATGTTTTTGAGTTCCAAGGTCTGACTTTCTGCTCAGAAGCACTCCTCCTATGAGGGAACTTTTTGCAGCCCTGCTTTGGGGATTTGCAGGTTATTTTAGCAGTGGTTTTAATCAGCACCTGCTCATACCTTTAGGAAATATCTGCAGTGGCCACTCATGAAAAGATAAGAGAATTAGGAGGATTTCTTAATGGAAAGAGGGAGACATCCCTTAATATGAGGAAGTCTGGCACAGCTGAAGCAAAATACAGTTGCAGTGCACAGTATTTTCCACAAAAGTAGAAGTGCTGCTCTGCTGGTGGTGGGGATTTCATTCGGGCCTGCCTGAACTCTCTGAAGTCCATGGAATCTCCTGAGCTGGGAGGGACCCACAAGGATCATGGAATCCAACCCCTGGCCCTGCACAGACACCCCACCAATCCCACCCTGGGCATCCCTGGCAGCGCTGTCCAAACGCTCCTGGAGCTCTGGCAGCCTCGGGGCCGTGCCCATTCCCTGGGGAGCCTGGGCAGTGCCCAGCACCCTCTGGGGGAAGAACCTTTCCCTGAGATCCAGCCTGATCCTCCCCTGGCACAGCTCCAGCCGTTCCCTGGGTCCTGTCCCTGTTGCAGAGAGCAGAGATTGGAGCTGCCCCTCCACTCTCCCTCTTAAGGAAGCTGTAGACAGGAAAAAGGAAAAGGGAATGGAAACAGACAGGAAAGAATGGAAGAGAAAAAGCCCCTTTTTTTTTTTTTTTTGGCGCAGGTTTGTCTGGGAATGCAGAGGTGTAGCACAAAGTAACTTTTCCTCATTGCTCAAGGGATGCAGAGGAGCAAAACGCATTCCCAGCCACTTTCACGCGGCATTATTTATTCCAGCCTGGGAGCTCCATCTCCTGGACAGAGCTCACAGCGCACCCACAGCTAAACTCGGGCCGGGGGGAAAAAAACGGGAACTAACCTGGGATAATCGGTTTTCCCGAGTGCAGCCTATGCCTCCGACCAAGACCATGTTGGGCATGAGGGGCCTGGGGTACTCAAAGACAAAGTCGTATTTCATGAGCCAAACAGCGGCGTGGCCGAACAGCTCGGGCACGGTCGCCTCCCGCTGCAGGAATTCCCGGATCAAGGGATCATAGGGGGAATAAAGGACAGAGCAGGCCAGGGAGCTGCCCAGGGTGGCCAGGAGGTTGGCCAGGCGCCGCAGGAAGGACATGCGGTCCGTGGAGCGCGTGAAGAACCGCGGGACGTAGGAAGGAGGGCTGGGACACAGAGTGGCCTGGAATTCCAGGCTGCACGGCAGCCCCCGCAGGAAGTACACGGAGGGCAGGGACAGATGTTCCGCCAGTATCTGCCCACAGGGGAAGAAGGGATCCATGAAGACGGCATCAAATTCGCTTCCCTCGAGGTACCGGATCAGCTCTTTGTCGGACAGGAGGCGTTTGCAGGAATCCAAGAACATGCTTGTAAAATTGGCTATTTTGGAGAGTTTTTCCAAGAAGGGCTGAGGTGTGAAACTCCTGTGGCCCATCTGCTTAAACTCTGCCTCCACAAACTCCCTGGTGTAGGACACGGGGTAGGTTTTCAAGGTGTAAAGAGGGGATGACTGGATCCGCAAATTTATCTCCGGCGCAACCACCACAATTTCGTGTCCCTTGTCCCTGAGCTTCTCCACGACTGGGCGCATGCTGAGCCAGTGGCTGCCATCGATGGGTATGACCAAGAGCTTCCCACCGTCACAAGAGGCCCACAGCAGCAGGAAAACCACAGCCCAAGGGGCAGGAGAAAGAAACGCTGGCTTTGGAGAAACCATTTCCCTGGTGCCACCAGCGAAGGTTTAAACAGCGGTGAAACTGCAGCCGGGCATGAGGAATGGATTGCAGGGAGCTTCCCACTTGAATTTTAACTAAGGTGGGGGTTTAATTTTTAACAGGCAGAAATTGGGGTAATTTTTAACTGTGGGTAAATACTGGGTTTATCATCTGTGCACAGGGAAGGCTCTCAGTGAGTGGGTGCTGCGAGGTGAAGTTGAACATTTGGACTGAGCCAGGAGGGAAGAGTGACCAACAGCCTCTGGGGCTGAGAGGCTGAATGAGAGCCATGAATGGGACTGAGCCAGCAATCACTACATCATTGACATCTAGTTAATGTTCAACCCCCTGCCTTGAGTCCACTGCACTGATTGGACACGGAACTCAGCACAAATTGGACCTTTGGATTGCTCTGTGCCCCTGGATTGTGACCAAGAAGCAAAGATTGACAGAAGTTTGATATAGACTGGGTTGGAAAAGTTTATCTCCAGACTTGTTGCTCTATCACGGCAGTTATCCCAGTGAAAGCCCTGAGTTTACAGTAGGAAGTATGCTGTAAACTCAGCAATAACTCCTGCTGTTCCACACCACAGCGGTCTGAAAGCAGAATGAACCAGGAACATCTGCATTGTTTGCACAGCACGAGGCAGATCTGAAGGAGGCAGAGTAGTTACAGTCCTGAAGGCTTCCTTTCCCAACCATCCTCTTATCTGCTATCTTGCACTGCTGCTTGTGCAAATCCAGAGGCAACAGAGCTCCCTCTGCCGTCTTTGCACGCCCCTAGTTTAGGGCTGTTGGCGCACATGGAATCATGGAATATCCTCACTTGGAATATCCTGGCCCTCAAGGATCATCCCATCCAACCCCTGGCCCTGCACAGCCACCCCACCAATCCCACCCTGGGCATCCCTGGCAGCTCCTGGAGCTCTGGCAGCCTCGGGGCCGTGCCCATTCCCTGGGGAGCCTGGGCAGTGCCCAGCACCCTCTGAGGGAAGCACCTTTCCCTGATATCCAACCTAACCCTGCCCTGATGTTCTGTGCTTCCCCCAGCTTCATGTTCTGTGGCACAGCAGAAGTGCCCGGGTATATTCACAGAGTTAATTCCACATTTCCAGTTTTTGCCCAGTCAGGTCTCCTGCGATTAACTGGCATTCCACCTCCCTTAGGAATATTAAATCCTGTGACCTAGAAGTATTTTGTCATTTACCTGGACACAGAGCATGCCATGTGTGTCTAACATGATGGGGACAACTCGACCTAAGCTGTCCTGGAGAGAAACCCTTCAGCAATCCTTGTGCTCATCTCTCAAAGCCTAAGATTCCCACTCCCGTGCCATCCTGGGATTCGATCGCACTCAAGCACGAATATCACTGCAGGAAACACTTAAGAAAAGCCCATCTCAGACAAGCACCAACACCAGCCTCGGGGTAAGCAACAACAAACCTTTGAGAGGGGCTTCTTTTGCAGACAGTTGATGCCTCCAATATAGACCATGTTGGGCATGATGGGGCGCGGATACTCAAAAACAAAGTCGTATCTCATCAGCCAAACCGATGCTCGGCTGAACAGCTCCTGCATTGTTACCTCCCTCTGCAGGAACTCGGAGGCCAAGCTCTCGTAGTTCAGATAAAACAGGTGGCAAAGCAAAGGCTCTGAGAGCCCGATCAGGAAGTTCTTCACGCGCTCCGGGAATGTCATGTGGTCAGAACTGGATGAGAAAGTCCTGGGCACGTAGGATACAGGGCTGGGACACTGCGTGGCTTTGTAGTCTAAGGTACACGGAAGGCCACGCATGAAGTACACGGAGGGGAGAGAGAGATACTCGGCCAGAATTGGCCCACAGGGCAGCACAGGGTCCATCATGATGGCATCAAATTTGCTGTCCTGGAGGTACCTCATGAGTTCTTTGTTGTACAAGAGATGCCGACAAGCGGAAGAGAACATGTCGGTCATCTTTGAGATGTTGCTGAGTAAAACTGAGAGCGTTAACTCAAAGCTCTTTGTTCCCAGCTCCTGGTACTGTTGATCCACAAACTCCTGGGTGTAAGGCACCGAGTATGTTTTGATGGTGAAGGATTGGGGGCTTTTCAAGAGCAAGGCAGCATCAGGAACCACGGCCACGATTTCGTGCCCCTTCTCCCAGAGTTTCTCCAGGACCATGCGCATGCTCAGCCAGTGACTTCCATCCTGAGGCACCACCAAGACCTTCCCACCGTCTGCCAGACTCCAGAAAGCAAGGAAGAGCACAAGCCCAGCATGCACCTGGTGCCTCCACATAACTGTCATGGGGCAGCAAGAGAAAGGAGCTGTTCCTCCTTGCTTTATTCAGCAGCAGATGAAGCAAAGTCTCCTTGCACCTCACTTATATCGTGCTGGACTTTAATGTTTATCTCTACAAAATGTTTACTGAGACAGGTTATTGGAGTTCGAAAACCACGTTGCTGATAAAAGACTTGATTAAAGTGCTATCAAGCCACCTAAAGAAGCTTTTCCATGCATTTACGTTATCTTGAATGATTCAGAACAACCAGCAGGGCCATTGATTAGCAGAGGTAGCAGCTGTTTGTGGAGGGGTTTTGCTGTGTCAGGGTTGCTTCAAGTGGCTCACTGTGCACTTGATTGTCCCAGGCAAGATTGAAGTCAGGAATCAAAATTTATGGCCACTGAACTTCTCCACAGAGCTTATGCTACAAGAATTGTGTTGCACTGTTGACATGGAAGACCTAAACCTCCAACCTTTGCTCAGGAAGGTTCACAGAGAATGCTCTCCACAGCAAGCAGGAGCTGGCATGTGGAGCAGCGGAGTCACCAAAGTTCGGGTAACACATTAACCAACCACCTTTCACCTTTTTTAGCAAAACAGTGATATAGCAGAAAACAGTTTGTGCTCAAGAGGGGCCATCATAGGTGAGTGGCTCGAGGCCAAACATCTTTCTGAAAAGCAATGATGCAGCAGAGGATGTGGTTCTTGCTCAAGAGGGGCCATGGGAGTTCAGGAGTGAGAGGCTACAGGACAGAAATGGGTTTCAAAGTTCTTAATTACAGTCCCTTTCCCAAAGTTCGGAAGGTTTGGCTGTGGTATGAGCCAAGGAAAGTCCAAGCTCATCTCCTGTGCTCACCAGAAGAACAGGAGAACAGTTCCTGAGGTGCTTCTGCCAGTGCTATGAGATTTTTAAGACAAAAACCCACCAAACCCACATTAGAGTCCTGATCTTGATCACAGAACCACAGAACATTGAGGCTGGAAAAGCCCTCCAAGACCATCAAGTCCAACTTGGGACCAACCCCACCTTATCACCCAGCCCAGAGCACTGAGGGCCGCGTCCACGTCCTTTGGACATCTCCAGGGATGGGGACTCCAAACTGCCCTGGGCAGCCCGTTCCAAGGCCTCACAACCCTTTCTGTGAGGAAATTCCTCCCGATGACTGAGCCAAGCTCTTCTGGGTAGCACTAAATAAATCAGGGCAACGAACAGCAGTTTGAGAGACCTGGACTGAAAATTTGGAAAAAGCCTTTTACCCCTGAAGTTTTGCAGGTTTGCCTGTCTGACACGGTCGATCTGATGTGGAAGACAGTCCCACTCCAAGGACTTCTTTAGATATCTAAATCAGGTTGATTGGAATGGCATTTAAGTGCCCAGTTATTCCTGAGAGCCTGGGTTGAAGCTGCAGCAAGGGATGCAATGGGAACCCAAGGTTTAGACAAAGGGTCCCTGTAACAGCGCGAAGTTCTGGGATAGGGAGCACGGGCAAAGGCATGGGACAACTTTCAAGATAAACCCAGAAAAGCTGGTATCTGTAATTTGTACCTAAGAGAAGGGCCTGGCCAAGCAGATCTCACCTGATATGAAGGCATATTCCACATGGATATGGAAAAACCGGATGCCAAATGTTTGCAAGTTTACAAAAGCAATACAAGACACAAGAACGGTACCTGAACAGGAGCTGGCTGGAGAAGAGAGATTCTTTTAGACCCCCCAAGCAAGCATGCCTTAACAGAGTGAACTCTGAGCAGTTTCTCCAGGCTTGGAAGACTTCTCTTGGAGCAGGTAGGAATGATGGGAGAGCTGATCCATGAAATGGCTACCTTTGCCCAAGGCACCTGAGTGTGGTAAGGATACTCCAAGGCTAATCCTAAGTGTTATTCCAAGATTAAGACTAAATGTGTCCTAAAATGGAGAGGAGGTTCTCCACGGGGCCTATCAAAGAAAAGGGATTCTTATAAGCCAGCAAGAAGGACTGTAATGTTTACAGAAAATGCACTAAATAGGAAGGAATTTCAGACATCCGTGGGGAGGTTTAGATTGGATATTAGGACAAATTTCTTCATGGAAAGGGTTGTCAAGCACTGGAAGGGGCTGTCCAGGGTAGTGCTGGAGTCACCATCCCTGGAAGCGTTCATAAAATGTGTGGATGTGGCACTTGGGGACACGGTTTAGTGGTGGACCTGTCAGTGCTGGGGGAATGGTTGGACACTGATCTTAGAGGGCTTTTCCAACCTTAACAATTCCATTATTTGATGCAGTCCCATTCTGCAGCTGGTGAAGCAAACTCTGCCTGTAGCTGGCAGTGGGGTAGCACTGAAAGACCAAAAACTACAGGACGTGGAGGGAAGGGATTCTTACCTGCCAGGACTCCATTTCCACATTCGTGTGGTAAAAAGATCTCAGGTAGTGAGAGGGAAGGTGAAGCAGCATTAAACAAGCCATAAGGTGGCAGTACACACTCAGGTAGTAAAGTCAGAGTTGCAAACACACTCTTACCCTGCATAAAGGCCTCTCAAATCTCCTATTTGATACATAATCACTAAGTTCTGCTAACATTTCAGCCAAACGTGTATCATGTGTGAGACACTACGACAAAACCTTATAAAACGACACTAAAGAGGTAAAAAACCCCTCAAGCCAAACCCTCGAGGCCAAGTTCAGAAGAGTTTAAAAAAAAAAAAAAAAAGGTTCAGGAAAGTTCAGCAGAAGTTCATAAAAGTTGTGACACTGGATTTTGAGCAGCACACGAACACCCTTTGCATGTGTTTATGAGGGCAGAGACTGAAGTCCACAAGTCCAGCCCATTCCAAAGGTGAGATTGCAGGAGAAAGTCAAGCTAAAGTACAGAGCTGAGTGCCAAGGTTGTAAGCTGGAAACGGTACAGCAAATATCCGAGCTAAGGGAATCCATGATTATCTCTCCTCTAAGCCTACAAATCCTGGCAGGCAGCCTGTACCTCTTATTGACCCCCTATATCCCTTCTGAATTCCAAGGGTTTGTCTACAAAAAAGAAAATCTGCGGCTCTTGAGAGGCTGATTTGGGGTTTTTTTGGGCACGGTGTGAAAAAATACTCCCCTTTGTTTGCTGTAAGCTTGCTGCATTTCAGTGTTAGTCACAGGACGAATACTGGGAGAAAATATCAGTTCCCCTTGCACCTTTAGCTCTGATTTTCCAGATTTTATAGACCTCTGTCATAATTCTTTTCATAGGTTTAGCTGCATTTTATTCCATCTCTGCTTTTCTAGCCTGAGTGCCAAGTTTGAATCCTCTTAAAAACGCTCTGTTTTTACTGTGTGAGATTGGGCTTTTTCTGAGAAATCAGCCTTATCTCACCATTTTGCAAAGCAAATAGCTGAAAAACCCAACAGGAATAGTTATTATTAAAAGTAGAATCTATGATGATACTCTGCAAAAATCTATTTGAAAACACATTAAAAAAAGGCTGACATGAATCCAGCATTCATTTTAGAAGAATAAAGTAACTTGCACTTTGTTTTTCAGTGCTGGATGAAACTTTAACTCAGGAGCATCACTAGCCTGGGATATACAAGCTGGAAAAATGACCCAATGGCAGCATCATGAAGGCCAGCAAAGGCAAAGTTCTGCCTCTGGAGTGGGATAATCCCATGCCACAGGACAGGCTGCACTACAGCTGGACTGCAGGAGATGATGAAAAGTTGGAACAAAAATATGAGATTGACAGTGGCAGGACAAGAGACAACAAACATAAGCTGCAACATGGAAAATTTGGACTGAATGAAGGAATTTTTGGATATAATAAGGTGTGTTCACTATGGGAGATACTTAAAATTTGACAAGACAGAGAAAGGAACAACCTGACCTGGACATGTTCTGACGGGAGGTTCTCAGACAGACCTCTAATGACCTTCCAGATGACAATGTGTGATCAGTCTATGACAAGTCAAAGCACAGAGAATCCTTCTTTAAGGAAAAAAAAAACAAAGACAGAATGGTAGAGGAAATCAGCCAGAGGGTAAAGGAAGACCTCCTCAAATCAAAGTGTGTCACCGACAGCCTACTCCAATCCAAAACTGGCTTGGAGCAGAGGCACAGGACCAATGGGGAGTCTCCCAGAGCTAATTCCATATACAACACTTTCTCCACCTTTAGACTCTGATAATCCTTCACGGATACCAGAACCAGCCCCTCTGTGCAAAGCAAGAGAAGTTTGAAATCCACCTTCCTCACAAAATCCGTGTTTCAACTTCCCAGAGGATTTCAAAGCCTGCAAGAACAACAGGAAAAAACAGAGCGTGACCCACCTGATTCAGCTTCTTGTAAGCACAATTTACTCCACTAATCAAAACCATGTTGGGCATCAAGGGTTTTGGGAAGTGCAAGACAAAGTCCAGCTTCATGAGCCAAACTGAAGCCTGGCGGAGGAGATCCGGCACGGTCACCTCCCGCTTGAGGAATTCCGAAGCCAGTTCTGCGTAAGGTTGGAAGACAACATCGCAGAGGAAAAGGTTTGGGATGTCATAGAGCAGATTCTTCACACGCTGGAGGAAGGTCATGCGGTCTGTAAGGCCTGTAAATACTCTGGGGATATAGGAAGGGGGGTTGGGGCACTGGGTGGCTGGATATTCCAAACCACATGGAATTTGATGCAGGAAATACACGGATGGCAGGGAAAGGTGCTCCGCCAGTATCTGCCCACAGGGGAGAAAGGGATCTGTGAAGACAGCATCAAACTTGCTCTCTTCAAGGTATCTGATGAGCTCCTTGTTGTGGAGTAAGTGCGAGCACGTGGCCAGGAACAGAACAGAGGTTTTTTTTGCCTGTTGATAAAGTCTAACAACTCTTTCCAGAAAAGATCCTCCTTCAAATACCTCCTTTATTAATCCTTGGGGAACTTCATCCAACTCTTCCTGTGTGAAGGGCACTGGGTACGTTTTCATCACAAAGTTCTTCGATGGCTTGATGTGCATAGTGACTTCAGGTGCCACCACCACCACCTCGTGTCCCTTCTGCTGGAGCATTTCCAGCACTTCCCGCATGCTGAGCCAGTGGCTCCCATCCACCGGCACCACCAGGAGCTTCCCAGCAGCAGCCAGACCCAGCAGGGACAGGAGCAGGACCACAGCTCGTGGAGAAGCTCTGAGCCCCGGGGCCATTCCTGCAGGGAATGGGCGAGTGCCTCCAAGGAAGGAAATCTGCGGCAGCACTGGAGCACCCGAGACTGCTCCACACTTTTAAGGAATCTCTGCTACCGATTAACTTCTGATCCTTGTTTTATTTGCTGTGTGGTGAATGTGTAATCACTGGTATGATAAAAGGCTGCAGAACAAGCAGCAGAGTTCAGGTAGCTGATAAATGTGGGGGTTGCACCAGATACGCCCAGTGTTTCTCTAATAAAGCCTTTGGCACTTCTGTCACCTTTGGGCAGGACTTGTCAAGCCAGCTTAGCCCCTTGAGACTCCTGGAATTTGCTGTTAGTCCTCACTCAGCCATCACCCAGCCAAAATTTCCTAGACTTGCCTGCAAACGGAGACACTGCTTCTCAGCCTGAGAGCCCCCAACCTGCCACATTCCTCAGGATTCCAGCTTTGGAAATACCCGTGTGAGGAAGCGGAAACAGTCACTGGCAAAGAAAGAAGTGGCGAGGCAACAAGGACGGAAGCCTGAGGTGCATTTCTCAGTAAACACCAGAGCTGACTACAACAATTCGCTAATTAGGGATTACACCTGACTGCAAGGCTTTGACAGCCCCACAGACTTGTTCGTCACTCCCTAAGAGAGTACCAAGCTAGACAAACTTACACAAAATGGCTCTTTACACGTGTAGTGAAAGTGGCATAAACAGAGCCCTCTTTAGAGGTGAAGAGGTGCAGCACAGCTGCCTGTAAATAGAAAGGGAGAGAAAAATTCATGAGCATTCACTCAACCCACCCGAAACAGGAACCCAATTCCTATTGCAAGACAAAATGCGAGCCTCCTGAACACAGAAACCGATCAAGGCACATATTAAAAACAGACCCACCTGAGGCAGCTCCTTGTGAGCACAGTTTACTCCTCCAACTGGAATGATGTTGGGCATCAAGGGTCTAGGATAGTCTAACACAAATTCCAACCTCAGGAGCCAAACAGAGCCCTTCCGTAAGAGATCCAGCACAGTCACCTCCCGCTGCAGGAACTCCGAAGCCAGTTTTGAGTAGGGTTCAATGGCAAAACCACAGAGAAAAAGGTTTTGGGTGTCAAAGAGCAGATTCTTCACCCGCTGGAGAAAGCTCATGTGGTCTGTAAGTTGTGAAAATCCCCTGGGCACATAGGACGGCGGATTGGGACACTGAGTGGCTTCAAAATCCAAACCACACGGGACTCCTCGGAGGAAATACACGGAGGGAAGTGAAAGATGCTCTGCCAGGATCACCCCACAAGGTCCTACAGGGTCTGTAAGGAGGGCATCGAACTTGCTCTCCTCAAGGTACCTCATGAGCTCCTTGTTTTGCAGGAGATGTTGACAGCTGGCAGCTACCATATTACTGACCCTTTTCATACTTTCATACACTTTAAGAAATCGTTCCAAAAAAGATCCTTCTTCAAATGAAGTCTGTAAAAACACCTTGAAATCTTTGTCCATCTCTTCCTGTGTGTAGGGGACCGAGTACATTTTCATCACACCATCCACTGGCACCACCAGGAGCTTCCCAGCAGCAGCCAGACCCAGCAGGGACAGGAGCAGAACCACAGCTCGTGGAGAAGCTCTGAGCCCCGGGGCCATTCCTGCAGGGATCAGGTGAGGGCCTCCAAGGAAGGAAACCCCAGCAGGACCAAAGCACCTCTGCCCACTCGGCACTTTCAAGCAATCTGTGCCACAGCCCAGCTGTGGATCCTTATTTAATGTGCTGGGTGGTAAATGTTTAATCCCTGATATGATAAAAGGCTGCAGAACAAACATGGAACTCCTGCCAAGTCCACAGAATCACCAGGTAACTCTCATATCTCTCTATCAGGGGATCAGTCCAGAGAGCCCTAAAAAGGAGGCAGAGGTGGCTCTGGGACTGCACTTCGGATTCCTTCCCCCTGGCTGGACCTTCTGCACGTGTCACATGCAGGAGATGACACATGGACATCACCATTCAGCCCAGCAGAGACTTCTCCATCACGCCAGGCAAGGCCTGTCCCCTCTCCCTGTCCCTTGGAAAACTCCAGTCCAGGAGACCCAGACCCCACAGCAGCTGTGGGACAGCTCTTTAAGAGGGTTTCTAGACTGGGAAGACAGAAGAGATTGGAGGATGATGCCAGGTTTCTGAGCAGAGGTTTATGAGCACTCTTTGAGGGGGACTTTCCACACAACAATTCAGGGCCTAATTCTGGCTTTGTCACTGACGAAGCGCCAATGGTGTCCAGCAGTGCTGGAGTTGTGGGAATGCTCAGGTGGCCAGTGCCAGAGTGTACAGGAGGATGTCTGTCAGATGTCACAGCTGCCTCTGCACTCGGGGATTGGTGGAATTGACACAGCAGCCTTGTGATCCCAGCCTGCAGCACACCAATCCTAAGGAACACGAGTGAAGAGAAAGCCAGGGCAGCAAAAGAACTCACACAGCTCTCCAGGATCACCACTGGAGCAGCAGAGGAGGCTCTCCAGGAGGAACTGTGAAAATGGCTGATTCAGCATCAGTGGGACCCAAAGCTTGGCATCATCACCAAGGCTGCACCCAAACCCTCAGTGCCAGACAAGCAGAGCTGGATGTACCATACCAGACCTGCTCCAGGCATCAGGGCTGGGCTTTGGGGCCAGCAAAATGTTTTTCAGGGACATCCCATTGGAACTGCTCATTACATCAATCCAAAACTTTGTCCTACTGTCCACAAATTCAGACGATCCCTTTTCCTGGTGGAATCAATGTCCCATCACAGACGACCCTGGTGTTTCCCTCCAACTGAACACCCTTTAAAAGCCAGAAGGAACAGCTGCCTACACAGGAAGGGGAAAGTCAGGAAGAAAGAGAGTGAACAACAGTTCCTTTCATGAGGATTCACCTCACGCACCCAAAACAGGAACCCAATTCCTATTGCAAGACAAAATTCGAGCCTCCTGAACACAGAAACCAATCAAGGCACATCTTAAAAACAGACCCACCTGAGGCAGCTCTTTGTGACCACAGTTTATTCCTCCAACTGGAATGATGTTGGGCATCAAGGGTCTAGGATAGTCTAACACAAATTCCAACCTCAGGAGCCAAACAGAGCCCTTCCGTAAGAGATCCAGCACAGTCACCTCCCGCTGCAGGAACTCCGAAGCCAGTTTTGAGTAGGGTTCAATGGCAAAACCACAGAGAAAAAGGTTTTGGGTGTCAAAGAGCAGATTCTTCACCCGCTGGAGAAAGCTCATGTGGTCTGTAAGTTGTGAAAATCCCCTGGGCACATAGGACGGCGGATTGGGACACTGAGTGGCTTCAAAATCCAAACCACACGGGACTCCTCGGAGGAAATACACGGAGGGAAGTGAAAGATGCTCTGCCAGGATCGCCCCACAAGGTATTACAGGGTCTGTAAGGAGGGCATCGAACTTGCTCTCCTCAAGGGACCTCATGAGCTCCTTGTTTTGCAGGAGATGTTGACAGCTGGCAGCTACCATATTACTGACCCTTTTCATAGCTTCATGCACGTTAAGAAATCTTTCCAAAAAAGATCCTTCTTCAAATGAAGTCTGTAAAAACACCTTGAAATGTTTGTCGAACTCTTCCTGTGTGTAGGGGACCGAGTACCTTTTCATCACAAAGTTCTCCGACGGTTTGATGCCTCTTCCTGTGTGTAGGGGACCGAGTACCTTTTCATCACGAAGTTCTCCGATGGTTTGATGTGCATAGTGACTTCAGGTGCCACCACCACCACTTCATGTCCTTTCTGCCTCAGGAGGTCCAGCACTTCCCGCATGCTGAGCCAGGGGCTCCCATCCACTGGCACCACCAGGAGCTTCCCAGCAGCAGCCAGACCCAGCAGGGACAGGAGCAGAACCACAGCTCGTGGAGAAGCTCTGAGCCCCGGGGCCATTCCTGCAGGGATCAGGTGAGGGCCTCCAAGGAAGGAAACCCCAGCAGGACCAAAGCACCTCTGCCCACTCGGCACTTTCAAGCAATCTGTGCCACAGCCCAGCTGTGGATCCTTATTTAATGTGCTGGGTGGTAAATGTTTAATCCCTGATATGATAAAAGGCTGCAGAACAAACATGGAACTCCTGCCAAGTCCACAGAATCACCAGGTAACTCTCATATCTCTCTATCAGGGGATCAGTCCAGAGAGCCCTAAAAAGGAGGCAGAGGTGGCTCTGGGACTGCACTTCGGATTCCTTCCCCCTGGCTGGACCTTCTGCACGTGTCACATGCAGGAGATGACACATGGACATCACCATTCAGCCCAGCAGAGACTTCTCCATCACGCCAGGCAAGGCCTGTCCCCTCTCCCTGTCCCTTGGAAAACTCCAGTCCAGGAGACCCAGACCCCACAGCAGCTGTGGGACAGCTCTTTAAGAGGGTTTCTAGACTGGGAAGACAGAAGAGATTGGAGGATGATGCCAGGTTTCTGAGCAGAGGTTTATGAGCACTCTTTGAGGGGGACTTTCCACACAACAATTCAGGGCCTAATTCTGGCTTTGTCACTGACGAAGCGCCAATGGTGTCCAGCAGTGCTGGAGTTGTGGGAATGCTCAGGTGGCCAGTGCCAGAGTGTACAGGAGGATGTCTGTCAGATGTCACAGCTGCCTCTGCACTCGGGGATTGGTGGAATTGACACAGCAGCCTTGTGATCCCAGCCTGCAGCACACCAATCCTAAGGAACACGAGTGAAGAGAAAGCCAGGGCAGCAAAAGAACTCACACAGCTCTCCAGGATCACCACTGGAGCAGCAGAGGAGGCTCTCCAGGAGGAACTGTGAAAATGGCTGATTCAGCATCAGTGGGACCCAAAGCTTGGCATCATCACCAAGGCTGCACCCAAACCCTCAGTGCCAGACAAGCAGAGCTGGATGTACCATACCAGACCTGCTCCAGGCATCAGGGCTGGGCTTTGGGGCCAGCAAAATGTTTTTCAGGGACATCCCATTGGAACTGCTCATTACATCAATCCAAAACTTTGTCCTACTGTCCACAAATTCAGACGATCCCTTTTCCTGGTGGAATCAATGTCCCATCACAGACGACCCTGGTGTTTCCCTCCAACTGAACACCCTTTAAAAGCCAGAAGGAACAGCTGCCTACACAGGAAGGGGAAAGTCAGGAAGAAAGAGAGTGAACAACAGTTCCTTTCATGAGGATTCACCTCACGCACCCAAAACAGGAACCCAATTCCTATTGCAAGACAAAATTCGAGCCTCCTGAACACAGAAACCGATCAAGGCACATATTAAAAACAGACCCACCTGAGGCAGCTCCTTGTGAGCACAGTTTACTCCTCCAATTGGAATGATGTTGGGCATCAAGGGTCTAGGATAGTCTAACACAAATTCCAACCTCAGGAGCCAAACAGAGCCCTTCCGTAAGAGATCCAGCACAGTCACATCTCTCTTGAGGAACTCCGAAGCCAATTTTGAGAATGGTTCAATGGCAAAATCACAGAGAAAAAGGTTTTGGGTGTCAAAGAGCAGATTCTTCACCCGCTGGAGAAAGCTCATATGGTCTGTAAGTTGTGAAAATGCCCTGGGCACATAGGACGGCGGATTGGGACACTGAGTGGCTTCAAAATCCAAAACACACGGGACTCCTCGGAGGAAATACACGGAGGGAAGTGAAAGATGCTCTGCCAGGATCGCCCCACAAGGTATTACAGGGTCTGTAAGGAGGGCATCGAACTTGCTCTCCTCAAGGTACCTCATGAGCTCCTTGTTTTGCAGGAGATGTTGACAGCTGGCAGCTGCCATATTACTGAGCCTTTTCATACTTTCATACACTTTAAGAAATCTTTCCAGAAAAGATCCTTCTTCAAATGAAGTCTGTAAAAACACCTTGAAATCTTTGTCCATCTCTTCCTGTGTGTAGGGGACCGAGTACCTTTTCATCACGAAGTTCTCCGATGGTTTGATGTGCATAGTGACTTCAGGTGCCACCACCACCACTTCATGTCCTTTCTGCCTCAGGAGGTCCAGCACTTCCCGCATGCTGAGCCAGTGGCTCCCACCCACTCGCACCACCACGA